>NC_091963.1:136217209-136588042 GCF_031021105.1 Erythrolamprus reginae | reverse complement strand
GGGGTTTCATAAGCCGTACCCCGAAAGTAAGACATATGTCTTACTTTCGGGGAAACACGGGGGTATTGCCGGGGGGGGGGGAGCCCGATGACGTCGCTTCCAAGCTCCCCGCGCGCCCTTCGCCTCGCCGTGGCGCCACCGCCTCTTCCCCGGCTTGGCAAAGCGAAGGATGGCGCTGGTCCGAAGCGAGCCGAGCGGGCGGCGGCTTGCAGCGAAGGCGCTCGTCCCAGCAACCGAGTCCTGCCGAGGCTCGGCTGCAAGCGGCCAGCGAGGCCGACCAGCTCCGAGGCGAGCGGCCGGAGCTGCGCCCTCCTTCGCCCGCCTCCTTTCCGGCAGGCAGGTGGGGCTGCCCAACTGCGCAGAGCGGCTCCTCCCCTCCAGACACACGCTTCCCCGACACGCGTCTGTGGCTCCACGCGTGCACGCCGCTTGGAGCCCTGAGGTTGAATTTGGAAAAGGGCTCACGAGGCTCCTGTCCCGCAGCTGCCCTTCTGGACTCTGGGGAGATGCCTTCGGGAACGCGACCCTTTCAATTTTTTTCCAATGTAAGACATACCCCGAAAGTAAGACGTAGTGGGGCTTTTGGGGGTAAAAAGAAAGTAAGACACTGTCTTACTTTCGGGGAAACACGGTACACACTCACACCCATATATATATAAATATAAATAGCTAAAAAAAACATTTGACACACACACACACACACACATATATATATATATACAGTGGTACCTCAAGATACGAACCCCTCGTCTTACGAACAATTCGTGATACGAACCCGGGGTTCAGAAAAAATTTGCCTCTTCTTACGAACTTTTTTCAAGTTACGAACGCCAAACCCGAACTTCCGGGTTCGGCATTGGGAGGCTCCTGGGAAGCCCCCGGGCTGTTTTAAAAGGTGACCGCCGGGCTGGGGGGCTTCCCAGCAACCTCCCGAATCCCGAACTTTTGCCGAACTTCCAGGTTCGGGGTTCGGGGGGGTGCTGGGAAGCCCCCCAGCCCGGCGGTCACCTTTTAAAACAGCCGGGCGGCTTCTCAGGAGCCTCCCAACGCCGAACGCGGAAGTTCGGGTTTGGCGTTTGGCTTCCGGAGGCTCCTGGGAAGCCCCCCGGCTGTTTTAAAAGGTCACAGCCAGGCTGGGGCGCTTGCCAGCAGCCCCGACTCCCTGCCGCTCGCCCATGGCCGGCAGAAGATCGCTCTTGCCCGGCTTCCGCGTGAGGCATCAGGTCAGCATTCTGTGGGGCGGGCGGCGGGGAAGCCGGCGGCTGTGGCAGCTGCTGCAGGAGGCTTTCCCCCTCCTCGTCCGCCGCCCGCCCGCCCAGAATGCTGACCTGATGCCTCGCGGGGAAGCCGGGCAAGAGCGATCTTCTGCCGGCCATGGGCGAGCTACAATAAGCTTCCACGCCCTCGCCCGTGCCTGGCGGGAGGTGAAGAGTGCTTTGCCCAGTGCAAAGTTGACAGCAAGCAGCTCCGCAGTCCCCAAAGGAGGCTTAACCCCGCCCCTCTGTCCCACCCCTCGCCCGTATCCGGCATAACTTCCTCCTGCCTATCCCCGCTCTTCTGCCGGCCACGGGCGAGGGGTGGGACAGAGGGGTGGGGTTAAGCCTCCTTTCGGGACTGCGGAGCTGCTTGCTGTCAACTTTGCACTGGGCAAAGCACTCTTCAGCTCCCGCCAGGCACGGGCGAAAGGCGAGGAAGCCTATTGTAGCAGCTGCCACAGCGGAGACATTTGGGGTTTTGGCTGGGGGGGGGAGGGGAAGGCAGGAGGTCCGGCCTTTCATTTGCCCTCCCAGCAAAAGACAAAGCCGCACAGCTCCGCATCGCCGAAGGAGGCTTAACCCCACCCCTCTGTCCCACCCCTCGGCCGTGGCCGGCAGAAGAGCGGGGATAGGCAGGAGGAAGTTATGCCGGATACGGCCGAGGGGTGGGACAGAGTGGTGGGGTTAAGCCTCCTTCGGCGATGCGGAGCTGCGCGGCTTTGCCTTTTGCTGGGAGGGCAAATGAAGGGCCGGACCTCCTGCCTTCCCCTCCCTCCCCAGCCAAAACCCCAAATGTCTCCGCTGTGGCAGCTGCTACAATAGGCTTCCTCGCCTTTCGCCTGTTTCAGCTTTCCATCCATCCACGTCACTTTGCTGCTAAATCGTATGGCAGCAAACAATCTTTGGGGTTTTCGCTGGGGGGAGAAGTAGGACCTTCCTAACTTCCTCCCCCCCCCAGCGAAAACCCCAAAGATTGTTTGCTGCCACAAGATTTAGCGGCGAAGTGACGTGAAGGGATGGAAAGCTGAAACCGGGCTGTTTCAGCTTTCCATCCATCCACGTCACTTTGCTGCTAAATCGTATGGCAGCAAACAATCTTTGGGGTTTTCGCTGGGGGGAGAAGTAGGA
This sequence comes from Erythrolamprus reginae, assembly GCF_031021105.1. NCBI lineage: Eukaryota > Metazoa > Chordata > Lepidosauria > Squamata > Dipsadidae > Erythrolamprus > Erythrolamprus reginae. The sequence goes on along the minus strand of NC_091963.1, from coordinate 136,585,658 downwards.
CCTTCCTAACTTCCTCCCCCCCCCAGCGAAAACCCCAAAGATTGTTTGCTGCCACACGATTTAGCGGCGAAGTGACGTGAAGGGATGGAAAGCTGAAACCGGGCTGTTTCAGCTTTCCATCCATCCACGTCACTTTGCTGCTAAATCGTATGGCAGCAAACAATCTTTGGGGTTTTCGCTGGGGGGAGAAGTAGGACCTTCCTAACTTCCTCCCCCCCCCAGCGAAAACCCCAAAGATTGTTTGCTGCCACACGATTTAGCGGCGAAGTGACGTGAAGGGATGGAAAGCTGAAACCGGGCTGTTTCAGCTTTCCATCCATCCACGTCACTTTGCTGCTAAATCGTATGGCAGCAAACAATCTTTGGGGTTTTCGCTGGGGGGAGAAGTAGGACCTTCCTAACTTCCTCCCCCCCCCAGCGAAAACCCCAAAGATTGTTTGCTGCCACACGATTTAGCGGCGAAGTGACGTGAAGGGATGGAAAGCTGAAACCGGGCTGTTTCAGCTTTCCATCCATCCACGTCACTTTGCTGCTAAATCGTATGGCAGCAAACAATCTTTGGGGTTTTCGCTGGGGGGAGAAGTAGGACCTTCCTAACTTCCTCCCCCCCCCAGCGAAAACCCCAAAGATTGTTTGCTGCCACACGATTTAGCGGCGAAGTGACGTGAAGGGATGGAAAGCTGAAACCGGGCTGTTTCAGCTTTCCATCCATCCACGTCACTTTGCTGCTAAATCGTATGGCAGCAAACAATCTTTGGGGTTTTCGCTGGGGGGAGAAGTAGGACCTTCCTAACTTCCTCCCCCCCCCCAGCAAAAACCCCAAAGATTGTTTGCTGCCACACGATTTAGCGGCGAAGTGACGTGAAGGGATGGAAAGCTGAAACCGGGCTGTTTCAGCTTTCCATCCATCCACGTCACTTTGCTGCTAAATCGTATGGCAGCAAACAATCTTTGGGGTTTTCGCTGGGGGGAGAAGTAGGACCTTCCTAACTTCCTCCCCCCCCCAGCGAAAACCCCAAAGATTGTTTGCTGCCACACGATTTAGCGGCGAAGTGACGTGAAGGGATGGAAAGCTGAAACCGGGCTGTTTCAGCTTTCCATCCATCCACGTCACTTTGCTGCTAAATCGTATGGCAGCAAACAATCTTTGGGGTTTTCGCTGGGGGGAGAAGTAGGACCTTCCTAACTTCCTCCCCCCCCCCAGCAAAAACCCCAAAGATTGTTTGCTGCCACACGATTTAGCGGCGAAGTGACGTGAAGGGATGGAAAGCTGAAACCGGGCTGTTTCAGCTTTCCATCCATCCACGTCACTTTGCTGCTAAATCGTATGGCAGCAAACAATCTTTGGGGTTTTCGCTGGGGGGAGAGGTAGGACCTTCCTAACTTCCTCCCCCCCCAGCGAAAACCCCAAAGATTGTTTGCTGCCATACGATTTAGCGGCGAAGTGACGTGGATGGATGGAAAGCTGAAACAGCCCGGTTTCAGCTTTCCATCCCTTCACGTCACTTCGCCGCTAAATCGTGTGGCAGCAAACAATCTTTGGGGTTTTCGCTGGGGGGGGAGGAAGTTAGGAAGGTCCTACTGTCTCCTCCCCCAGCCAAAAACACAAAGCCAGGCAGCCTCCAGCCGCCAAAGGAGCCTCCTGATTCTCCCCGCGGAAGGCTCCATTCTGTTCCCTGCCAGCCCGATTGAGGGGCCGGCGGGAGGAAAGCGAATGCCTCTCTTCGTTGCACTGCCTGGCTGGCAGCGGAAGATGTAAACGAGCCCACGGGGCCGGTCTCCGTGGCCGGCAGGGAACAGAATGGAGCCTTCCGTGGCGTCTGCCTGCTGGGCTGGTAAGGGGGGGAACCGAGCCCAGCCCCGTGGCATTCGCTTTCCTCCCGCCCGCAGCCGACTGATCGTGGGCGGCTTCCCGATCTCGGAGAGCTTCCTGGGCATGAAAGCTCGCGAATGCAACAAGGATGAAAGCCAGGAAGCTCTCCGAGATCGGGAAGGAGCCCACGGTCAGATGGCTGCGTGCGGGAGGAAAGCGAATGCCTTTCTTTGTTGCGCTTCCACCAGCATGGCCTGGCTGGCAGCGGAAGATGTAACCGAGCTCACGGGGCTGGGCTCGGCTCCCCCTCTTACCAGCCCAGCAGGCAGCCGCCATGGAAGGCTCCGTTCCCTGTCGGCCACGGAGACCGGCCCCGTGGGCTCGTTTACATCTTCCGCTGCCAGCCAGGCAGCGCAACGAAGAGAGGCATTCGCTTTCCTCCCGCCGGCCCCTCAATCGGGCCGGTAGGGAACAGAATGGAACCAGCCCAGAAGCAATAGACGCAGGATCGGGCCGGCAGCAGGCGCAGGGCGAGGCAGCAGGTCTGCATCCTGGGCAGGCGGGCGGGCGGCGGGCGAGGAGGCGCGGCCGAGCGGCGACAGCGGCGGTTCTCCTCACTTCGGAGAGCTTCCTGGGCATGAAAACGCGCGAATCCAACAAGAACGAAAGCCAGGAAGCTCTCCCTGGCGGAGACCACCGGCCCCTCAATCGGGCCGCCGTGACGGGGACCACTGGCCTGCCTAGCGGGCTGGGAGGGAGGTGGAATACGGGAGGAGGAGGAAGAGGAGGAGGAGGGAGGAAGGAGAGAGAGAGAGAGGGAAGCCGCCCGGCTGTTTTTAAAGGTGACAGCCGGGCGGCAGCGTTTTTTTTGCGGTTGTTTTTTTTTTGTTGCACGGATTAATTGACTTTACATTGTTTCCTATGGGAAACAATGTTTCGTCTTACGAACCTTTCGTGTTACGAACCTTTCCCTGGAACCAATTAAGTTCGTATCTTGAGGTTCCACTGTATATATATACTGTACATATATATACAGTACATATACATATATATGGTTTATATATACATAAGCCCTTAATTTTAAAAATTCAGCAAAAACATGTGATACATACATATATATACATATACAGTATATATATGTATATATATACATACATACATACATAGACAGTTCTCGATCTATTTATTATTTATTTTATTTATGCGATTTTTGTAGGCCACCCAACTCCTTAACTGATGGACTCTGGGCGGCTAGCAGCAATATCAAAACAGCCATATATTGTTATTGTTTTATTTAGTTTTAATATTAATATTGACTTCCATTATTGTATTATTCTGTGTTTTATATTGTTGTTCCACAGAATTGGGCGGCATAGAAATCAAATAAATAAATAAATATTAAAAAAACAATATAACAATTTTAAGAACCCTTAATTAAAACATTCATCAATTGAGCCGGGACAAGATGAAATCATTCACCGGCTACAGTCTTGTTTTTACCACCTTTTGGAAGGCCAGGAGGAGGGTAGGGATTGTGAGGATCTCAGGGGGAAGTTGATTCTATAGAACCCGAGCCGGCACAAAGAAGGCCTTCCCACGTGGTCCTGCCAGTCAGCATTGCCTGGCTAAAGGAACTGTGAAAAAGACCGACTCTGTAGGCTCTGCCTGGCCGCAGGGAGGTATGTGGCACAATACAGTCCCATACATAATCTGATCCTAAGCCATGTAGGGCTTTAAAGGTGATGACCAACACCTTGAATTGTGTCTGGAGACCTATTGGGAGCCAGTGTGGAACGCAAAGCGTTAATGTAACATAGATGTATCTAGGTACACCCACAACAGTCTCACACAGCTGCGTCCAGTCACAATCGAGCCTAACCTAAGTGAGCTTTGTCCCATTTTGCGACTTTTCTTATTACATTTGCTAAGTGAATCACCACAGTTGTTCAGTTAGTCACACGGTCATTAAGTGAATCTATCTTCCACCTTGACTTGGCTTGTCAGAAGGTTGCAAAAGGTGATCACATGAGCCCATCATAAATATGAACCAGTTGTCAAGCAACCATCATAAACACAAATCTGTTGCCACACATCGAAATGTAAATCACATGACCATGGAGATGCTTGCAATGGTCATTGTGAAAAATGGTCATATATGTCACTTTTTTTTAGTGCTGTTACAACTTTAAATGGTCACCAAATTAACTGTTGGGTCATTCTTTGTCAAGTGGACCAGGTGAAATTGGAGCCTTATTTGAAAAGAAACCATCACAAAAACAACATACAGTATATGATAGAAAAAACATGTTCTTTCTATTGAATTAAAAATGAAGATGATTGAAGGTGAGAAAATAGAGTGATAGGAGAAAATGCTCTTTCTATTGAAGATGATTGAAGGTGATGAAACAGAGCTCTCTTTTTTTCTCACCTTCAATCATCTTCATTTTTATATCATTAGAAAAAACATGTTTTTTTCTTATCATATATGTTTTTGTGATGGGTTTTTTTTCAAATAAGGCTGAAAAAAATCTATCAAGTGGACACCTGGGCCACTTTATAAAGAATGACCCTGTTGTAAGTTTAGGACTATCTGTACAGACAAAACCTTTAATTTTCTAGGCAGGATTAAGTTGTAAACCAGCACCAAAAATATACATATAAACTGGGTGAAACCACACTTAATAGCAGTGACTGTGAGAGGGATCTATGAGTCCTAGTAGACAACCAGCTAAGCATGAGCCAACAGTGTGCAGCAGCAGCCAGAAAAACCAATGCAGTTCTAAACTGCGTTAATAGAGAATAGAATAGAATAGAATTTTATTGGCCAAGTGTGATTGGACACACAAGGAATTTGTCTTGGTGCATATGCTCTCAGCGTCCGTAAAATAAAATATAGATTTGTCAAGAATCATGTGGTACAACACTTAATGATTGTAATAGGGTCAAATAAGCAATGAAGAATTAATAAAAATCTTAGGATATAAGCAACAAGTTACAGTCAACATGGGAGGAAATGGGTGATAGGAATATCAGGGATACAATAGAGGGATACAATCTAGGACTAGGGAGGTTCTAATGCCACTCTATAAAGCCTTAGTGTGACCACACCTAGAGTCCTGCATCCAGTTTTGGTCACTATACATGTACTACCAAAAAGACATTGAGACTTTAGAGAAAGTGCAGAGGACAGCAATCAGGATGATTAGAGGAATAGAATGTAAAACATACCAAGAGAGGTTGCAGGAACTGGGCATGGCTAACCTAGCAAGGAGAAGGACCAGGGGAGACATGATAATAGTCTGAGGGGCTGCCACAGAGAGGGTCAGGCTGTTTTTCAAAGCACCAGAAGGCAAACAGGAAATAATAGGTGGAAATTGACCAAAAGAGAGATTCAAACTGGAAATAAGGAGAAATTTTCTGATCAACCAGTGGAACAGCTTGCCTACCAGGAGGTTCTGAGAGCTCCAACACTTGAGACTTTCAACAGGAAATTTTGGGGAAAGCTTTGAGGGTGTACACTCGAAATTTCACCTATCAAACTGTGAATTTGATTAGTACCCTGTCTTTATTATGGCCTCACTAACTTCATGGAACTACTGCAGGACCTGATGGTGGGCAGTTGACAAGTTACTTGCTTCTCAGCAGCTACATTAAAGAGATTTCTTTTAATCTGGTTTCCCTCCAAAAGCCATTTACTTTTGTCTGTGCATTCATGATGGATGAGGACAAGGAGAGTACAGGAAAAACCTGGTTCATGGGAATCTCTGTTCTGGATGAGGTCAGGACCAAGATAAACAAGCACAAACTCTGAACGTTTCCCTATACACGTCCAGTTTAAAAATTCCAAACATCTTATATTTCTTTCTACTCCAAACTAGTAGTATAAGGCAAGGATGGGTTCCTCCCAGCTTGGACTGGATTGCCCGAACCGGTAGCAACCCGCTGGTGATGTCACGGTTAGTACCTGTCTGTGGGTGCTGCCATCTTTTTTGTTTTTAATTTTTAGCAAATTATTCCCTGTTTGGATGGCTGGTCCTCTTCTACTGCTTGAAAAAAGGGCCTTCCTGCCTTCCCCTGGGTTAATACTAACCTTTATTCGCCCAAAGCACAGCTGATCAGCTTCTCAGCTGTGTTTCGGGCTGAATCCTGCTAGAAAAATTGCATTGGGGGAGATGCGCATATGTGCAAAACGTGATGCAAACTGGTGGTGAAGGTAAGTGGATCCCGCCCCAGGTATAAGGAAGACCCAGATAGGATAGAGGAAGTTTCTTAGAATATTTTGATATCTAATTTGGACCTATGCCTAATTTTTTAATGGATTCCCTTTTCTAGTTTCTGTAGAAAGTAGATGGATGGACCACTGGTGAAAGGTGAGGGCAGATCCTGGGACTCTTCAGGACTGAGTGCTAGACTGAAGAAGGGAGTGGAAAGGATTCGAGACATCAAGGTGCACAAAGCCAACATGACAAAGCCATGGGTCGTTTCCCCCCCTCCCCTCTGCCCCCACCCCAGGTTTGAAGGAACAGGCTGGATTTGGAACAGGCACATTTCACTTGATTGTAACGTGATTACGAAAAGCATGGTTAGCTTTAGGGTGGCAAATGCCTTTACGCATGACTTAGAATACCACGAAGTTTTGAGAAAATGAATGCCGGAAAGAAACAAAGCCAGGGTTTTAGAAGTTGCGATAGGAAACAAATTTGGCATTTCAAATGGCCCCCCCTGTGAAATATAATGGGAACATATTTTAAATCTGGAATGCGCAGGCTTAAATTGCTGAGTACTTAGCATTCACTTTGTGGTGTTTCACGTAAGAGGATTCCTTGTGGACACTTACTGTATTTTCCGGGGTATAAGACGCACCTCAATTTTGGGGGAGCAAAATAAGAAAAAACAATTCTGCATCTGCCTATCAGGATCAGCAAAGTCCTCACTTTCACTTGGATTTTGATAACGAGCAGCATAGATCTTTTAATCCATTTTAAACAAGCTCTATCGCCCTATGGGTATTTAACTGGAGTGAGTGGGGTGGGGGATGATTTTCATGGGGGCAGAAGAGGGACTTCACACCGAAGGCTCCGCTCCCAAGGCGCCCCCGTCTTCCTACCTATCGCTGTAGGCGTTGAAAGCCTGGCTTTCTCGAGAGGGACGTATCACTTCAGTCCTACTGGATGCTGCCATCTCCAACACATTGCTAGACTTGCCAGCAAGTCCCCTGCGCCTTTGCTGCCTCGGTGGGAGCCTGATTCCTGAAATGGGAGGTTTGGACTTGTTTGGCCAAAGGGGCATTGCATGAGAGGCAAAAGGCAAGGCAGGCACCAGCAGACTGAACAGAGCCTCCTGTGCCATGGAGGAACCCAATACCCTGTGCCTTCCCCCACCGCCGGCTCCTTCGCCTTTCTCCATGTGTGCTTAGGAAGGGAACCTGGACAGGGGCGGGGAAGAGAGTGTGAAATGGGGGGTGGGGGGAATCCATGCTCCCCAATCATGAACAAAGAGTCCTCGCAGACCAGCTAGCAGGAGAGCAATCCCTGTGGCCCGCATTGGGAGACAGGACCGAAGCAGCCTTACCCTTTCTACCGTTGGTTAGGAAAAAAAGAACAACTTGCCTAACAAATGACAAGAACTGTATATATTCAAACCAGTGTTTCCTCTAATTTTTTGGGGGGGTGGGCGGAAAAGTATACTGTCTGAGCGGCAGTCCCTTCGGGACTGGGCGGAATAGAAATAATAAACAAACAAACAAACAAACAAACAAATAAAAAACCCACCCTGTTTTGCCTCAGAGAATTTCAAAATAAAACACTGTACTGTGTGTCTATAACAGTGAGCTCATAATAGGGCAACTCTATCAATATCAAAATGCCACTTAAATAGTTGAGCTAGTTTCAAACTAGATTTTGATTTTCTTTCTCTCTTCCTTACTCCCATTCTTTTTCTTTCTCTTTTCCTTCCTCTCTTTTTTCTATCTGTTTCTCTCTCTTCCTCTCTTCCTCTCTCTCTCCTTTCCTCTCACTCTTTCCCTCTCGGCTTCTGGGCAGGTTTGGAAAACTCTGAGTTGATGATGATTTTTAAGTGAGCGATTGCTCACTGCTCAGCTTAGAGGGAACTATGATTCAAACAGACACAAATCTGGTATTAAACCTTTCCTTCTTTCTCAATAGATGCAAGGGACATTGATATGTACTCTAAAATTGGACTGGCTTTCTTAAAACCTCTTTATCTTGATTTATTCAACGCTTTCTTTTACTTATCCACAATTATAAATATTAGATATAAGGAAATAAGCTGCTGAAAATATATCTAGTTCATAATCTCAATACAGATCTACCATACACCTGCCCACTCCATTCTTCCTTTTACTCTTTTCTTTCCCTTTCTTTCTTTTTGTATGTTTATATGTTTATCGAATTTTTTGTTTATTTGTCTTGGTATATTGTCAAGTATATTGTTTAGACTATAATCCGACATAATTATTGTCTTCTGTAACTCGGAATGTTTTCATTGTCAATCGCAATTATATGTATTCATTGTATATTTGTAAATAAAATATTTTTAAAAAATAAAATAATAATAATAATTAAAAAAGCAGTGTTTTTGGAATTGGGGAGGAAAGCCATTTGTTGCAATCCTGATTTCTGCTATCGGGACGTAGGGTGCGAGATCAACCAAATCATTGAAAGCGGGTAGAACAGGAGACGTTTGCCTGGCACAGTGCTAGCGCTGTAACGTGTCTTTAACGAATGTGGAAAATGGGGCGAGCGAAGTGCCAGCCCAATCCCAATTTCCCACTTCAAGAATCAGGCTCCAACCGAGCCAGCAAAGACGCAGGGGGTTTGCTAGGAAGCCCGCCAATGTGTTTATGAGGTGGCAGCATCCAGGAGGACTGAAGTGCAGAGTCTCTTGAGAAAGCTAGGCTTTCAACGCCTACAGCTATAGGTAAGAAGACGGGGGCGTCTTGGGAGCGGAGCCTTCAATGCAAAGTCCCTCTTCTGCCCCCATAAAAATCATTCCCACCCCACCACTCCAAATAAATGCACATAGGGTGATAGGGTTTGTTTTAAACCTCCAAGTGAAAGTGAGGATCCCTGCCGCCTGGGACCACTCAAAAATGCGATACACAGAGGCCAAAAATCTCCGAAGAGTATGGTCCGATAAATTTTTATTCTCATTTGGTATAAAAAGATGCGTCTTATATTCCGAAAAATACGGTAGCTATAGCAATTTGCAACCTAGTGAAGTTATTACACCTGTGTGTAAATTCTTGTTTGCAGTTGCATGAGGAACTTGCAAGCTGAAATACGTTGTTGACTTTTAACTTTTAAGATTGACTGTGAAATATTGTCTCTGTCTGCTTGTTTGGGAACAAACTAAACAAGCTATCTCTTTGTTTGGGAACAAAACATAAATGCCGAATCTCTTGTTTTGCTCTTTTGGGTTTCCCAGCTGGACTCTTCCTTCTCCCAGGATAGATTGTCTGCCGTAGTGCGTGGTAATGAAGAAAAGCAATTGCAAAAAGTCTGAGAAAAAGGAGGAGGATACGGAATTTGAGATGGAACTTTCTGCAGGTGGAAAACTGGTGAGTGGGGGCAAAGAACTGAAGATTTAATTGGCTGGGTGGAAAAACTGATGTGTAAGGAGAGAAACCCATTAAGGATTGTTATTATTTGGATTGTTTTGTCTCTGCCCAAACCAGCTGGGTCCTGCACCTTCACAAGGTTCCTCAACTCGGGAAGAGATGAAGGTGGAATCTGAGGAGCAGAAGGTACAAGAGTTTGAGGTGCAAAAAGTCACAATCCCAATAGAGGGTTCGGTGAGTAGTAAAAGTGCAACTGTGGGAACTTTGAGATAAGGGCTAGTTTAAGGATTCCTGCGTTGAGCAGAGAGATAGACTACGTTGGAGTAAAAATAAAAAATTTAAATGCCCATCCCCCAAATATGGACCTAAAGGAGAACCCCATATTCTCATGATTGATTGACAAAGCTCAAGACAAGTCCCAATAATTTATGGGACTTGGCAACTTTAAGACCTGGGGACTTCAACTCCCAGAATTCCTCAGCCAGTTTTGCTGAGGAACTCTGGGAGTTGAATTCCACACGTCTTAAAGTCGCCAGGTTGAAGACCCCTGCACTAGAAGACCTCCAAGATCTCTTTCAACGCTATGATTCTACAGGTTGATAAATTATTGGGACTTGTCCTGAGCTTTGTCTATCAATCTGAGAATATGGGGTTCTCCTTTAGGTCCATATTTGGGGAGTGGGCATATAAATTTTTTATTTTTACTCCAACATAAAATAAAACTTACATGATATAAAAGAAACACAGCATCCATGCCTAAAGATATTAATATGTAACATTCCTTTCTTGCCTCAAACAACTTAAACCCTATTTTCCTTACAGATCATCCTCTCTCCCATTTCCGAACCTTTAAAAATTAACTCAATTACAAAATTTTCATTTATAAGAGCACAAGCTAAAATTCAATATCTATCCTCTTATATAAATAATGAGCCCATATCTATTAAAGTGTGTTGAAGTTCGCTTGCTCCAACCTTCTTTAGGTCCCTAGGTCCATATTGTCCATTCTGACAATAGCTTTCTGGGTAAACTTCACAACGACATGGTTTTCTGATTATTTAATGGAATACAGGTAGTCCTCGACTTATTTATTTATTATTTATTTATTATTTAGATTTGTATGCCGCCCCTCTCCGAGGACCACAATTCAGCCCCAAATATGTGAGAAAATGAGTTTTGCCCTATTTTACCCCCTTTCTTGCCTTAGCTGCAGTTTGTTAAATCAGCAACAATTGCAGTTGTTAAATCAGCAACAATTAACTGGTTACTAATTAGTTAAGTGAACCTGGCTTCCCCATTGATTTTGCTTGTCAGAAAGTCGCAAAAACTGATCACATGACACACACACACACACACCACCGGGACACCGTAGCCATCATAAATATGAACCAGCCGCCAAGCATCTGAATTTTGATCACATGACCCAGGGAGAGGCTGATCAGTGGTCATCAGTGTGAAAAATAGTCAAAAGTACTTTTTTCCCAATGCTGTTATAACTTTGAATGGCCTTATAAATGATCCAATGTAAGGTGAAAACTACTTGTAGTTCCACAGCTATGCATCAGCACTATTATACATAACAGACTTTCCAAAACTGGCTCTATCGTGGTTGACAGATGCATGTTTCAATTCACTGGGCTGAAGCACTAGGGAAAGCCTCCTTTAACCAGACTTCCATGCTTAGTATCCTTAAGATGGGTCAGTATTGCCGTTTGCAGAATTCCAAGTTGGTGTTATTCAGGGTTTTTTTTAGTACTGTACTTTTTTCTCCTAATTCTCTGAGATTTGGAGCAGCCACTTCTAGCTTCCTCCTCTCTTATATACTGATCAAAAGCATCCCTGTAAGAGGAGTCAAAGGCATGAAGGTGGCTGCAGTGACAGTGCAATTAATCAAAGCCTATCTCTGCACATGAGCCATTGAAAATGGGTGGGCCTTTGATTGGGTAGTTGTAATTCCCATCCTGAATTTTCCAAACCTGCCCTTTTCTGCTGTCGCTGACCCGCACATAATAACAAATGAATGAATGAGAGGCTCACATAATTAGGAAAAGTTGAGCCAAGGATTTCATTTTGGATATTGAGCAGAACTTTATTAATTCGTGGACTGATTGAAAAAGAAAATTCTAAAGTTTGCTTCTCTACCTCAGATGGGGTTAGGTGGCCGATAATTAAAATAAAGTTACAAGAAAGAAAGAAAAAATAGTAATTCACCACTTGAAATTTTTCTGGAATAGCATCCCTGACTTTCTTTCCAAGAATCATCTATTCACCAAAGGGATTTGTATTTCTATTGCACAATGCAAAATAAAAATGAACTTGTAGATGGGGAGCTTTTTCCCCTACTATGAGGCAGAAAGGGATAAGTGTGATCAAAAGTAGAATTGGGAAGACCTGGAAAAAACTGGGGGGAAATTTCCCCCCCTTTTTTCCCCTGTTTTTTTGTTTTTTTGAAAGAAAGTTTTGGAGAAAAAACAGGAAAAATGGGGAGGGGTTTTTGCCCCCCCTTTTTCCTGGGTTTTTTTCAAGGCAATTCCGTCTCTAGTCAAAAATCAAGATGGTGGCTACAGGAATTCACATACATGTAATCTTCAACTGATGTTAAGTGAGGTTTAGTCCCACTTCATGACTTTCCTTGCCACAGTTAAGAAGTGAATCACTGTAGTTGTTAAGTTAGTAATATGGTTGATAATTTGATCTGATTGTCTTTATCGGAGCCAACAATCATAAATACATTTCAGTTGCCAAGGGCTACTATAGAATTCATAACCCTAACCTGGTCAAAGGTCACTTTTTGATGCCATTGTAATTGTGAATAATCACTAAATAAATGGTTACCATGTTTCTCTGAACATAAGACCCAAGCAGAAAATAAGCCCTAGCATGATTTTTTTAGGATCCTTGTAACATAAGCCCTATCCCCAAAATAAGCTGCATTTAAGATTGTCAGCCAGACGGACAGATTTTAGTACCGTATTTCCTCCAAAATAAGACTCAAACATAAAATAACCCCTAATGCTTCTTTTGGAGCAAAAATTAATATAAGACCCAGTCTTATTTTTGGAAAAAACACAGGTATAACTTGAGGACTATCTGTAAGAAGTCGATTGTGCCATTTTGGCCACAATCTTGATTCTTGTTTTTACCTCTGCAGAAGCCCCTGCTTGTAGAAATTCAGTTAGGTATTGTATTGTACAAAAATGCCACTGCTGAAAGGGATGAGGCACAAATAAACCATTTTTTTCCCTGAGCACCCATTTCAGAAATAGGTGAACAAGGTCTAGACAGGTGTAACTCCGCCCCCAAACCGCCCCCTTCTTCACGCTTCCTTCTCCATTTCTGCAGTCGTCCTCTTTGCACCCAAACACGTGTGGTGTGTGCGGGAAGAGTTTTAGCCGCCGCTCGAACCTGGCCAAGCACCAGATCATCCACACGGGGGAGAAACCATACCGTTGCAACGACTGCGGCCGCAGCTTCAACCAGAGCTCGGCGCTCACCAAACACCAGCGGACGCACACCGGGGAGCGCCCCTACGTCTGCGGGGACTGTGGCAAGGCCTTCACGGCGAGTTCCAACCTCCTCCAGCATCGGCGTTTCCACACCGGGGAACGGCCCTACCGCTGCGAGATGTGCGGCAAAGCCTTCTCTCAGAGTTCCAACTTCAACCTGCACCGGCGCGGCCACACGGGGGTTACCCCTTACGAGTGCAACGTGTGCGGCAAGCGGTTTACCGGGAGCTCATGCCTCACTCGCCACCAGCGGACACACACCGGAGAGAAACCCTACCAGTGCCAGGAATGCGGGAAGCGCTTTTCGGGGAGCTCCACGCTGGCTAACCACCGGCGTACTCACACGGGCGAGAAGCCCTACAGTTGTGTTGAATGCGGCAAGAGGTTCACCCACCACTCCAACCTGGTGGACCACTGGCGGGTGCACACAGGGGAGAAGCCCTACGTGTGCCCCGACTGCGGGAAGAGCTTCCGGCTCAGCTCGCACATCATCCGCCACCGCCGCACTCACGCCAGCGCTCACAGCCCCAGCATGAGCCACGACCTCCTGTGTGAGGGTGACCCGACTTTTGACGAGGGCAGCATTGAGGGCCACGACGACGGAAGCGTTGGGATCCCGTTCATGGCTGGTCTTGATACTTTGTGCACTGAGGCCGGCGTTACCAATGGCAACGATAGCTCTGATGAAGAAGGCGACCGGCTTCTGATCTGTGGCCACTGTGGCAAAGGTTTCCACCTGGAGTCCAGCCTCCGGAAAACCAACCAAGATGACTTGGCTTTGGGGGAAGGGCCTTACAGCTGTACCGAGTGCGGTAACAGCTGCTGGACGTAGCTGGTTCCTTGAGGTCCAAACACAAAGCCCAATGTGTAAGAAAAGAGAATTATTGATCTGTCAGTAACAATTTGAGACATAGATTAGGCCAGGGGCAATTCTGTCTTCTCATTCACTGAACGGGCTTGACCCCTTGCAAGGAGTTGAGCTCGAATTGGCTTCGTTGGCCCCTTGAGTCCATCTCTTTAAATTCCTTTCCTTGGTTGTGGTGTGAAATTTAGGGTCGGTATTTTTCAATCTTGGCAATTTCTTGAAGTCCACAGGTTTTAATGTTGCCACGGTTGAGAAATGACGATCTAATTAAAATTAATTAATTAATTAAAATTAATTAATTAAAAGGGTGGGTTTCCCTATTTAGCTTCTCTTTTCTGATAGGGAAAGTCACAATGGCTGAATGAGTACAATAGAGTGAGGACAGGTAGAAGACAGTTGGGGCTGACCTGAAAGTAAATAAACCAACAAAAGACTGGGTTTGTATCAGTCTCTCCTCCTCCTCCTCCCCTCAATTATTTGGGAGCTTCTAGAGTAGCTGGAAAAGTGAAGGGTTATATGGATGTAACCTAGGACACTGCAATGACGAAGAAGTTGAGAGGAGACTTTTTAACACCTGTTCCTTGATCCTGGGAAACAATTTGCTTTCTAATAGTGGCTGATGTTTGATTGCAAAGCAACACAAGTTACGCACTTCCCGAAAGTCCAGATAGGCAAGGCAAGGTTTTGCTGCGCCACCGGGCAAGAATCTGATCACTGAGCAAGCTTATTTAGTTAGCATGCATATAGAATTTTTTTTTACACGCCCTGGAGCTTTATATTTAGGTCCGTGTTTGAGCTTTGTACAGGAGACACAAAATGTCCCAAGATTGCATTGTTTTCTTCAATATCTCGGTTAAGCTCTGATGCTCTGAAGAAAAAGCCTTACCGATTTTTTTTTACTATGGAGACACGCACTTGTTTTGCTTGGATAAAAATTGTAAACAGTATCTTAAGAAAAATGCGCACTAGGCTCACCTGAATAAATTGTGCCAATGAAGCCTGTTGTACAAGGCTCCTTGTTGTGTGTTATTTAGCCTATTTTCCCCAACCTTCTAGTGTCTCTATAAATGGGAAACCTGGAGTCGTGAACATTGCAAGCCTTGATTATCTCCTTGGTTAACTCTTGCTCTCAGCAGGCGTCAGCTCACACAGTAGCAGCCATACACGGAGTCCTTAACTTACAACCAGAATAGGGGTGAGAATTTAGTTGGGGGAAAGATCAAAAGCAACATGAGAAAATATTATTTTACTGAAAGAGTAGTAGATCCTTGGAACAAACTTCCAGCAGACATGGTAGATAAATCCACAGTAACTGAATTTAAACATGCCTGGGATAAACATATATCCATCCTAAGATAAAATACAGGAAATAGTATAAGGGCAGACTAGATGGACCATGAGGTCTTTTTCTGCCGTCAGACTTCTATGTTTCTATGTTTCTTGCTAAACAAGGTAGTTGTTAAGTGAGCGGCATCTGAATTTTGTGACCTTCTTTGCCATTGTGGTTTAAGCAAATCTCCACAATTGTTAAGTGAATGGTGCAATCGTTAAGTGAAACAAGCTTCCTCTATTGACTGCGTTTGTCAGAAACCAACTGGGAAGGTCACAAACAGTGAGCAGGTGACCCTTTGAATATTGTAAATACCTACCGGTTGCCTATGTTTTGACCATGGGATCGTGAGACTGCTGTAATGGTCATAAGTGTGAGGACCCAGTCATAAGTCAGGTCTTTTCAGTACTGTGGTGACTTTGAATTGCCGCTCAACAAATGGTTGTAAGTCAAGGACTACCGCAAGGACTAATTATTTTATCTGAATTTATCAAAGGAAACAATTCAGGTGACTAACAAAACATATTGCTTGAAAACCGCAAAGCTCGTGAGACTTGAGTCACTGTAGCCATGGAGCAGGCTGTCCTGCATCACAAGGAGGGCTATAAATGGTGAATATGTTTGAAATAATCTTTCTTAACCTCAGTAACTTTAAAATGTATGGACTTCAACTCTCATAATTTCATTATTATTTTAGATACAGTATTTAAATACAGTATTTACAATTTTAGATTTTTTTTTTTTTTTTTGAAAAACCTGCCGATCGAGTTCGGCGGGCTGTTTAAATCTGCCGATCGACTTCCTCAGAAACCTGCGATGAAGTGAAGCCGCAGTAGGTGAAGCGCGGTATAGCGAGGGACTACTGTACCACGGTTTTTCAAAAATATTAATTAAAAAATACTTCATGGTTTTTTCCCTATACCACGGTTTTTCCCACCCGATGATGTCATATGTCATCGCCAAACTTTTGTCTGCCATTAATAATTTTTTTAAATAAACTTTAATAAATAAACATGGTGAGTAATAATCTAAATGGTTGCTAAGGGAATGAGAAATTGTAATTTAGGGGTTTAAAGTGTTAAGGGAAGGCTTGTGATACTGTTCATAGCCAAAAATAGTGTATTTACTTCCGCATCTCTACTTTGCGGAAATTCGACTTTCGCAGGCAGTCTTGGAATGCATCCCCCGCGAAAATCGAGGGAACACTGTACCCACATCAGGATCCCACCACAGTCACCAGGGCGTATCAGCAATGATCAATATGAAATACATCGAATACCGGATTCCTGAATCTATAGGGGTCGAATAAAGTACCTGGGTGGTGGAAAGGATACCCTTCCATAGAGGCTGGCTGGGTGGCAGAGAAAGACATACGGGCTGCTTGACTAGTCCGAAAGTTCCACAAGTCCTGCCTTCATAAACCAGGGTGAGGGGTGAAAATTGGGCAACCATGATGAACATATATATTTACTGTCTTCCAGGTGAGGCCCTGGGAGGGGGAGCCACTTCTCAAACCCCAAAGGGCTTGCCATACTGGGGTGGGGTGATGGTAGGAAAATAAAGCTCAACTGATTGGTGGTCGGAGGCCAGATGGAGATCGAAATTGCAGGCCACTGGATGGTGAAGTGCTAATGAGAAACAGAACGCTGATGTCAGATGTTGGTGGGTAGGAAAGGAGCGTGGTTTTGCCTATATATAGAACACTAGGAAACAGTAACTGCCAGTGCTGATGTTACAACTATTTAATACTGCCAGGTCTCAGGTTGAATAAAGCTTTATTAACAATTTTCAGAGTGCTTATTTTCTGAGTTTGCAAGGCCTGGGGACTGGACATGTATTTATGTATATTAAATTGTTTACCATTATGTAGTCTACCACACTCCAAATTCAAAAGCCAGCATACGATATAATAGAACTTTGAAATACTGTAAACACTAGAGAAAGAGTGTCATAAGGCACTTCACTATTATTTAAAAAGTTTAGAATCGTACTTGGTTAGAATAGAATAGAATTTTTTATTGACCAAGTGACTGGACACACAAGGAATTGTCATTGGTGCATATGCTCTCAGTGTACATTAAAAGATATATTTGTCATGAATCATAAGGTACAACTCTTAATGATTGTCATAGGGTACAAATAAGCAATCAGCAAACAATATAAATCATAAGGATACAAGCAACAAGTTATAGGCATACAGTCTAGTGAGAAAAGTACCTTTCCTGAATCAGAATGAAGGAGCACATTGTTTGGAGCCATTCCGGGGGATATTTAAAAGGATCCCTAATATTTGTCAGCAAAGATAGTTTCAGATGGAAACTTCATGAGTAGAGAGCACCCGGTGAATGCAATATGTGAGCTTTAAAGAAAACTACCCAAACTCTGAAATTACTAAAGCAGAAATGGGTCATAGAATCATTTTTAAATCAAGTAAAATACAAAGCAAACGATTCCAAAATGGTAACCAAGCAGGCAGACACAAAACTGTTTGTTTGCCACCCATCTTGGCAAACTCCCAGAGACTACTCTGGGCAGTTTTAAAACATTAAAAGCCAATAAAACTCTGAAAAATATGCATAGGTGGCTCTCAATTTACAACCATTCATATAATGACTGTTTAAATTTGCAATGGCACTTGTTCAAGTGAGCCAAAAATGAATAAAGTGCGAAGGAAATCAATAATTTCATCTTTCTCTTACTGCTTTTTTCCAAATAACTTGTGAAATTATAGAATTGAAAAATAAGGAACCATTTTTCAGATTAAAACAAAAGATTCTAAATTGGTTTACAAATAAGATTGTCTGATTCCTCATGCTTACTTCTAAAAAATACAAGAAAAAGATTTTGAAATAAGGAAGACAAACACTATTAAAGGCGTCATCTATGAAATAACTCTTGTTTCTGAACAAGCAAAGGTTGTGGTTTTTATCTTGGTTGCACTGCAGAAGCCTTAGGCTATGCTTGGGTGATATTTATTCAAGTAGTTGCTTCACGTCATAAAGATATGTCTTAAAGATAATACAAATGCAAATAATGTATTGGGCTAGAAAGAACAACATATACATGCCTATAGTAATAATTCATTATATAACTGATTTTTTTAATTAGTCCACTTAAAGAAAAAAGAAGCTTCAGTGGAAATAATCTTTGTTACAAGAACCTCACTAAAGTAAATGATGCAAATGTTTGTTTGTTTGTCAAAACGTGTACAAGATAATACGTATGGTGTAAACATGAACAAAAGCAAGTAGGTGTAGGTAAATTTGGACAGTAGGACAGGGATGGTAGGCACAATGGTAGGCTTATGCACGCCCCTTACAGACCTCTTAGGAATGGGGTAAGCTTGATTGTACAGTCTAAGGTTAAAGTTTTTGGGGTTTGGGGAAGAAACTAAAGAGTCAGGTAGTGCATTCCAAAGATCACTCTTTGCTGAAGTCATATTTTCTGAATTTCGAGCACTTTACATTGAATTTGAATCTATTTTGTGTGTGTGTGTGTTGCTGTTGAAACTGAAGTATTCATTTACTGGTAGGACATTGTAGTAGATGATTTTATGAACTATATTTAGATTAACTATTAACTATGTTTAACTATTTATATACATCTGCTTTTGTACATGTCTCTGTATTTATGGCCACCTGGTGTAACGTTTTAGGTAAACATGGAAATGTTTGCTTCGTTGCTGTCACCTTTCTTAGGGTGAACACCTTCATTGGCAGCAATTCTCCACCCATTCCTCCATTTCCGATAAAGCCAAAAGAGCTTTATAATTAAAAGATGGGAAGAGCAAACCAGGGATAAATGCCGAAGAAGAGCAGGATGTGGATTCAGCTTACAGGACCACAATTCTATATTTCCTTCCTGCTTGAAAATAACAGCTGTATTAAATCTCATTCAAGATTTTAAAAAAGAAAATGTGGATTAAAAACTAAAACTCAAAGACGCTTTGTACTGCTTGCTTCGGAGTAAATCCTATTGAATTCACCAGGCTTTCCTTCCACTATAAATGTTGAGGTTGTATTGCATCTCTTCAACTTTTTACTGAGAAGACTCTACCTTGTACCGCTCTACCCTATATGTGTGTGGGGGGCTCCGAATACATGAGTTTATATATTTACAGAGTTGGGACACTGAAGGTCATCTAATTTAAACCCTAGCTCAAGTGGGAGACCCTAGTATACCATTTCTGACAGATGGCACTTCTTGGGAGATTCCAGTGATGAGCACACCTTCCGAAGGCAAGGTGTTCCTTTGGTGGATTGTCAGAAAATTTATCCTTATTTCTAGGTTGAATCTCTCCTTGATCAGTTTCCATCCATTCATTCCTGGTCTGGTGCAGAGGTGCTTTGGATAGTGAGATAGGTGACATATAAATGTAATGAAATAAAATACACATTACAAGAGCCAGGGTGGCGCAGCAGGTAGAGTGCTTTACTGCAGGCCACTGAAGCTGACTAGATCTGTAGGTCAGCGGTTCAGATCTCATCACCAGCTCAAGGTTGACTCAGCCTTCCATCCTTCCAAGGGGGGTAGAATGAGGACTGGGATTGTGGGGGCAATATGCTGGCTCTGTTAAAAAATGCTATTGCTGCTAACATGTTGTAAGCCGCCCTGAGTCTAAGGAGGAGGGCAGCATAAAAATCAAATCAGTAAGTAAGTAAGTAAGTAAGTAAGTAAGTAAGTAAGTAAGTAAGTAAGTAAGTAAGTAAGTAAGTAAGTAAGTAAGTAAGTAAGTAAATGCATTCTTTAAGGGTCAAAACTGAAATTTTATTTTTTTTAATTTATTTTGTCAAATACATATTGCTGGTGTACAAAGATATAATAATTATATTATTACAGTATAATAATATATAATATGGTGTACAAAGATATAATAATTATATTATTACAGTATAATAATATATAATATGGTGTACAAAGATATAATAATTATATTATTATTATTATTATTATTATTATTATTATTATTATTATTATTATTATTATTATTATTATTATTATATTAATAATACTGTACTAATAAAAATGTCGGTGTTTGGGTGATGCGATCGCTCAGCTCCTTTTAATGCCAGCTCAGGCTCCGCTTCCATCCTCTCTCCCTGCCCAGGATGACATTTTGTGTATTCTGCTCTTTCCGACAGGGAAAGAGCCAATCAAACAACGTCCGGTTTTCCCACCTCGATTGGTTGGTCTTTAAACCGAAGCCAGTCAATGAGAAGGCTTCTTTATAACCAATCCGCTCTTTTTCCCGCCTTTTCCTGCATCAAGTCTCCGCCCCCGAAAAGCGGAAGGGGTTCCCCTGCGTGTTTAGATGCGGGAGATGGCGGGGAAAGGGTTGATTTTGTGCTTTGTGTCTCCGGTGGAATCTTTTCTTTGAAACTCCCCAGGGCTTCTCTCTCTGCATTTCTCTCCCCCACTCCCGCCTTTGCTTTGCATCCTCCTTCCCTTGCTTCGGTGTTCCCCTCGGGGTTTCTAGGTCTCCTTTCCTCATTGCCTGATGGAGGGGCAACATATAATGGCCCAGGTCCACATCCAGACCCCCTCGTCCAATTCCGTGGCCGTGGAAGAATCGAGGCGGTTGCCGAACCCCGTGCGAGTTGCAGCCAGGGAAAGCATGGCCGGAGGACGTCTGTTGGACAGCCACAGCCTGGATGGGATATGTCAGGTATACGGGGCATCCAAAAACCAGGAAGGCAGGAGGGCCACTATATCGAGCGCCTTGGAATTGGAAGGAACCGTGAGCTACGATGGAGACCTGACACATTTTGTGGCCAACAACTTGCAAATGAAGATCAAGATGAGCTCTCGGGGCAGTCTGGATGATACAGAGCCCACCTCCTCGGCAATGTCATCCCAGCACTCTGTCAGAGGCAAAACTGCAGACATCCCTCCAGTGGATCCCCAGGTCCTTCAGGATCTGGAAAGGCTGACCACTGATGTGGCACAGAGAGTGGACCAGATGTTGAGAGCCTTGAACAGCGCCATTCAGAATATGACGGCACTCAGCGTGGGCTACATCCAAACCTACCGAGATGCTGTGGACAGCTTGGGCGAATCGGTGGACATGAGCATCAAAGGGATGTACACTCTGATGGCCAGGTGCGAGGAGTTGGACCGCTCCATGCAGCCTGTTCACATCCTCGCTAAGCAGATCCGGGAGATTAAAAGGACTCTGGAGATCTTTGAGGCCGTCTGCAAATAAGATCTTTTTTTGTTTTTGTTTTAAAAGGATTGGTTTGTTGAGCAGTGGGGAATAAACAAGGGTGAGCATTGGACTTCCAGGGATTTGGGCTTTGAAAGGGAAACTGAAATATTTCATGAAATGTTTCATGAAATATTTCTAGAAATAAAATATGACAGTATTGTACTTGTCTCCTGTTGTGACATTTGCCTCTTTCAATGGTTACTCTCCGAGTCTACAAATCTAATAAATTGAATTGAATTGAATTGAATTACTAAACCTTTCCCAACCTAACCCAAAATTTTGGAGACCCCCAATAAACAGCAGGATTCTTCCATCCATTTCTGTGTCTATTTCTTCTGCACAAAATCTCATATACTACATGTCTCTTGTACTTAACACTGGTTATCACCTCTATCTGTCAAAATATGACATGCAAGGCATGAAAGCTCTCCAGTAACTTCCAATGCTCCCTGCAGTCTCTTTTTTCATATTATACCTAAATTCCATTATTTTTTCATCATAAGACTAAAATATGAACCAAATAAGACGGTGACTGGTTTACAGGAGACCAACTGTATTCTATTCGATGGACCTTGTAAACCAGTCACCATCAACCCACCTCATAAGTTTGTTGCTGGGGAAAACAGGAAGAGATGCGTTGGATATTTTGCTACTTTATTTTTAAAAATAATAAAGGCAAGATAGGTTATCATTTTGTAAGCAGCTATGAGCCTATGAATCATTTTGGAACGGATGACATGCCATCAACTCAAGGTTCAATTCTTAGCAGCTATGTTTATTACATTTATATAAACCCACCCCCTTTTGTCTATTCAAAGTGACCTGGCCATTACACTATTTTTTCCCTCTAGAACTGAGTAGGGTAGAAATGGCAATTTTAAATAAACTCCTATATGCCACATTCATATTAAACGCAGGAGAGCTGAAATCGAGCAAATGAATGGGGATGGAGGCTAGGGAGGGGTGGGTGGGGTGAGCGTGGGTGTTAAATCCGCCGCTCTTCTATGAAACACGAGACGGAGGGAAAGTAACCCCAACGGTGCGAAGACAATGAGTGCCTCCCTTAGGGCAGAGGTAGGCAAAGTTGGCTCTTCTATGACATGTGGACTTCAACTCCCAGAATTCCTGAATGAACATGATTGGCTCAGGAATTCTGGGAGTTGAAGTCCACAAGTCAGAAAAGCCAAGTTTGCCTATCCCTGCCCTAGGGCTATTTATAGAGCTGTCGGAGGAGGGGGCGGAGCTAGAGGCGAACGCACGCCCTCAGCCGTTGGACACCCCCCTCCCCGTCTCCCCCGCCGCCCTCAAAGGCGAAAGTCTGTGATCTGTAATAAAGTTTTGCAAGAAAGGAATGCAATTATTTTGGCGGAATCCCAATAAAATAACGGGGTACATTTCAGGATCCCAGTGAGTCTGAATTACACTTTATTTTACATAAACGGTACCTCCTGCTTGAGCATGGGGTTGGACTAGATGACCTAGGATCCTTCCAATTATTCTATTCGATGGGCATGCTGTTTTCCTACAAAATACAGAATACACTATTTAGACAAAGGTAATAGAAAATGGGAGGAGGGAAGCAGAGGTAACTGAAAAACGACTATTTTTTAAAAATTAATTATTCAACATTCCTGCCTACCTTCACTTGGAAGTAATATTTGGGTAAGGTCATTAATGCTGGGAGACTGGCTGTTTTGCATTATTGATCTGTGCTGTACACAGGTGGATTTAAAAGGGGGTGAAAGTTGTCAATGTCTACTAGTATTAATCACCAGTGAAATTTTTACCTGTTAAATTTATTTGCATCTATCTATCTATCTATCTATCTATCTATCTATCTATCTATCTATCTATCTATCTATCTATCTATTTCTATCTATCTATCTATCTATCTATCTATCTATCTATCTATCTATCTATCTATCTATCTTGTCTGTCCGTCCGTCCGTCCATCCATCCATCCATCCATCCATCCATCCATCCATCTATCTGATTTATATGCCATCCCTCTCCGAGGACTCGGAGTGACTTACAACATATAAAAAGACAATGTACATTGAAATCCAATTAATTAACATTAAGAGTTAAATCTAAAAACTAGAAAATTAATTAAAATGCACACATATCCACAAATCCACCATACATTCATCAGCCGGGGGCAGTATCTAATGACCCCAAGCCTGGCGGCATAGATGAATCTTTAGACTCTTATGAAAGACAAGGCGGGTGGGGGGAGTACGAATATCTGGGGGAAGCTGATTCCAGAGGACCGGGGCCCCCACAGAGAAGGCTCTTCCCCTAGGTCCCGCCAAGCGACATTGTCTAGTTAAAGAAGACATTGTTAACACAGTTACATTCATCGTATGTATGTATGTATGTATGTATGTATGTATGTATGTATGTATGTATATGATGAATGTAACTGTGTTAACAATGGCATTCAGAATCTGCCCACCCTCGAAAAGGGAATTATTTTAATACATTCTGCTTTTACTGTATTTTTCTCAACAATCCTTCCTTGCAGAGTGACAGTTCTTTACCTCCTATAAGGAAGGATAGTTGAGAAAAACACAGAGAACAGTGTTTTGTTTCTAAATCCTGTTTGAATAGTAGTACATAAATACTGTTATATGCAACAGCAATAATACTGAATTAACATCCATGAGCCCTAAGAGGCATCTTTGGTGGACATAGAATAGAATAGGATTGAATTCTTTATTGGCCAAGTGTGATTGGACACACAAGGAATTTGTCTTGGTGCATGAAAAGGAATACAGAATAACAAAGTTGGAAGGGACCTTGTAAGTCATGTAGTCCAACCTCCTGCTACCACCTCAAATAAGTGTCTTTCTGGTCTTTTAAAAATATCCAGTGATGAAGTACCCACAACTTCTGAAGGCAAGCTGTTTTACTAGCTGATTGTCCTGTCAGAAAATATCTCCTTGTTTTATTGGTTTGTTTAATTTTATTTGTCAAACATATATAGGATATGTTTGTATAAACATAATATAAGTAAAAAGTAATGATAAAAGAACGTATTTCTAGGTTGAATCTCTCCTTGATTAGTTTCCACCAATTTCTCCTTTTCCTGCCCTCGGGTGTTTTGGAGAATAGCCTGACTCCTTCTTCTTTGTGGCAGTCTCTGAGGTATTGGAACACGACTATCTTGTCTGCGCTGGTCCTTCTCTTCACCAGACTAGCCACGCCCAGTTCCTGCAACTGCTTTTCATATGTTTTAGCCACCAGTCCCCTGATCCTTCTGGTTGCTCTTCTCTGCACTCTTATAGATTCCCGGCATTTTTTTTTTGTCAATAGTGTGGTGACCAAAACTGGATGCAGTATTCTAGTTGTGGTCTTACTAAGGTTTTCTGGGGTGGTATTAAGACTTATCGTGATCTTGATTCAAATCCTTCTTTTAATGCAATTTAGAACTGGTTGCATTGGCTTCTTCGGCTGCTGCCTCGAAAAGAAACCGGTAACTTGGAAATAAAGGATTCGCGCAAAGCTGAGGTAAAGCGGGTTTTTTCTTTCTTTTTTCCCCTTTTCCTTTCTTAAAACGGGGGTCGCGCTCAAGCTGCCGGCGGGGAGCCGACTGAGTTAAAACAGTAGAGCGGACAAGATTTCTGCTGCCTAGAAAGGACCCAGAAGGAAGTAGGGTTGGCGAAGGGTCTTAATAATAGGGACCTTCCTGTTCCAAAGCGGATCTCTATAGCTAGGCACCTAGCAGCCTCCCCGTGCCCACTCTTTAATGAAAACAAAGCCGGGGGGGCGGCACGCCAGGGGGATCACAGCCAAATGACAAGGTTTGAAATGGCTGCGCTAGGAGCATCTCTCCGGACAGCCTGAAGAGAAGATGAAAAGGGCTGGGGAACATGTGGGAATCAAAAGAACAGCCTGGTCAGGAAAGTGTTAATGACAACAACACTGGAGTGGGAGAAGCTAAAGAAGAAAAGCTCCAGTTCACCTATTCGCTGTGTTTTTTTTAATTGTCAAAATAGCCTTCGTTTGCTTTGAATAATTAAAAAAAAAAACCTAATGATTTTGGTAAATACATGTTATTTTTTTTAAAAAAACTATTGCTAGGTTCGATCTCTCCTGTCAGACCGAGGAGGAATGTAGTTGTACATGTATAAGGAATAAGAAGTCTTGTTTCGAAGGGTTGGGATTTGTGAAATATGTATCTCTGTAAAATGTAAAGGAATTTGAGGGTATTCAAGCTCTAGCAAATGCCTGTGGGAGGGAGGCAGAGAATCGTTTGAAGGACTCTGGAGACTCAGAAGCTTTTTTCCCCTTTTGAGACAGAATTTCACAAACATCTGCATTCATAATGCTAAAGAAATTTGGTTTTTTTCACCTCCCCCAGAATCAGAATTCTTCAGAGCTAACTGTTGCAGTTTTCCCACATGGAAAGTGGAAAACAAGCCTATATTCTGGACCTCCTGGACTGTAGTCAAAGAGAGATATTAAGAGGTGAGGAATACATTGAATAAATTGAACATGTGTCAGTAAGAGTGTCTTGCAATTCTTTTTCAAATTTCATTTTTGCCTTACAATATTAACTGTCCCTAGCCCAATTTCTTAATAGCTTTTTAAAAATATATTTAAGTTGGGCATAAACCTTTAACTCAGATCTACCATAGAAGAAGGTTGGCATAGATCTTGGATTCTGATAACAAGATTTAAGTTAGGTTTATTTTTCAATGTAAATGTAACTCCAAATGTTAATCATTTTATTTTAACATATTGTTCCTTAACAGATATTTTCTTGGGGCTGCTGCTTTTATTATATTAACCCTGGTATTCCCCTCGGGTCTAAAACGACCCGAAATGAAGTTGGAGACCTTGTAAAAAATTTCCCCTGCATATCTCAAACTTGAAATTCTATGACTTTTTCTCATTTGAGGGGTTCTTTCTAAGGGTGGTGGGTTTTGGGAGGGGGGGTGTATAGTTTTTGCTGGGCAAAAAAAAGTTACCAATGTTACCCTCCGGGTCCTTTTAGACCCGAAGTATAAAAGGGTTGGTTCTAGCTACTGGAATGGTCTTTTTGAATACTTTTTTTCACTAATATACTAATTTGAACATTTCTGAACACAATGATATGAAAATTGAAATGAAAAAAATAATGCTTATTTGTTTATTTTGCTCAGAAAAGCCCCCCCCCCATTTTTGTGAAATTTTGTTCATTTTCATCTAGATTAGGCTGCAAAATCTTACATTTTTGACCATCTTTGGCATTGAAATACTAATTTGAACATTTCTGAACACAATGATATGAAAATTGAAATGAAAAAAATTGATTCTTATTTGTTTATTTTGCTCAGAAAAGGGCTTCCCCCCTCACAGCTGTGTGCACTTTTTATAGATAGAATAGCCTGCCAAATCAGAATTTTTTGACTATCTTTGGCATTGGCATACTAATTTGAACATTTCTGAACATAATGAAATGAAAAAAAAAATGTTTATAACACTTGTAGTCCTCTGGGTCATATTGACTTGGAGTATAAAAGGGTTGGTTCTAGCTACTGGAATGGTCTTTTTGAATACTTTTTTCACTAGTATACTAATTTGAACATTTCTGAACACAATGATATGGAAATTGAAATGAAAAAATTAATGCTTATTTGTTTATTTTGCTGAGAAAAGCCTGCCCTCCCTGGCTGTGTGCAATTATTTCAATTTATAGATAGATTTGCCTGCAAAATCAATTTTTTTTTCATTTCATTTTTCATTTGTTTGTGATTAGGGATGTTCAAATTAGTGTACTAGTGAAAAAATTATTCAAAAAAATCATTCCAGTAGCTAGAACCAACCTTTATATACTTCGGGTCTAAAAGGACCCGGAGGAGCACAAGTGTATAATCTTTGCGAACATCATTTTTTCTCATTTCAATTTTCATTTCATTATGTTCAGAATGTTCAAATTAGTATGCCAATGCCAAAGATGGTCAAAAGTTTCTGATTTGGCAGGCTAATCGAGATAAAAATGAACAAAATTGCACAAAAATGGGGGGGGGGGGGTTTGAGCTTTTAGGTTCAAAATAAACAAATAAGCATTAATTTTTTCACTTCAATTTTCATTTCATTATATTCAGAAATGTTCAAATTAGTATGCCAATGTCAAAGATGGTCAAAAATTGTGATTTGGCAGGCTATTCTATCTCTAAGTTGAAAAAAAGTACACACAACCGTGAGGGGGTTGGCCCTTTTCTGAGCAAAATAAACAAATAAGCATAAATTTTTTCATTTCAATTTTCATATCATTGTGTTCAGAAATGTTCAAATTAGTTTCCCAATACTAAAGACGGTCAAAAAAGTAAGATTTTGCAGCCTAATCTAGATGAAAAGGAACAAAATTTCACAAAAATGGGGGGGAGGGGTTTGATGAGCAAAATAAACAAATAAGTATTATTTTTTCACTTCAATTTTCATTTCATTGTGTTCAGAAATGTTCAAATTAGTATATTAGTGAAAAAAGAA
This sequence comes from Erythrolamprus reginae, assembly GCF_031021105.1. Lineage (NCBI taxonomy): Eukaryota > Metazoa > Chordata > Lepidosauria > Squamata > Dipsadidae > Erythrolamprus > Erythrolamprus reginae. The sequence continues at coordinate 136,557,883 of NC_091963.1, read as the reverse complement.
TTCAAGAAGACCATTCCAGTAGCTAGAACCAACCCTTTTATACTCCGGGTCTAAAAGGACCCGGAGGGTAACAATTGTATAGTAAATGGGAGGAGAATACCAGGGTTGTGTGTGTGTGTGTGTACTCACCCCAACCAGTGATTCATAACCAAAATCACTTTACAGTTACCTCTTTTTTGAAGCTTAAAATATTAACTTCTCTATGTACTTTATGGCAGAAATTAGAATGCCACTCAACTAAATTCTTTAACTTCTTTGCTTCACTACAAATACAGGAAACAAATTTTGTCTCACTAATAAATATGCTAATGACTGAATAAGAGTGAAAATAAAACTCTATACAGAAATTGTTCACTATATATTTACATTGCCATTTTAGTGCTAAATTCTACGTAATTTCAACTGTTAAAAGATCCTTCTAAATATGGATAGTCAATAATAGTTACATTTTTAAATATTTCTGTTTTACAAGGATCCAAGAAAAATTATGTTTAGTCTTCATAACTTCAATGGGAAAGTCAGTTCAATAAACTTTGGATATCGAAATTAACCTCTACACATCATTTTAGATGGTGTGGGCTTATAACAGTGTAAATTAGGAGTGAACTTGACTTTAAAAAAATCCTTTGAGTTTGCCATCAGTTATTTTAAGATATAATCTGCTTTTCTAAAGTAACGTAGAGCAAAAAGTTTAAATTTATTTGGTGAGAATGAGATTAAACTGTTGTGATATAACTTCTGTCTATAGGCATTAAGATGACACATGAAAACAAAGAAGAGGAACCAGAATCGCAGAACAAACAGAAAGAAGACCAACAAATGCAGCCTAGAGACTCTCCAGTGAAAAGAATAGAAGACTATCAAGTGGAAAGCACTCTGCATGAGGTCTTTAACAGTGAATCTATCATATCTCTGGGACAGGAATCTACAGATAATTTTTCTGACGACAAAATACTCAAAGCTGCCATTTGTCCTGAGTGTGGGAAGAGCTTTAGCAACAGCTCTCACCTAATCCGTCATCGTCGCGTCCATACAGGTGAGAAACCATACAAATGCCCCCATTGTGACAAAAGTTATCGCCAAGACTCTCACTTAGTTCAGCACATGCGTTCTCATACAGGTGAGAAGCCATACCGGTGCACACATTGCGGCAAGGGCTTCTCACAAAGCTCCAATCTCATCATCCACCAACGGACACATACAGGCGAACGACCCTTCACCTGTCCAGAGTGTGGGCGGAGCTTCAGCCACAGCTCTGATCTCATTCAGCACAAGCGGATCCACACCGGGGAGAAGCCTTACGTCTGCTCCATCTGTGGAAAATGCTTTTCTCAGAGCTCAAAGGTTACACAACACAAACGCTTCCATTCTGGGGAGCGTCCATTTTCTTGTGGAGAGTGTACCAAGACTTTTCGTCTCCGGGCTGATTTGGTCCGTCATCTCCGCGCTCATACCGGGGAGCGGCCTTTTGGCTGCCCTGAGTGCGGGAAACATTTTGCAGAGAGCTCCCATCTTATACGACACCAGCGGATCCATATGAGCGAGCGTCCCTTTCGCTGTCCAGACTGTGGGAAAGGATTCAATCAGAGCTCCAACCTCCAGCAGCACCAGCGGGTGCACCGAGGCCAGAAACCCTTCAAATGTGATGAGTGCGGGAAAGGTTTTGGCGTAAGCTCAGCACTCTTGCAACACCAGCGAACTCACACCGGTGAACGACCCTACTGCTGCAGCCAGTGTGGGAAGAGCTTCAGTGTCAGCTCCACCTACCACATACACCAGCGTATTCATGCAGGACAAAAGCCCTATTCGTGTGCAGACTGTGGGAAAGGCTTTGTGCGTAGTTCCGCTCTCCTTCAGCATCAAGCAACTCACACTGGTGAGAAGCCCTTTCGATGTCCCTATTGTGGAAGAGGGTTTGGACAGAAATCGGCACTTTCTCAGCACCGGCGAGCCCACGTGAGGAGAGGGGAGACACTGACTTTGATGGAAGGATGGGAAGCGGCGGGAATGGAAGGGGTCAGGGACCAGGGAGTGGGAGGGGAAGCACACAACCTGTGGCAGGGGAATGGGATGGTGATTATGGAGCCTGAATGGCAGGGAGTTGGGGATGAGACCACCAGGCAGGAATGGGAGGATGACGGGGATGAAGCTATGAGGGTGGAGTGGCAGGATGACGTTGTTGAAGGTCTGGAGGAACAGTTGCAGGATGATGATGATGGCAGAGAAAGCATGAGGCAGACTTGGGAAGCTGGTGTGGATTCCTCCATGACCGAGTGGCAGGACGATGAGGATGAACAACTGGAACAGGGATTACAGGGGGACTGCACTGAAAGCATGAGGCTGGAATGTCAGGACGGCGATGAGGATGACGATGATTACAGGAGGGTGGAGGGGAGTTTCCAGGGTGACAATCTGAGTATGAGGCTTGAGTGTCATGATGATGAAGATGGTGAGAGCGTAGAACAATACGCACAAGGTGACAGGAATTCAAACATTGGGGAGAAAAGCCGGGATGAGATCACAAATCACGACTGGCAAGATGATGGAGGCGAAAGCACGAGGGGAGAATGGGAGGCCACTCTAGATAATTTAAGGCAGGAGAAATTCATTGAGGGACAGGAGTGGCAGGACAGTGAAGATGACAGTGAGAAGCAAAGTTGGCTAGGAGATGGGGAGGACAGCTTGGAGAGCACAAGGCAGAAGTCGGAAACTGAGTCACCCTGCTGAAGCTGAGGAGCTTAAGGAATTGAAATGATTGACTGGGATACAGTAGAAGAGAGTAGAATGCCTGCAACGCTCATAATAGCTCAAGCCAGCGAGTTATCCACAGCAGAATCGTACCTTGATGCAAAGCGGTCGTGTCCTTCTGCAACAAATACAGTTGTATTTATATTTGTAGGGTATTCTGTGATGTCTACTCTTCACTTGAACATGTCCCTCACTCCAGTCCTTGCATGCCTGTGCTACAGAGCGCTGTGTGGTGGCTGCCTTATGGTCAAGCTGTATGATCCGGCTCCCTGTACCATTCCAAGCCTTGCGCCGTTTGCTGATCAGAATAATTCCAAAGGGTGATTTTAGTCAGTCCGTTTTTAAACGTTACTCTACCTGTGTACAGGCTGTATTATACTTCCCACTCCAGCCCAAGTTTTGTTAAAAAAAAGTTTCACAACACTTCCAAGGTAAGATGCCTTTTTTTATAAATAAGTGGGTGCCTTTCCTTACGGTGGCAATTCTTGCTGGATCCCAGGAGTTGATTTGGGAGAAATTTTCCTTCAATTCAGTCTATAAGGAAGTTGGGATGGAGGCGGGGGATGGGGAAAAAAAAGATAATACAGTTGTTTGATTTTCACTTAGGAAACCAGCAGAATGTGGGAACACTAAGACTCCAATATTTAACTAGAACAGCCTTTGAAACCTCTGTTGCATGATCTGAATCTCACCCAACTGTAGTTATTTTTGTAACATTCTAATCCTTCTCTCTTTTCTGTGTTTCCCTCTGCTGAGCTAATAAATGCTCTTTTTGATTCCACTCAAGCACCATGCATTCTTTTAAATTGAGCCAGGATTATTACTCAATATATTTTAAATCAGTTTCAAGACACTTGCATATAACTAGCATATATACAGTGACCCCCCGAGTTTCGCGATCTCAATCTTTGCGAAAGGCTATACAGTGATCCCTCGAGTTTCGCGATCTCAATCTTCGCGAAACGCTATATCGCGATTTTTCAGCAATTGATACCATCTCGATCTTCGCGAAACGCTATATCGCGATTTTTCAAAAAAATAAATAAATTAAAAATACGTGCGTGGTTTTTCCCGCCCGATGACGTCATGCGTCATCACCAAACTGACGTGCAGCATTGCTGGTTGGCCGAAATCTCGGCCAATCAGCTTTGCCATTACAATAAGTTTGCCCGGCAATGGTGATACAGCAAAATTTCAGCCAATCAGCGTTGTCATTGCTGATGGACAGAAATCTCGGCCAATCAGTGTTGTTTGCTCAGCGTGGTTTGCTTTGAAACTTTTGCAACTTTTTGAGCGTTTGTAGGAGCTGTTGGTCGGAGCGGTTTCATCTGTTTCTTGGATCTGTTCTTTGGAGCTGTGTCTTGCATCTGTGTCTTGGAGTTGTTGTGTCTTGGATCTGTGTCTTGGATCTGTGGATCTGTCTTGGTGATAGAAGAAGATCCCGATTTATCCTAGTTATGCTAACCCCCCCCCCCCAAATGTAAAAATGTAAATAAATATTTTTATTATTTCTATCAGGATGACTAAGTGTTATTCAATGTGTACAGTACAGGTTACAGGTACAGGTAGAGGTACAGTACAGTACATTAAGGGGATGGGAAATGGTAATTTGTGGGTTGAAAGTGTTGGGACTGAGTGGCATAGAGAAGAATGAATGAATGACTGAGTGAATGAAATTCAAACAGGTGAGGGCTGGGGGGTTTTATTCTGTCATTGTTTAAGTGCTTTTTACGAAAGGAAGGAGGGAGGGATGGAAGGAGGGAGGGATGGAGGGAGGGATGGAAGGAGGGAGGGATGGAAGGAGGACATGAGGGCCAAAAAACCTGGTTCAAATTGGACTTGGAAATCATAAAGTGTAGTGTTCTCACTGAGAGCTAGCAACTTGGGAGGGCCAAAAAACCAGGTTCAAATTGGACTGGGAAATCAGAAGTGGCAAGTGTCCTCACTGAGAGCTAGCAACTTGGGAGGGCCAAAAAACCAGGTTCAAATTGGACTTGGAAATCAGAAGTGGTAAGTGTTCTCACTGAGAGCTAGCAACTTGAGAGCACAAAAAAACCAGGTTCAAATTGGAGTGGGAAATCATAAAGTGTAGTGTTCTCATTGAGAGCTAGCAACTTGGGAGGGCCAAAAAACCAGGTTCAAATTGGACTGGGAAATCATAAAGTGTAGTGTTCTCACTGAGAGCTAGCAACTTGGGAGGGCCAAAAAACCAGGTTCAAATTGGACTTGGAAATCATAAAGTGTAGTGTTCTCACTGAGAGCTAACAACTTGGGAGGGCCAAAAAACCAGGTTCAAATTGGAGTGGGAAATCATAAAGTGTAGTGTTCTCACTGAGAGCTAGCAACTTGGGAGGGCCAAAAAACCAGGTTCAAATTGGACTGGGAAATCAGAAGTGGCAAGTGTCCTCACTGAGAGCTAGCAACTTGGGAGGGCCAAAAAACCAGGTTCAAATTGGACTTGGAAATCAGAAGTGGTAAGTGTTCTCACTGAGAGCTAGCAACTTGAGAGCACAAAAAAACCAGGTTCAAATTGGACTGGGGGGGTGGCCGGCATGAAAAATAACCATTGCCAGCCTCCGAACTGCCGTCGCCCCACCATCTGCGCATGCGCGGCCTTAAAAAAAAAAAAAGATCGCGCATGCGCAGCTGGTGTTTTTACTTCCGCACCGCTACTTCGCGAAAAATCGATTATCGCGAGGGGTCCTGGAACGGAACCCTCGCGATAATCGAGGGACCACTGTATCGCGATTTTTCCACCCGATGACGTCACTCCCTTCCTTTCTCATCTTTCTTTCTCTCTCTCTTTCTCTATCTTGCTTCTTCCTCTCTCACACTCTCTTCCTCCCTCTCTCATCTCTTTCTTTCCTTCTCTCTCTTTCTCTATCTCTCCCCCTCTTGCTCTCGAGCGGCAAGCGAGCAGCCGGGCGGGCGGGTGAACGGGCAAGCGAAGCGGCCGGGCGGGCGGGTGAACGGGCAAGCGAGCAGCCGGGCGGGCGGCCGAACGGGCAAGCAAAGCGGCCGGGCGGGCGGCCGAACGGGCAAGCGGCAAGCGATCTTGGGGTTTCCCCTTTGCCTGGGCGGCGGGGAAGACCTAGGGAAGGTTCCTTCGGCCGCCCAACAGCTGATCTGCTCCGCAGCGCGGCAACAGCGAGGAGCCGAAGATGGGGTTTCCCCGTTGCCTGGGCAACGGGGAAACCCCATCTTCGGCTCCTCGCTGCTGCCGCGCTGCGGAGCAGATCAGCTGTTGGGCGGCCGAAGGAACCTTCCCTAGGTCTTCCCCGCCGCCCACACGCAAACTCCACCATCTGCTCATGTGCGGCCATGGAAAAAGGGGCGCGCATGCGCAGATGGTGTTTTTACTTCCGCACCACTACATCCCAAAATATCGATTATTGCGAGGGGTCTTGGAACGGAACCCTCGCGATAATTGGGGGATCACTGTACACTGGATGCTTAACCATGATTTTTTTTTCTCTCAAAGAAGGAGCCCAGCCAACCTCTTTTCAAAGTTGGGGGAAATTTATTAGTGATTTGTGATATATGGAGATTCTGGAATGTAAACCTTTTTTGTTCTGCAAAATTGATTTCATTTATTAAGTTAAAAGTTATCCAAGACATTTATTTTAGCCACTGTCTGTGAAATTATTATAATTTTACTTTTTTCACATTACTGTTAAAAATTTTCCGAAAAAGTTACATTATTGCAAATACATTACCAAAATATATATTTAAGAAAGCACTTACTGAAATATGAAGAAAATAGAAATTCAAAAAATGTCCCAAAAATATTTCAACACAGATTAAAACTAAGTGCAAAAGTGATCAATGAAAAATTCAAACAGTCCCAGCGTTTGAAACCATACAGGTTTGATGATATATACTGCTTTTTTTTAAAAAAAAGAAACAGATCCTAACTTACAGATTCTGTTCCAAGTTTTCTGATGACAGAATACTATACCATTTTCTTAGCCAGCAACAGATTGTCATTTGTTACCCTTGTTATTTTTTGTTTCTATGTTTGGAGGTGGATGTTCCCATCCAAATGAATGGGAGGAGAGGACAGAATGGCTTGGACTCTAGTCAGGAGCTTCACCATCTTAAACACCATTATGGCCCTGTAGGATATCTCTAAATAAGTTCCATATTAAACACAGGAAGAAATATCAAATTAATTTAAGAGTATTTAGAGATATGCTACAGGGCCGTAATGGTGTTTAAGATGGTGAAGCTCCTGACTAGAGTCCAAGCTGTTCCGTCCTCTCCTCCCATTCGTTTGAGAGTTGCCAAAATAAGGATTGTAGACTCCAGTAAGAAAGCTGAGGTGATAAACTGGTGGTTGGATTTGGCCCCGTAATCTCTAAGGGGAATTAATGTGATGGGATGCTGTCTGGATTCCGAGGCAGGAGGGGACCACATTCCAGAAGACCGAGAGACAGCAAAGTTTAAATAGTTTGATTGGGAGGAAGAGGCTCAAGGTAACAACTCAGTTATATCTTTATTGATGTTAGTGGTTTGCTTTAGTGTGGCAAGATATCTGTCCATAGATGAGGAATAATAAAGGAAACTGCTTTGGAATAACTCAGTGAATCTTTCTTGGTTTTGGAGGTTGACATTTATAACTCAGTGAATCTAATCATCTGTTGAGAGTTACTGTCCAGAATTCTGGAGAGTTTCTTTTATATCTTTGCCAAGTGGGTGAAGGTAGAATTCACACAATTCCCCCTTTAAGTTTTACCCATTTCTGCTGTGCAACTGATAAGACAAACAAAGGCCAAAGGTTCAGACTCCCCAAATCTGCTATCCTTTAGAAAATAATCTCACAAAAATATGCACACAAAACAGATTTGTCTCAGATCAAGGGACTAGCAGAGAACACAGACAAACACATTTGCCTGCCTGTGTCTTATTCCAGTCCTCTCATCATACGTACCTGCCATCTGCCTTGGCAATCACATATTATAGTTGTTTTTCTAAGATGGTCAGTAGAAGCACTTAAATGCAACGATAACTTCTTTTTTCTTTTTTGAAAGGAAAAAGGAAGTCTTCATTACCAGCACCACAATCTCTTGGATCCCCCCCCCCCCCGAACATTTATTACAAGTAACCTTGCTGTAATCTCTGGAGAGAAACATGATTTGATCATTGGGTCTCATTTTCTGTATTCAATGTTCTGTAAGGAGTTTGTTTTGGTTCTCTTTCTCTGCCTTAGAACCTTCCTTCTCTGCACCATCTTCTTGACTGTCAGCTGCTTGAACAGCATTCTCATTTTCTCCTTCAAGTTCCTTCTTCTGTTTATAATTCCGTTTGAAGAACCCACACTGTAATACAAATCAACAAAAAAACATTAGAAGCAGAGTAGGGAGTAGGGAGTAGGGAGATCCAGCCTCCGTTTAAAGATTTTGAATTGGTAAGGAGAGCCAGTGTGTAATCTAGTGGTTACACACCAGCCAGAAAGCGGCAGATTGTGAGTTCTAGTCTTCTCCAGAAAAGCCAGCTGGGTGATTTTGGGCCAATCTCTTTTTCTTAGCACAGGTTACTTCACAGAGAGGGTGGGGGGAATAGGAGGAGGAAGGCTTATTGATTATGTTCACCACCTTGAATTATTTGTAAAAATAATAAAAGTGGGATACAGATGAATAAGTTCACCGACCGCTTATAATTATTTACAAATAATAAAGATAAGAAACAAACAAATAAATGTCTTGCCTTCCAGACATCTATTTTTACAGCCTCAATTTTTAACACGTTAAATATTGTTCATATTTATCAGATGCCATTTTCTTTTCAGTTATGTACATATATTAAAACACTAGATTTGATCTAGATTTGCTTATTTATAGGCAGTTTGCTTGCTTGCTTATTTACTGCAAGTGCTTTATAGTAATTAAAAAGCAGATCTAAGCAGTGTGATATACAGTAAATCAATTCATGCCAAGCTGTGCAACATTTGTGAAACAAATGGTTACACATAAGCTATCTCACAGAAAGATTGTTAGGAATGGAGTTTAAGTTGTAGAAACATAGAAACATAGAAGACTGACGGCAGAAAAAGACCCCATGGTCCATCTAGTCTGCCCTTTTACTATTTCCTGTATTTTATCTTACAATGGATATATGTTTATCCCAGGCATGTTTAAATTCGGTTACTGTGGATTTACCAACCACGTCTGCTGGAAGTTTGTTCCAAGGATCTACTACTCTTTCAGTAAAATAATACTTTCTCATGTTGCCTTTGATCTTTCCCCCAACTAACTTCAGATTGTGTCCCCTTGTTCTTGTGTTCACTTTCCTGTTAAAAACACTTCCCTCCTGAACCCTATTTAACCCTTTAACATATTTAAATGTTTCGATCATGTCCCCCCTTTTCCTTCTGTCTTCCAGACTATACAGATTGAGTTCATTAAGTCTTTCCTGATACGTTTTATACTTCAGACCTTCCACCATTCTTGTAGCCCATCTTTGGACCCGTTCAATTTTGTCAATATCTTTTTGTAGGTGAGGTCTCCAGAACTGAACACAGTACTCCAAATGTGGTCTCACCAGCGCTCTATATAAGGGGATCACAATCTCCCTCTTCCTGCTTGTTATACCTCTAGCTATGCAGCCAAGCATCCTACTTGCCTTTCCTACCGCCCGACCACACTGCTCACCCATTTTGAGACTGTCAGAAATCACTACCCCTAAATCCTTCTCTTCTGAAGTTTTTACTAACACAGAACTGTTACAAAATTTGTAATTTGTTATGTTACAAAATTAAAAAAAAAGAATTTTAAAAAACTACAAGCACAAATACAGTTAGCCCATCACTTAACTCATTTATTCAGTGACCAAAATTATAATAACACTGAGCAAATGACTTATGACCTTTTTTCACACTTAACAACCATTGCATCATCCCCATGGTCATGTGATCAGTTCAGGCGCTTGGCAACTGGCGTGTGTTTTTGATGTTTCCCCAGGGTCATGTGATCACTTTTTGCGACTTGTTGATGAAGTCAGTGGAGAAATCAGATAACAACTGTGTTACTAACTTAACAGCTGGGATGATTCATATAACAATATATATATTCATATAACATCACCTCGAGGCTTGACTACTGTAACGCTCTCTACATGGGGCTACCTTTGAAAAATGTTCGGAAACTTCAGATCGTGCAGAATGCAGCTGCGAGAGCAATCCTGGGCTTTCCCAAATATGCCCATGTCACACCAACACTCCGCAGTCTGCATTGGTTGCCGATCAGTTTCCGGTCACAATTCAAAGTGTTGGTTATGACCTATAAAGCCCTTCATGGCACCGGACCAGATAACCTCAGGGACCGCCTTCTGCTGCACGAATCCCAGCGACCAGTTAGGTCCCACAGAGTGGATCTTCTCCGGGTCCCGTCAACTAAGCAATGTCGCCTGGCGGGACCCAGGGGAAGAGCCTTCTCTGTGGCAGCCCCGGCCCTCTGGAACCAACTCCCCCCAGAGATTAGAACTGCCCCCACCCTCCTTGCCTTTCGTAAACAACTTAAAACCCACCTCTGCCGCCAGGCATGGGGGAATTGAGATCCTCTTTCCCCCTAGGCCTTTACAATTCTATGCATGGTATGTATGTATGTATGTTTGGTTTTTATATTAATTGATTTTTAATCATCAATACCAAATTACTATTGTACACTGTTTTATTGTCGCTGTTAGCCGCCCCGAGTCTCTGGAGAGGGGCGGCATACAAATCCAATAAATAAATAAATAAATAACAACCTCTGGCAAAGAAAATGTTAAATGCGGCAAAACTCACATAACAGCTATCTTGCTTAGCTATAGAAACTTTTGATTTCAGTTGTGTTCATAAACTATCCATAAATAATATAATTACCGTACTAGATGCTGATGATTTTTAGTGGGAAATATAGGCATTTTCTTTTTTTAACGTATGAAACTTAGTTTAACTGAATAACATAAGACTTTAGCTAAACCCTTTTAAATTAAAATGGGTTGAAATCTGATTCATCTGAACAAGAATATTTTTCAGAGCTGTTCTGAGCAGTGAATAAGGCCACCTTTTATAATCCCCATGTTTCTGCATTAGGAAAACACCTCATCCTAATATAAAAATTACTAGTTTAGACCTTAGCATATTCTCCAACATGCTTTTTGGAGAGCCCAGGGAAAGCAATGAGCTACTAGTCATTGTTATGGAACTGTAACATTATTATAAAAATAATATATGAAATGTTATAAAAATACAAATATCTTTTGTCTCTTTTCCTGAAATATATTTCAGGAAAATCTGAATACCAAAAAGCAGACCACAACCATGCTGTTTTTCTGATTAAACTGCTTTTCAAACTTTGGTAAGTTTGAAAAACTTAAGTACAGTAAGTAAAGTATTAGATCAGCTAAAATCAGATTTAAGTCAGAACAATCTTAAGAATTTAAGAATTCCAATAATTCTTTCTTGGAGTTGGGAAACAATTTTCCACGCTAGGGACAACATCAACAATAATTGGTAAGAATTAGGAATTGATCTCAGCTCAAGTGGTATAGCAAGCTTTGCAAGCAAAAATCCTAGGCTTCATTTCTGCCATCTCAAATAATCTTAGCTGAAACTGTAGCCTTACAATATTCTTGGAAATTATAAAGTAGAGATGGATGAATTGAATAATTTTGGAATGTTAGCAATGCTAGTTTAAAATATTACTGATCCAATAATTTTTAAAATCCAACTGACCAGGAAGAGCCCAATTTTCAATTTCTTAGAATTGCTCTGGATTTCTGACATAAAGTAATTCTCACCTTGTAAAGTGCTAGAATTAAGAGAATAAGTAAGAATAAGCCTCCAATGGCGCTGCCTATTATAATTGGGAGATAATTCATCATAATTATCACTTCTATTTCTGTGACCTGTAGGGCATATAAAAGAAAGAAAGGAAAGCATAAAGTCACTATCACATCTTTACAAGCCAGGGAGATCCCGTAAATAAGCAAATATTAAATATTGGCATATGGCCATACTTTTCCCCGTTGAAAAAAAAATAATTAAGCAGTTGCTTTAAATAAAACCAATAGCTAGCACTCAGTGACTTTAAAAAGTTGTTAAAAATCCTCCCAAACACAAATTCTGGGGGTGCGCTTCAACATACTTTGAAGTAATGTATGAAAATGATGGAGTTTTGGAGGATCTTGAATGTTTTATCCAATGGTTTGTGTTTTTTAATTGGTTCTAACACTTGCAAATTAGATTTTGGATTGTATTCAAAGGAATGATACAACTTATTTAATACAGGGGGTGAAATAAGTAGGTTGCATTAAAACTCTTCAAAAAATCATGGGACGTAGGGTTTGTAGCCGGTTTGATCAGTTGACCATATTGTAGTAAAGAAAAAAGCTCAATAAATTTAAAAGTGTTCTGCATCCTTTCTGTGAGCCTTCCGAATCAGAGTACCCCAACCTTTTCGGCTTTGTAGATTGGTGGGGAGTGAGACGGGATGGTTCTGCATGCATGGCGGGCAAGCACATACGTGCAGCTTTATTTGCACAAGCAGTGGGCACGCACATCCTCCAATTCCACAGTCTGGTTCTGAAAGGCTCAAGGCCTGGTAGTGGACCACAGCCAGAGGGATGGATACCCCTGTTCTGAATGGTTCTGAGAGCTTCCAACCTAAAACGCATGGATTGTTTGGAGGAATATTATAGTAGAAGAGATAACAATTCCATAAGATTACAATACCATAAGAATATAGAAAATTATTGGGGAAGGAGGAAAAGAAATAATTTCAATCACAAACCTACCTGAACATGGGCAAATTCGTGACTGTAGACATTTTTATATCTTCCGGTATCAAATTCAACCCACAAGGCTGTGTGAAGCTTGGCTCGAAGAGAGTACTAACAAGATAAAAGGGTAACAAAGTTTACATTGCATCAGGCAGCATAAATTATACAATCAATATGCCCGTTATGAATATGCCTATTATCAAAGGAAGCTATTTGCTTTCAAACACATGTGGGTGCAATAATTCTTTGGGAGTTCAAGTAGCCTGCCCAAAAATGTTTGTGTTTGCTTCAGGTTTTTAATTATAAACATTGTAGGTGAAAAGCCATGTTAGTTTATACTATCCCAAAATTGGAGGGTAGCACGTATGTATAAATATACGATTTCGTGTGCATACAAAATCATATATTTATATGTATACATAGGATTTTGTTACTTATGAAGTAACTACAGTTCATCAAATGCAATGTAGATTAAAAAGGGGAGATAGGATTGTGTGAGACAGATTACAAGCCCTGTGTAAATGAACAATTGTAATATGTTAAAAATCCATTAACACAACTGTGATCCTCAGAGGTACCAGTAGTTAGAAAACTTTAATGTATATAATCATTTGATGTTCAGCAATTTGTCACTCAGTTGTGCTGGCAATTGTGTTCCTATTGTATGCTAAGAGAAACCTAACAAATCATAACAAAATAGCAGGTTCTTTTAAAAATCTGGATAATGTCATGCCATACAGATAGCTAGATTAGACATTTACTCCCATCACAGACTCTTTCCTTATACCTCATTTCAGTTTTTGTAGGTCTGTAATTTCCTTCCTTTACAGTCCACAAGCTTCATGAATGTCCCTGCCTACTAAAATATTCAGATTAAATATTCTATTAGGTGAGGGAAAAATAAATTTTCCCATTCTCCTGGTTTCAGAAATAAGAGAATTTGGGTTTAGAAACCATTGTCAATTGTGGAGCTGTTTTTACCTCTGATTTGTTTTGTGTAGACATCACCCCAGTAATATGGATCGTAGATGAAGATATCTGTCCAAGATCACATTTGTAGATAACGTATTCATCAACTGCCCAGTGCTAGAAAGAAAACATTGCTGTTAAAGAAATGTTCCAGCTGCACTCAGCATATTTTTAAAGAATTTTTAAATTTCTTAAAATGACAGTTTCTTTTGATCAAATTAATATTCCCATACACCCTAGCAGGCCTTGTAAATAATAATAATACTGCAAAAGGAGAAATGGTGGAAGACATTTTCAGATAATACCCTTTCCTTTCCTTCCTTCCTTCCTTCCTTCCTTCCTTCCTTCCTTCCTTCCTTCCTTCCTTCCTTCCCTCCCTCCCTCCCTCCCTCCCTCCCTCCCTCCCTCCCTCCCTCCCTCCCTCCCTCCTCCCCTCCAGTATGTCCCTCTCTAACAACTTTGCTCATTTGTCTCTACCAATCTCTAATATCTCCCCTAATCCCAAAATACTTCTCCTGCCTTACTGTTCCTAACCCAGAATCTCAGACTCCTATGGACAATTTCTTCCTTCAGAGTTCTGCTTAAAGCCTACCTCTTCAGTTAAACCTTTAAGCTGATACCTTAGTTTCCAAAGTTATTTAAAACAATGAATAAGAATCAGCACACAAGACTTATCAGTTCATCCCTGAGAATCTTTACATTCTCTAGGTCAGTGTTTCCCAACCTTGGCAACTTGAAGATATTTGGACTTCAACTTCCAGAAGTCCCCAGCCAGCATTCGCTGGCTGGGGACTTCTGGGAGTTGAAGTCCAAATATCTTCAAGTTGCCAAAGTTGGGAAACACTGGTCTAAGTATCTAATCAACTCCTGACTGTTCTCCATCTCAGCATAATTTGGGTTATTGTTAAAAGAAATGAAGTTGGCAATCAATAAATCCCAATCTACCCTTTGTTAGTTCCTAATTTACTGCAAGCATGACTATTTCAGTGAAATAAGCATAGGCAGCTCTCAATGTACAACCACAATTGAGCCCAAAATATTTGTTATTAAGTGAGTCATTTATTACCACCCCGAGTCTGTGGAGAGGGGCGGCATACAAATCTAATTAATTATTATTAATTATTATTATTATTACTTGGGTTTCCCCCCATTTTACAACATAGAAACATAGAAACATAGAAACATAGAAGTCTGACGGCAGAAAAAGACCTCATGGTCCAACCTTCCTTTCCACAGTTTTTAAGTGAATCACTGCAGTAATAACCTGGTTGTTAAGTGCATCTTGCTTCACCATTGACTTTGCTTGTCAGAAGGTCACAAAACGGGATCACATGACCCTGGGATACTGCAGCCATCACAAATATGAACCAGATGCCAAGCATCTGAATTTTGATCATGTGAACATGGGGATGCTGCAATGGTCATGACTGTGAGAAACGGTCATAAGTCACTTTTTCCCAGTGCCATTATAACTTTGAACGGTCACTAAATGAACTCTTGTAAGTCAAGGACTATCTGTACCTGTTTTTCTTTGATTTATCTCTGCTTCCTTTTCTCTTTCATCTACCATTTGTTGTTTATTTAACATGAATCGCCCAGTGTATGAGCCTGCACGTGTACGGCAGCATATTTTTAATTACTTAAGAATGTTGCATCCTATTTAGAGATATAACCTACCTTAATTAAAGCAGGATAATTCCTTATGGTCATGTTCATTTCAGGTTGGCAAATCACATTAGGATCCTAGAAACAACAACACCCAATTATTCCATGTTATTGTCATGCAAAGCATGTAACATCAAATGGATGGCTGAAATGGGCAGCATCACTACTATGACACTGCAACCTTTTTTTTGGGGGGGGGCAGTCTAAATAAAGCAGCAAGGCATTCCAGAGGCTATTGGCATCAAAATCTTTAACTTATTGTGGATTTCCTAGACAACAGGCCTTCAAAGAATTACAGAAATTTTTTAAAAAAGATTTGTAAACTAGGGTACACAGTGAAACCAATAATTTTGTGTGGGTGTGTGTAGTAGGGTTTCTACATGAATCCACGCCAATAATGTTTTAAGTGCAGAAAACAAGATAGCCTCAGATTATCTGGCATGATTATCAAGTAAACATTAATTAAGACATTATTTAAATACATATTTAGATAGGAACATTATGTGAGAGTGGCGGTTATACTGGAACCATTTTTGTGATCTGAAAAGGAGGCTCAAAATATTGGCTTACTTGTTCTAAACTTTTTAATATAGAAAGATATACCTGAATCAATTATGTAAAATATTCTCTCTTATCCACCATGCCTTTGTAACCTTGGACATTACTTTTCCATCCTGTAATTCCTAACACTCTTGTATTTGCCTTAGACAAAATCATTTAACAGATTAACAGTTGGAAGGGACCTTATGGGTCATCTAGTCCAACCCTCTGCCCAGGCAGGAGACCCTATACCTGCCTCTACCTAGGACCAAACTCACAACTCACAACGTCCTGATTGTGAAGCAAGAGTTCCACCTCTGATAACAATGAGATCTCAGGGAAGATTCTTGGTATTTTTTAAAAAAATTGAATGTGTCTGGTAATTGTAAAATGAGTGTATGCCTATGTGTAAATCTGTAAGAGGTGGATATGATATCGCGATCAAAGTCTCACCTCTTTTATAGGTGCACCATAGATTTGGGTCATACTGCTCCATCTGCCAAATTGCAAGTTTTGATCTTACCTCCGGTAGATCCTTTTTGATGGAACCAAACAAAGCCTCAGGAACTTAGATTTGAACACAGAACAACAGTTCACATACGTTTCTATTAAGTAAGTTGACGTACCTTAATTAGGATGTTATCAATGTTCCACATCAATCCAGAGGGAACTTTAGTTGGCACACTTATATACACCAATATTCTAGGTGGTGGGAATGCCCCCAGAGCCCAGTTAGCTACCTGGAAGTAAAGGAAGGTGAAGGGCAAAGTAGCTACAAAGGTGCACTGAAAAATCTACCAGAAACACCATTTCCCTGCAAGCAAAAACTGATGGGCCCACCCAATAGACAAATAGCAAATGAAGAAATGCTCTAGAACTTTAAAATTCAAACAGACAAGCATCTGCCACACCACACTTAACAACTGTCATTAGGAAAGACAAAAAAAAGTATGGATAGTGGATATTACAATACCTGGAGACAGCAGAAGAAAAGAGAAAGAACTAGAGAAAATCATCACATATAAAGACCTGCAAATAGAAGTAGGACAACTGTGGCAAAAGAAAAGCAAGATAGGACCAATAGTAATAGACGCCTTGGGTACAATCTAGTGGTGAAATCCAATTTTTTTAAACTATTAGTTCTGTAAGTGTGGCTTGGTGGGCGTGGCTTGGTGGATGGGAAGGATACTGCAAAATCTCCATTCCCTCCCCACTCCCGGGGGAAGGATATTGCATTGGCCAGTTTTTCAAACTACTCAAAATGTTCACTACCGCTTCTCCAGAACCAATCAGAACCGGCTGGATTTCACCCCTGGTGCAATCCCAAAACATCTGTAGCATCCCTTGAACCCCATAGCCATTGACAACATTACCATCAGTCAATTGTGAAAGGCAGCTTTGCTTAGAACAGTTTACATCCTGAGACGAGACCTTTAACTCCATCTAACTACAACATTTGCCTATCCCAAGTATATGGGAAAGATTTGAGAGATTGACAAAAATATCAAACCCAGTCTAAACATCTGGTTAACTGTGCAACCATACATTATAAAGTTGGTAATGTATAATGTTGTAAGCCCTCCGGAGTTACCGGTGTGTGACTTGGGCAACCATATAAATTTATTTAATAAATTAAAATACACAAAAATAAGCCTTTGGACCACTTTCTCTCAAATCCCCTAGATTCTAAGCACCATGACCGACATTACAGAGTTCTTATTTTCGGATAAATCTTGCAAGCACCAACTTACTTGGTAGGAATGTGTTACAGTCTTGTTTTCTTGCCGTTTGGAAATGAACTCTAGGTAAAGACTAGATGTTTCTAACCTGCAAGAGACGAAAGCAGCTATGGATGAGCAAGCAGAGAAGGAAGAAGGTGAAAAAGACAAATCCACCCTGAAGTGGAACACAGCAACAGACCTTCTTATTACTAGAACTATCTTTAATTTACTGTCAGTTAAGAGAACTTAACTGTCCACAATATTAGCTGAAAAGGGAAAAATAATTTTTCAGTATTGCAGAGAGAGAGGGCCCCTAATATTATTAAAAGACATTAAAGCCAGAATTATTTTTTTTGAGGATTATACCTGAACTTATAGCAAAGGGAAGACATACTTAATTGTTCATGTATTAACTGCAGCTAGCATTATATTTGCACAAAATTGGAAAAGAGATCCCTACTGAATGAGAATGTGATTAGGAAAATATTAGAATGTGCAGAAAGGTGCAAAAAAGATTAGAATGTGTAGAAATGAACAGATTAATGCTGGCTCTCCAGGAGGAGAAAGAACAAAATGAATATTGTATGATATGGGAATAATTTTATCAATGGTTAGAGAATAAAAATGGAAGTTGGAAATAAAAGAGGGAGATTAAAGAAGAGTAGAAAATATGTTGATAAAGATGTAAACAATATGATAATGGTTACTATAATTATTATAATTATTATTTATAATGCTATTATTATATGCTTATTAGAAGATATGTTAGGAGGGAAAAATGAACAAGTAATACACTACTATAATCAATTGTACAATATACTATAATTGTAAGATTAGAGAATATCAATGTAGGGAAAATGTTGTAAATTCTGATGTTTATTGCTCAGAGATATTTGTACCCAGACCAAAGAGAAGATGGAATGTGTGTGTGTGTGTGTGTGTGTGTGTGTGTGTATATACCAGGGTGATTCGACACAAAAATGTAACCCTTCCCTGGTACAGAGCTGAAGGGATTGGATACTGTAGCCTAGAGGATAATTCTCTGCCTTACAAGGCAAAGGTTGCAGGTTCAAGTCCCAGTGGGTATGGCTAGCTGATGAGGCCAAAATAAGGCCGAAATAGATCTATCCTAGTCTCCCTTAATTTTCAAATTCAGCTTAAACATGTGACATACATATATATACGGTATATATATATATATATATATATATATATATATATATATATATATATATATAATTTTAAAAAGACATTAAACAACCATTCAGAATTTTTAACTGGTTCTCTTTGTAGAAAGAAAGAAGAAAGTGTTGGAGCGGGGAGGGGAGAAGGCTGCAGCTCAAAGCTGACAAGGTGTGTATTCTGCCTAATAGTCTATGATCCCAACAACAAATTACAGAATAAAAACCTAATTTAGAAGCCCAATCTTGGAACCAAGCAAAATAACCCTATTCTGCATTTGTGATGATGCCATAATAAGCAACTGTTGGAAGTCCAGGAAATGTTGTATCTTCTGAGAAATGAGCCTGGAAGATTTTGCAGGAATTTCAAACTCCAGAAATTGTAAAGTTACTAAATCAGTGTCAGGGTTCCAAATAGCATTGAAAATTAAATCACAGTCTGAGGCAAAGTATTCCTCAAAGTTCCAATTTATTAGCAGAGCCATGTTGGAACATCTGGAAGAAATCCAAATCTGAAGTCCCCAGGGTTTCTCCACCCAGTTGAAAGTTCAAGTCCTTGTCCCCACCCCCCCAAGTCTACCAGCTGGCCAATCTTCAGCTGCCAACCTAGCAGGAATCCACCCATCTCCTTTCTTGTAGGTGCAGGAGTGCAAAGACAGAGGACGACCTTGACTATCTAAAAAGAATTTGTTATGGCTACATACAGACAGCCCTCATGCAATTCCCCCTCCCAAATTCCCATCATAGAGGATGCACATTTAAATACTATAAAGTGTAGCAGGCCAGAAATCCCAATTAAAATGGCTTTGGCCTGACAATCAGAGTTTGACTGATCCACAGTCACTAGGTTGTTCTGGGTGTTCTGCTTAATTATGGAATACGTACAGCTCTGATTTCGTTTCCGGGAGGAAAATGGAAAAAAAGGCAACTGAGAGTCTTACCTCTTGACAATGATGTTGATGGGGTACTTCACAGGGATGCTATGAATAGCTCTGTTGTTTTGAAGAGTTCCATTATTCTCGTTCTCACTAGAAGAGAGTAACGCACAATATAATCTTAGAGCTACTCATTCCAGAGGCGATCCAGACTTCTGCATACATAAGTAACTAAAAAAGGACAAAATCCCCACTATGCTTGATCAGTTGTGTCCTTCCTGCTCTAACATGCCAGCGAAACATGGACTTCACAATCAGTGCAAAAGCAAAAAGCGGCACAAAAACCCATGGAAAGATATACACTCAGCATTGTAAGACAAGATAGAGAGACCTGCACATGGATTAGAGAACTAATGAATGTATACGATGCCATCAAGAGAGCAAAGAATTGAAATGGAAATGGGATGGCCACAGATCAAGAAGAATTGATGGCAACTGGACCAAGGCAGTCATAGAATGGATCCTACTTGATAAAAAAGAAAAATCCATGAAAGAGACTTAAAACAAAATGAAATTGTCAAGAATTGTGGGCCCAATTGGTAAAGAAAAATAAAAAAATCTCAGGACCACATGGGTTGGAAGCATGCAGAAGAGGCCTTCATCCTGCAATGAACAGGATGGAAGGCTAGAATGAAAACAACCAATACATTTTGTTGTAGCCAACATGTCTGTTACAGCAAATAATTCTTCTCCAGCATGTGATACAGATAGTTCTTGCTTAATGGCCATTTGAAGTTATAACTGAGTCCCCACACCCAAAAAAAGGTACCTACAGATTCAGAGTTCTACACAGAGGGCTACACAGGGCTACACAGGCAGTTGCAGTATTCTGCAATCACACAGCAGAGGTGGGCCCCACCCAGTTCCTCCCTGCTAGAAAATTGCTGGTGAATTCACAATGATGTCAGTGAACCGGTTCTGTCGGTGCCTGTCCATGGACACTGCCATCTTTCTTTTAATTTTTTTTCTTCTTTTTTTCTTCTGCGCATCCTCAGAAGCTGAGTTCCAACACTGCGCATGTGCTGCCATTGTGACTTTGGGTTTTTTTAGTGGGTTTTTGGCATTGTGCATGCGTGTGTGCATAAAGTGTGCACTCACCCACCAGGCACCGCCACGCGACGCAGGAGGAAGCAAACTGGCAGTGAGGTAAGTTAGACCCATCCCGTCACACGACCATGATTTATGACATTTTGGCTGGTTTCCAGCCTTATGGGGGAGTTTCCATAGAAAAAACACTCATAAAATAGATTCATGTAATGACTGAGGTGTTCCCTTAATGACCAACATGTTCAATTAACAACAGCATCAAAAAAAAGTTGTCAGATTTGATCCTATCGTGTGAGTGCCTTGTATGACGATCATAACCTATGGTGGAAATTCAGGACTCCATTATGAAATTCATTACTCCATGACTGTTGTATGAATTGTTAATTGAAGTTTTAAAATTAGAATTTTTAAACTATTGTTTATGTTATTAATTGGATTGTTTTTCTACTGTTTTATTATGTGCTGTGATCCGCCCCGAGTCCTTGGAGAGGGGCGGCATACAAATCCAATTAAAATTTAAAAAAACTGTTCATAAGTTGAGGACTGTACTACATTATATTAGTGTACTGTACTGTATACATGTACTACATCGTAATAAATAACTATTAAATTAATACTAAATTATAATAAATAGAAGGTGTATACTGAGGGCTTTTATCCTTGTTTTCTCTGCAGCTGCAATCTAATCTTTTTTCTGTTGTTTGTTTGTTATTTATTTACTTACTTACTTACTTACTTACTTACTTACTTACTTACTTACTTACTTACCTTACTTACTTACTTGCATTTCTATGCCACCTTTCTCATAGCGACTCAGGACAGTGATCCAATCCAGTTTCCTCTTTTGCTTAAAGACCTTTACATTTTCGGATCCCCCCCCCCCCCCACACAATTTTACCATGCATGCCCTGCCATTTCTCCATAATTTTTCTTTCCAAAACCTTTTATTAATTTTCCATCTTTCCTCTTCCTTCTCATCCTAAGTAGAGGATTTAAAATTAGGACAGCTCATTTTACTTTCTTGCATTGGCTGCCGATCAGTTTCCGGTCACAATTGAAAGTGTTGGTCATGACCTTTAAAGCCCTACATGGCTTTGGACCAGACTATCTCCGGAACCGCCTGCTACCGCACTAATCCCAGTGACCGATAAGGTCCCACAGAGTTGGCCTTCTCTGGGTCCCGTCGACTAAACAATGTCATTTGGCGGGCCCCAGGGGAAGAGCCTTCTCTGTGGCGGCCCCGGCCCTCTGAAACCAACTCCCCCCGGAGATTAGAATTGCCCCCACCCTCCCTGTCTTTCGCAAACTACTCAAGACTCATTTATACCACCAGACATGGGGGAGTTGAGATATTCCTTCCCCCTAGGCCATTACAAGTTATGCATGGTATGTCTGTGTGTATGTTTGGTTTTATAATAAGGGTTTTTAGTTGTTTTATTAATTGGCTTGTCACATGCTGTTTTTATCATTGTTGTTAGCCGCCCCGAGTCTATGGAGAGGGGCGGCATACAAATCCAATAAATTATTATTAATTTTTATTTCTAGGTGGCAATTAACATAGTAAGGCTGCCAGAGATAAAAACGCAACAGTTCAGTAAAATAAGTAATTGAAGTTTACCTGTTGACATACGCCACCATCACCAAGTTTTCTTTCCAGTCCATGTTGTCGAGCACACCAAACTGAAGCTGGATCAAAGTCTAAGGGAGAGCAGGACAGCACTTAGATAGTTCACAATGTCTGCCAAGCATTTTACTGTCAATTTCATTCTATGTCTCTGGCCTCTGACACATCAGATCAAGCTCCTTCACTCCCGCTAATCTCACTAAACAATAGAAGATGCTTATCAGCTGTGGGCTGCTCCCAGTTCAGATCGGTTCTTAGAACCAGCAACACCGGCGGCAACAGGCTCCACCCACTCACCCAGGACACTTCTGCACACGTGTAGAAGCATCATGTGTGCATGCAATTGTTTGCGTGTGCGTGCGAACCGGTAGCAGAATTATTTGCAACCCACCACTGATGCATATCCTTGCAGTGGTGGTGTTCAATTTTTTTTACTACCGGTTCTCTGGGCGTGGCTTCATGGGTGTGGCTTGGTGGGTGTGGCAGGAGAAGGTTACTGCAAAATCCCCATTTCCTCCCAATCAGCTGGGACTCGGGAGGCAGAGAATAGATGGGGGCGGAGTCAGCCAGAGGTGGTATTTACCAGTTCTCCAAACCACTGAAAATTTCTGCTACCAGAAATTTCTCCAGAACTGGTCAGAACCTGCTGAATCCCTCGTCTGATTCAAACTTACAATTATTCTCTCTCTCTCTCTCTCTCTCTCTCTCTCTCTCTCTCTCTTTCTCTCCCTCTCTCTCTCTCACTCATTCTCTGTGGTGTATTTTGGCCGAGGGAGCTGGGATTGTTGGAAGACAATTTCCATGGTCATATGGCTCATGGAATGCCATTGACTTCCCACTTAAGTGTTACCTATTTATCTACTTGCATTTGCATGTTTTTGCACTGCTAGGTAAGCAGGAGCTGTGGCAAGTATGGGAGCTCACTCTGTTGTACAGAGTTCGGGTCTCGAACCCGGACTGTCAGCTCTCCACCTGAAAAGCTCAGCAGCTTCAACTGCTGAAATACTGTAAATTTAAAAATATCACATTTTCTGTTCTTTCTGTCTGATCCTCTATATTCACAATCAAGATGCCTAAAGTAGAGACATCAGCAGGACTCACCCTGCAGTGGCCAAATGCAAATGCGATGCTATTGCTTAACATAATATTAGGTGAACAAACTGACATGGTTTGTAAACTCATGTTTTTAATTTAGCACAATATATGAGCCAGGCATTGTGGATGGTTCAGAAAACTATGCCCAATAAACAAATGATGATTTCTTGTAAAGTCTGAACTAGCACACAATTTATTTCAGGATATCAGTTTTGCTATAGATCTCATCTTTAAACAGATTCTGCTCCCCAAAAGTGGGGGGAAGTCATAATCTCTAGTTTAGAGGATGCTTTTAGGCAAAAATAAACAAATAATGCAAGATTGCCAACTGCTCCATATTGCTGTGATGAATTGCAACTGAAATGACTTGCAAATTGTAACTCATCCTTAAAAGCACTTTAGGATCCTTGGTTCCTATATTGACTGACCCAATATGTGGGAATGGCCTTGCCTTATTCCTTCAACTATAGTGACTTTTGAGTAGTCTGCTGCCCGGTCATAGCCCAGGATTGGCGAGGTTTGCAAGCAACTATCCATAAATTCTGCAAACTTAGCACGTATGCTTAGTTTTTGGACTAGGTGAACCACAAAGTCCCTTACAACTCCGTTAATCTGTTAATCAAGTGTGTCCTGCAAACCAAGGAAATGAGCTTCGTTGATTAAACCATGATTTCGATACCGGTAAGCATTTCTTACAATACAGCCATCATCCTGCATAGAAAATGGTGAAGATCCACCACTGCCAGCCCCCTATCAGCTCACTAGTGTGATTGCATACCTTTGTGCTATTCCTGTAGATGGGGTGACTGATATTGCAAGCAAGGCCTTGAAAGTCTTGATGGTGAAGCATTGAATTACATTGCAGCATGACGAACGAATTGGACTGGGAAAGAAGAGAAGCAGTGGTGAAAATCGGTTTAATTGCTGCAACTTTCTCCTTTCCAACTCAAGATCAGTTGTCCTGTGGTGGGATGTGGCCCAGGGTCGCAGGAAGGCGTGGCACTTTCCCGGAGGGCAAAGAAATACTGTAGCAGAGCTTAGAATGTTTAATAGTCAGGAAGAGAGTGAAGGTGGAGCCTCCCTAGCAGTTCACAAAGTATATCTTATACGTATGCAGTATAGTATAGTTACTTTAGTCTGGCAAGATTCAGGTCAGGTCCCAAGAACCAAAAATGATATCTGGAGTTATGGATAATCCTTGATTAAGGACCATCACTGAGCCCAAAATTTATACTGCTAAGCAAGACAGGGATTAAGAGAGTTTTGACCCACGTTACACATTTTTGACCCACGTTACACATGGCACCTGTCGATAGGGGGGACAAGAACACACACGCTGCAAAGTCCTGCCTTCGAAAAGGTGGTATACTTACTTTCAGCACTGAATGTTTGCGGAAAGAAAGGCCTGGCAACAGGGGCACGTAGAGCGTCGTAAAATAGGCATCTTCCCCCTGATTCACCAGTTCCAAATTCATTTCTACCAGATATTGAGGAGATACAACCAGTTCCTTAGATCTGTTGTTCAGGAGTAGAAGTGGATTAGTTCTATTCCATTCCCAGTTTCACAAATGTACCGAAAGCAGAATCAAATGGTTCTTTGTCTGAAGTAGTGTAGGGTCTCCTGCCCATGCAAGAGGTTGGACTAGGACGCCTCCAAGGTCCCTTTCAACTCGTTGTTGTTGTTGTTGTTGTTGTTGTTATTGTTGTTGTTATTATTATTGCTGTTATTGTTATTATTATTATTATTGTTGTTGTTGTTGTTGTTGTTGTTATTATTATTATTATTATTATGAAATACAGAATAACAGAGTTGGAACGGACCTTGGAGATCTTGTCCAACCCCATGCTTGAGCAGGAAACCTACACCATTGTGAACAAATGACTGTCCAATCTCTTCATAAAAATCTATTCCAAATACATTTTACCACTACAATATAAAGCAGTACTAGTACTTCACATGGTCTTCTCAGTATCCTTCTGTTGATGCAACCTTGAGGCAAACTTGCTAAATAGCCACACAAGTGGCTTTTCAATGCAATCTCATCCAGCCTTTAGAACTGTAGCAATTGGTGTAGAAGAGAAGCTAGGAGTTTATAAAAGACCAAGGAATCTCAAGGATTCTTCTCTGTAGCCATGTTCGTCATCTATGGCTTCACTCAACTTCACATCAAATTTCAATATTTTACAAAGCTAAGTTATTAAAACAACCTACAGATGGTCCTCACTTAACAATCATTGTTGAGCCCAGAATTTTGGTCGAAACCTTTGTAATCATTAAGTGGATCGCTGTGACTTGACTTTATTTTATGACCTTTTTTATAAAGTGACTCACTAGAGTCATTAAACAAATCATTTGGTCGATAAGCAGATCCATTCGCCCAGATGCATGCCTTTTGTATCCAGAACTGGGAAAAAACTCACAAATTATAACAGAAGATGTTAAAAAGGTTTACAATATTATTAAATTTGAAAGTATATATTGGTGTATACATGAATATGCACTCTGACAACACATTGTTTAAATTGAAAATGAAATTAAAAATAAATACTTTTTACATTTTAGAAAATTTTGAAAATAAAAAAAATATATTTAAAAAAGCAATTGGTGGTTAAGTGAGGACTACCTATTATTTAAAATAACACTAACTAAATGTGCATTAGTATTGACAAAACTGAAACTTTGATATTCCTAGACAGCTTCTGATTTTTCTCCTATTTTTCAAAGAAAAGTGACTGACAGTGTCAGGGAATGTATACTTACCCTGAAGAATGGAAAGTGATTTTCAGGTCAGCCACACAGACTTCATCTGCTCCACAGTTCTTGTCGAAAGGAATCTGTTGTATTTGATAAGATAGGGAATATTTACATAGGTCCAGGGTAATACCTTACCCTCCTGACCTTCCTTGTTATTCTTTGAAAACCTTTCACTTCTCATCCAAGAAGCTTCTTCAGCTCTGACTGGATGGTGGGGAATGGAAGGAATTCTATTCCTTGTAGACAGCTGGCCACTTGCATTCTTTTAGACAGAGTCACCTGGAGGCTTGTTTTTGTCCTCAGGGTCACCTGAGTAATGCAAATGGGTGTAAACTCTTCTTGGACTTGCTGAAAGGACTTTATTGTAGACTGCAGACAAATGATGTCATATCCCAGTGATGGTGAACCTACAGCACGGGTGCCACAGGTGGCATGCAGAGCCATATCTGCTGGCACATGAACGGTTGCCCTAACTCAGCTCCAAAGGGCATGTATTTGACGGCCAGCTGTTTTCTGGCTCGCACAGAGGCTCTGGGAGGGCATTTTTTTGGGGGGTGGGGGTGGGGGTGCATTTTTAACCCCTCCAGCTCCAGGGAAGACTTTGGAGCCTGGAGAGGATGAAACACGAGCCTACTAGGACCACCAGAAGTTGGGAAACAGGCCATTTCCAGCCTCCAGAGGGCCTCCGGAGGCTGGGGGAAGCTATTATCACCCTCCCCAGGCATTGAATTATGGGTGTGGGCACTCACACATGTGCAATAACGCACACCCATGCTATTTCAGCACCCAAAGGAAAGGTCTGCCATCATTGTCATATCCCTTTCCTTCCCATACTACTTAGGTGACCCTGAGGACACAGACAAACCTCAAATAGTCTAAACAAATGAATGGAAATGGCCTGCGGTCTATAAGGAATATAAATCCTTCCATTCCCCACCATCCAGTCACAGCGGAAGACCCTTCTTGGATGAAAAGCAAAATGTCTTCAAAGAAAAAAAACCCAGAAAGTGTAGAAGCCTCTTGAAAAAGCACCTCTGGAACAACCATCATCTGGATGATTGAGAATCTCCATAGATATTTCTACTAAAATATGCCAGATTGAGGCCCATCTCCTGGTTCCTACCCAGCTGGCTTTAAGCTGGTGCATCCCAACTATCTCCATCCAAATCAGTTGTTCCTAACTGCTGAAATTCAGATTCACTCAAAACAATTTAGTTTCCTCCAGTCCCAGTTCTGTCACAAGCTATTAAGCATATTTGTCTTTGTGGCTTTATCTGTGAGGTCTTTGATGCTCTCGGAACTTGGTTCTTTTTTTGCAGACCTTTCATTACCAAACTAGGTAACATCATGAGGGCTAGCAGTGAGTGGAATTTGCTCTTGTTTTATATTCTTGAGCAGTGATGGCGAAGCTTTATTGGTTTGTGTGCCAAAAGGGTGTGTGTGCATGTGCTAGAATGCACGCACATGCCCACACCCATTCCCTCCCCCCATGCATGTGCACCCCTGTGCTGCCCCTATGCATGCACACAATGCCCCCCCCCCCCAATCCCCACACATGCGCACAGGCCTCACTGAAGCCTAGGAAGTGAAAAAACACCCAAATGGGCAAACTGGAGGTTCGGAAAAACAGACTTCCAATTGGCCTGTTGTGCTATTTTTCACAATCTGGAGCCTTCAGGGAAGCTTCCTGATGCACCAGAGTGCAAAAAAGGCAAACCTGAAGTCTGTTTTTTAAACTTCTAGTTTGCCTGTTGTGCTGTTTTTTGTACTCCGGAGCTTCAGGAAGAATGTGAAAAACAGCACAACGGGCAAACCGGAAGTCTGTTTTTCCAAACCTCCGGTTTGCTCATTCAGCGGGGTTTTTTTGCAAAACAGCCTTTCCCAAGCTCAAAAATCAGCTGACCAGTGCATGCACGCCTGCTGGAACTGATATAGAGCAACACCTCGCGTGCCCTCTGATATGGCTCTGCATGTCGCCATCTCAGTTCTAGAGGCTTCCCTGTCAGTGTCAATGGTTTGGGTAATTCCTTGATTGGCTTGCTTTGTACTCTTAACTTGTTTGACAGTTCCTAGATCGGGGTATTGTTTGTGTCTTGATTGATAGCCGATTGTTAATCTGTTACCCAAACAAGCTAACAGTAGACAACAGCCCAATTAAGGAACCACCAAGGCCATTCCCACCAATATGGATAAAAGAGAACAAACCCCACTCTCTGCTAACATTAATGTTGTTACCTACTTTGGTACTGAAAAGTCTGCCAGAAAACAACCAAGCTCAGAGAGCACTAAGGACACTACACAGTTCCATCCTGATTTACATTCTCTTCTACTGATGGCTAAAGCTGTTATATTCCCTCACTCCCCTTTCACACACTCTCAAAGAGGGTCTCACTCACCTGCACCATTGTCTGATTGCTTAAAGGATTCAAAATAGGCCTGGGAGTTCTAATCTTCTGCAAAGTGCCTTCCTCAAGGGAGAAATTCACAAGGAGCTTAATGGCTGACAAGTAATCCTCAATGCAGTTCTGAAAGACAATGACAGGAGCTGCTTAAGCAAGGCTTCTTGTACGATAATGTAGCTAGCAACCATCACATTAGCAATATCTGGTGGTAGACTAGTCAGCTTTCTCAAGAAGGTGCTTCACCAGCACACAAGAGGAAGAAATCTAGAATCTACCAACAAGAGATTTAACAATGATTAATTTTGATTTACCGTGATGTTGATTTCCTCCGATACGCACACTGGCTTTAGAGAGATTTCTTCCACCCCGTTTATAATATTCTTGCCATTTCTAAATTCTCCTCGGTACTTCACCCTGTCTGGATCAATCTCCAGGCGGAACAAGAGTTTTGCAGACAGGTGTCCTAGAAGGAAGACATTGGCAGGTGTGCAAAAGGTAGAGCGGACACTCTGCAAGTCCACTGTCTATTTTGATGACTATCACAGTAAATCTCTGGATCCTGTTGTATGGAAAATACGAAGGTCGCCCAGAACATAATGCACCCAAAAAGTTTTCTCAGCCTATAGTAATGGTATGAATGCAAAACTTTAGATATACATTATTTGAATTGTCAGGAGTGCGTGTGTAAATTTTATGTTTCTTCATACTGATTATGGTTAGATGGTTAGACATTTTAGGATGACAAAGAGGTGATTCGCACAGTGAGGAAATGGCTTCGTGAACAGAACAAGGAGTGGTACTGATAGGGCAGACCCACCCTTGTGTCTTGCTGCGGGAAGGCCATAGAATGGGATGGAGTTTACATGGAAAAATAGGGAGTGTAGAAAAATATCACCTTGGTCTTTTCAGCCTTGAAAGACGGCGTTTAGGGGTGACTTGATCGAAGTGTATAAAATCATGCATGGGATAGAAAAGGTTAAAAATTCTTTTCTCTATCACACAATACTAGGACAAGGGGGCACTCCTTAAAGCTCATAGGTAAGAAAGCGAGGACAAATAAAGGGAAATATTTCTTCACCCAGAGGGTCATTGGTTTATGGAATTCACTTCCAGAAGAGGTTGTGACAGCTGTCAGCCTGGATAGCTTCAAGGCAGGATTAGACAGATTCATGGATGTCAAGGGCATCAGTGGTTATTGAAACAGATGTCCATGGTCCGCCTCTATGTTGGTTGAGGCAGGCAGGGTTCCCTTGAGAACCATTTGTTGGGGGTCAAGGGAAAGGGAGGGTTTTGCCTTCTCTTTCTGCTCAAGATCCCCATGTACAATTGGTGGGCCACTGTGTGACACAGAATGCTGGACTCGATGGGCTTTGGCCTGATTCAGCATGGCTCTTCTTGTGTTCTTATGTTCTTATGTTCATCATTCTTTCTTGTGTGTAAGTTTCATTGTGTTCAATAAATAATTGTTGAAGAAAACAAATGTGGTGCATCTGGGCGACCCTCGTACAATTCCACCCCCACTCCCCCCCCCCAAATCGTGTGCCTTTAAAAAAAGAGTGAAGTACCAGTAAACAGGAAGTCATCGTATAAGTTCCCTTTTTCAGATAGGTCGTAATTTCAAATGGTCTCTAAGAAACTAATCATACGTTGAGGGGCAACCTATACAAACATTTATAAACCTTTTAAAAATAAAAAAGTGCCAAGGAAACAGGTGCTTTCTTCCCTTTTAGATAACGACAAATTGTGCTAAGGGGAAATAAGTATTAGGAGGAATTGTTACAGAAAGTCCCCAAGAGGATTATTACAAGAAGTCCCTGACTTACAACAGTTCATTTAGTGACCGTTCAAAGTTACAGTATCACTGAAAAAAGTAACATGAACATTTTTCACACTTACAATTGTTGCAGCATCCCCATGGTCACATGATCAAAATTCAGAAAGTTGGCGATTCACGTTTATGACGGTTGCAGTGTCCCAAGATCATGTGATCACCTTTTGTGACACTCTGATATGCAATGTCAATGGATAAACCAGATTTACTTAGCTACTGTGTATTGTTCGGCCATAATTTAACTTAGCAACTGTGGCAAGAAAAATCATAAAATGGGGCAAAACCTCACTCAATAAATGTCTTCCTGAGCAATATAAATTTTGGGCTCCATTGTGGTTGTATTTCGAGGATTGTCTGTATAAGTCAAGAGCCTCCAAATTTGGCAATGTTAAGACTTCTGGATTTCAACTCCCAGAATTCCCCAGACAGCAGCTGGGAACTGAAATCCACAAGTCTTAAATTTGCCAAGTTTGGAGACCCCTGTTTTAAGCAATTGGAGGCCATTCATAAAGAGGGCCATTGCCATTGCTGCCTAAATAGAAAACTACTTTTAAAAAGGAGCAACATTGGAAGCACTGAATGAAAGACAAAGCTGAGTTCAAAGACTTGGTAGTGCTTTGCTTAGCCTAAGACCACCAAGCCATTTTACATGAGGGGAAAAAAGAGTATAACAGCAGAAAATGTAATAGATTGGCTCAGGGGTAAGCAAAGTTGGTTCTTCTATGACTTGTGGACTTCAACTACCAGAATTCATGAGCCAATCATGCTAGCTCAGGAATTCTGGGAGTTGTCCACATGTCATAGAAGAGCCAACTTTGCCTACCCATGGACTGGCTGATTTTACATTTGGGTTCTTTCTAAAGTTGGCCATTTCATAGGAAAGCAAGAAACCTCAAATCACTTGCTATGCAACGGATGTGAATGCTGGATTCTTCTTTGGGTTAGGATCAGTCCCAGTTTGGTTGTCCTTAGATGACTCACCTGTGTACCTCTGCGTGACAAAGCTGTTATGGAAGCAGATCCTGAGTTTCAAATGTATATTTTGCCAGTGTTTGTTATGCCCAGAGCATTCAACATCTTTTACAGGAATTTCTTTGGGCTCAAAAGTCACTTGCGTGGCCACGTTAACAATTGGTCTGGATCTGCAAGTACCAGAAAACAAAAATATTTTACTAGTCCCTGTGGATCAAAGCTTCTATGTTTAGGTAAGGTATTTATTTAGGTATTTATTACAGAAGAGAAATGTAGGAGTTTAAAATTGTGGATTATCTGTACATTCTATGGAAAAGGAATAGCATTATGTTTATGCAATTAAAGAATTGCTGGTAGCCCTTGACTTACTATTCGTTTAGTGACAATGTTCAAAGTTACAATGGCAGTGAATAAAATAAAATTTTGTCTTTTTTATGATCATTGCAACATTCCCCAGGGTCACATAATTAAAATTCAAATACTTGGCCACAGGTTCATAATTATGATGGTGCAGTGTCCTGGGGTCATGTGATCGCTTTTGGCAATCTTCTGACAAGTAAAGTCAATGGGGAGGCTAGTTTCACTTACAACCATATTACTATCTTAACAACTTTTACAAGGCAAAAAGGATGTTGAGACTGTAGAAAAAGTGCAGAGAAGAGCGACAAAGATGATTAGGGGACTGGAGGCTAAAACATATGAAGAACGGTTGCAGGAACAGGGCATGGCTAGTTTAATGAAAAGAAGGACCAAGGGAGACCTGATAGCAATGTTCCAGTATCTCAGGGGTTGCCACAAAGAAGAAGAAGTGAACTTATTCTCCAAATCAGTTGAGGGTAGAACAAGAAACAATGGATGGGAACTAAAGGGGAGAAGCAACTTAGAACTAATGAGAAATTTCCTGACAGTCAGAACAATTAATCAGTGGCGAAGCTTGCCTCCAGAAGTTGTGAATGCTCCAACACTGGAAGTTTTAAAGAAGTTGTTGGATAACCATCTCTCTGAAGTAGTGTAGGGTTTCCTGCATAAGCAGGGGGTTGGACCTCGAAGGTCCCTTCCAACTCTGTTGTTATTGTTATAACTGTGGCAAGAAAAGTCATAAAATTCACAAATGTCTCACTTAATGACAGAAATTTTGGGCTCATAATTTTTGGGCTCATAAGTCAAATATTACCTGTAATTATAATTGAATTTGAGAAATAATTTCCCAGCTCAGACAGATTTTACCTTCGTAAAATCCAGGGATTTTATTTCTAATAATTTACTCCTCCCCATCTCAGCCAATTAGAGAAAAGTCACCTTTCTCAAAAGTAAGAATATTGTATTTTCTCTTTTTCCATAACTAATTATTGTTAACAAGAGTTAGAATTTCCCTTTATTCTGCCTTTAATGTTTAATGCAACTTTTTAAACAGGAGAAAGAAGTAAAATCAGATTGTTTCTCTTTCTGAAGCTACATAATATCTAACATACATTTCAAATTCCTTATCTTCACTTTCACTTTTCAAAAGAAAAGTACTGTATATATTTTTGTTTGTTATTTTCAATTATTCTGCTGAAGTTTCAAGAAAGGAAAAAAGAATCTTTCAAACATCTAAAGTCTATTTTTCTTTCTTTATAGTATCAAAAAGTGAATTGCTTCCTGCAAGCTGGGAAATTTCTATTCTGATGTTTTGTTATAGGAAACAAAAACTCTCCTAATAAGTTCCCCGTTAAATATTGTTATATGTCCTGCAATTGCTCTTTGATTCACTTTCTGAAGTCTTATGGCCTCAACTGGGACAACCCAAAAATATGAGCTTCAGTCACTTACTGGAGAACTAACACCTTTCCCAAGGCTCCTACTGCAATGCTGGTGAGACCATCTCCATCGAGGTCTGTCTTTCCGTGGATGGACTGTCCAAAGTATCTCAGACCAGGGAAAACGCTGGCTCCCGTAATTCTCTGCAGGAGATAAATGCTGTGTGTTGACTTAACTAGAAGTAAAGTTCCAGACTGGAAAAACCTTTAGAGTCCAAGGGTGGGCTGCTGGGGGTTATCAGGAGTTCAGGAGAATTGCTAGCTAAGATTCTGTGCAGTTCGGAGAACCCCCAAATCCAACTCCTGGTTCTGTCCTGCCCTGCCCAGCCCACTCCTCCCCTTCCAGGAGT
This sequence comes from Erythrolamprus reginae, assembly GCF_031021105.1. Taxonomy (NCBI): domain Eukaryota; kingdom Metazoa; phylum Chordata; class Lepidosauria; order Squamata; family Dipsadidae; genus Erythrolamprus; species Erythrolamprus reginae. The sequence continues at coordinate 136,524,487 of NC_091963.1, read as the reverse complement.
CCTTGCGTGGCACATTTTGGATGCAGGTACGTGAAAGGTATGCGTGGAGGCTTAGGAGGGTAAAAATCGGGCCTACCAGAAGTTCAGGAAGACTGTAAATGGGGCTCTTTCTCGCCTCCAGAGGGCCTCTGGAGCAGTGGTGAGTTCCTCCCGATGTGGTCTAGAGCACCGTGCCGGTAGGAACCCACTGACTGCGCATTGGGCGGGAGAGTTTCTTTCGACACATTTGAGATGCCAAATTTTTTTTGCTGAAAATTGTGTCATCAGTGGGTTCCTGCCGGTGTATCGCTCTGGACTGCACCGGTAGGAAACCACCATTGCTCCAGAGCCTAGGGAGGCCATTTTTACCCTCCCGGAAACTCAAGGAAAGCCTCAGGAGCCTGGGAGGGCAAAATTGCCCCCCCTATGGTGCAGGAGGCTGACTAGGCCACGCCCACCATGGCCATGCCCACCCAACAACTGGGCAAAGAACCCCTTACTAAAAATTTTGAAGTCCACCCCTGCTTTAGACTGATTCTTTCAGAAAGCTGGTGCTTCAAAAACTAATCTTTCAGTCTGCATTTTACTGTGTTTCTATTGCCACGTTTTAATCTGTTTTATTACTTCCTTGGAATGACAGTAGATCGTCATCCAAAAGGGTTGTTGCTGTTGTATCTTTCCAAGCTTGAAGTCAATGATCGTCTTCCATTTGTAATCCTAATCTTATCATTTCCCCCAGCGTTTCACATCCTCCCCCCCCTTTAGTACAAGAGATCTAATAAGAAGTGATTGACAAAATAAATGCAGGATTTCTATGGTCAGTCATTTGGCGCTGTCTATTCAAAGACATAGTTGATATACAAACAGAAGAAACCTTGTGGACGATGAGAGTCCAACTTTGATAGCTTTAAGACTTGTAGACTCCAACTCCCAGAATTCCCCAGCCAGAGTTGAAGTCCAGAAGCCTTAATGTTATAAAGGTTAGACACTCCTTGCTGTAGGCCCATGATGGCGAAGCTATGGCACGAATGCCACAGGTGGCATGCAGAGTCATATCGGAGGGCATGTGAGGCATTGTCCTATGTCAGCTCCAGTGCGCATGTGTGTGCTAGCCAGCTGATTTGTGGCCTTCCCCATTTCGCTCTCCGGAAGCTTCAGGGAAGATTCCCTAAGTCCTGCAGTGCAAAAAACCGCCCAACTGACAACCTGGAAGTCAACTTTCAAAACTTCCGGTTTGGCTGTTTTTTTCACTGTCCCAGGCTTCAATGAGGCCTGTACGCATGCATGGGGGTGGGGGAGGGAATGTGTGCATGTGCAGGGGCAAGCATGGTGGGTGCGCATGCGTGGTTGGAACATACACACACATGCTTTTGGCACACAAACCAAAAAACGTTCACCATCACTGCTGTAGGCCATCAACTCTCTGGTTCTAACGTCCTCTGAACCCAAGACTGTCTTTCAAAATGTGAAGTGAATGTGTCAGAGGTATTGTATGAACCTTTCTTGATGCACAGAAATGTCCAGGGCAGTTCCTGGTGAAATGTCTATGAAAACTCTCAGTCATCCAGGTCATGGTTATTTCAAAGGTGCTTTTTTTAGAGGCAACTGGACTTTCTGGTTTCACTTCTCATCCAAGAACCTTCTTCAGCTCTGCCCGCTGAAGAAGCTCTGATTGGTAGTCGGAACTGAAGAAGCTTCTTGGATGAGAAGTGGAACATCTTCAAAGAAAAAACAGAAAGTCCAGTTGCCTCTTGAAAAAGCGCTTTTGGGAGTTTCCTGGCTGGTTAAGTGCCCTGGGCTTATAGGATCCTTTAGTTTATTTCTTTTACATTTTTTATTTATTATAACCTTCAAACTGACCCCACCCCCCGTTGATGATTTTACATACACATCCATGTAGCTTCACTGAACAATGCAGGAACACTTGACCACTGGTGTCTTCTGAGAGGCCTGAGCTGTAACATGTAGTAGTGCTTTCTAATCCATGCATTATTCTGATCTGACCTACTTAGCTTTGGAGATCAGTAGCAAACAGCTGGATGTTGCATCTTAGCAAATCTCTTGGGTGAGCCTAGCATGCAACACCATTGCTGTGGTCCTACCTGGCTATACTCCATGGATAGAGTCTTTTCGTGGCTGTTGTAGATGTAAACAATTCCCCTCTCTCCATCCTCCAAGGGAGCTCCTATAGCCACGTCCGTCTGTCCATCCCCATTGACGTCTGCCAGATCTGCGATTGCTGCTCCAAATCTGCCCAAGGGGTATTCTAAATCCCCATTAAATTCTCCAAGGAGAATGAGATTTTCCTGGAAGGAAAGATGATATAATAATAATAATAATAATAATAATAATAATAATAATAATAACAACAACAACAACAACAACAACAACAATAACAACAACAACAACAATAAAGCAAAACTACTGTGGGACTTCTGACTTCAGACTAACCGAATTCTGAAGCATAACACACCAGACATTGTGATCGTGGAGAAAAAGAAAGTATGGATCATCGACATTGAAATCCCAGGAGACAGCAGAACTGAGGAGAAGCAGCTAGAGAAATTAGTGAAATACGAAGATCTAAAAATCGAGCTGGCATAAGCCCGTGAAAGTGGTCCCAGTGGTACTTGGCACACTGGGCACAGTGTCAAAGGATCTCAGCGGACATTTGAAAACCATTGGAATTGACAAAATCTCCATCTGTCAATTGCAAAAGGCTGCTTTACTGGGATCGGCAAACATAATTCGCCGCTACATCACGCAGTCCTAGGTGCTTGGGAAGCGCCCGACTGGTGATGAAATACGAAATCCAGCATAGTGATCTCGTTTGCTGTGTTGTACTGACATAATAATAATAATAATAATAATAATAATAATAATAATAATAATAATAATAATAATAATAATAATAATATTTGTATGCTACCCTTCTCTGTCGGCTCACAAGATACAATATGAACAATGCAACAGCAAATCTAATTAATTAAAAAATTACAAACTAAAATCCCTATATATTAAAATCAGTCAGATATCTTTGTGACAGCATCCACTCTCCAAATCGAGGATACAGTGTGGGCATCTCCCAGGTATGCTGGATATGTACAGGCAGTCCTCGACATATGACAATAATTGAGCTCCAAAATTATGTTGCTAAGTGAGACATTTGTTAAATGAATTTTGCCCCATTTTACAACCTTTCTCGCTCCAGTTGTTAAGCGAATAACTGCAGTTGATAGGTGAGTAATCCAGTTGCTGAGTGAATCTGGCTTCTCCATTAACTTCGCTTGTTAGAAGGTTGCAAAAAGAGATCAAGTGATCTTGGGACATAGCAACTGTCCTAAATATGAACCAGTTGCCAAGCATCTGAATTTTGATCCCAAGATCAAAGTTCATAACTGTGAAAAATGGCCTTAAGTCACATTTTTCAGTGCCATTTTAACTTTTGAACAGTCACTAAATGAAATGTTGTAAGTTGAGGACAACCTGTATTGCCCTGCCCATTTTCCTGGCTCACCTCTTCCCAGCCATATGCATAAACCCGGCCTCCTCTCATTTCGCTGTAATATTGCGGAGCCCCAATAAGCAGCAGGTCTGTTTCTTGGTCATTGTCTAGGTCCACGGCACAAAGCACCCCTCCAAAATAGGACCCAGTCTGCAAAAGGGACATCAAAATCATAGAGTGAAAAGGCAGCATATCAGCACAGGATCTCTAATCATAGAAAATAACAGTTGATCTTTGTACTGTACTTTGAAATGACCACATACATATATTTATGAATGTACAGTATATATGTGCCTTGTGTTTATGCTTGGGTAGTTATACACTTTCTCTTGAGAGCCGGCAAAAGAATTTCATTTTTATTGTGGGCTAGTGTGCTCACAGTAAAGAATGACAATAAAGTTATTTTATCTTTTCTTCTCTCCTGTGTTGTCCTAACCTACCTTATCCTACACTATCATACCTTATCTTACCTATTTTACACTATCCTACCTTGTCCTATCCTATCCTATCTTACTCTACCGCACCCTATCCTATCTTACTTTATCTTACCCTACCCTACCCTACCTTATCCTACATTACCCTACTCTACCTTATTCTACTTACTCTACCCTACTCTATCATACCTTACCCTACCCTATCCTACCTGACCCTACCTTACCCTACCCTATCTTATCTTACCCTACATTACTCTCCCCTGTCCTACCTTACCCTACCCTACCCTATCCTACCTTAACCTATCCTACTCTATCCTACTTTACCCTATCCTACCGTGCCCTCTTACCCTATCTATCCTACCTTACCCTATCCTACCCTACCCTATCCTATTGTAACTTACCCTACCTTACCCTACCCTACCCTACCTTACCCTACCTTACCTTGTCCTACCCAACCCTACCCTACCCTACTTTACCCTACCCTGTCCTTACCTTACCTTACCCTACTCTATCCCTATCCCTAGCCTCCCCTGTCCTACCTTTATCTTATCTTACCTTATCTTAACTTATCATCTTATCACATACATGTACATAGTCTGACAAAGTCTGAACACATACTGTGGGTCTTAACACATTGCATTTGTTAATTGACAAGGTATTTGTAATCTTTTCCCTTGAAACTTTATCTGCAAAATCATTATCTCCTCACCATCACTATCCCATCTCTCTCTCCTTCTCCTTCTCCCTTTCCCTCCCTCCCTCTCTCTTTCTCTCTCTTTCTCTTTCTCTCTGGGTACCCGATTAATCATTCAATGCACCTGATGAAGTGTGCAACAGCTCACAAAAATCAGCCACTGCTATCTAATAGCGAAAGAGAAGGAGAAGAGCCTTAATTAGGTTTTCTTGGGCCACTATGATCGTCCTTTTGCTATCAGGATTTATCAACCTTGGCAATTTCCAGGTATATAGACTTCTAGAATTCCATAGCCAGCTTAGCCACTGCAGAGAATTCTGGGAGTTGAAGTCTATTAACCCTCAAATTGGCAAGGTTGGGAAACATTGGCCTAGTTCTAACAATGATGCTAGGCAACAGTGGACCAAAACATCTAGAAAGTTCCTTTTAACTAAAATACCTTCAAAGTTTCTTTCAACCCTGTTATTCTATGATCCCCCCCCTCTCCATTACCTGCTGCCCTTTAATTTCTTGATTTAAAGTCCAGTTCTGAGTTTTGGCATCGACCTCAAATAAGAGGACCCTTCCCACATGTTGGTATCGAGGGGCACCAACGGCGTAGAATGCTTTCTGATGACGCCGGAGAAAACTGAGTGTGTACCCTGTGAAAGGTTAAAAACATGATGGATGGACATCCTACAGAAGGGTTATATCAATGTTTGTCAATCTTGGAAGCTTTAAGATGTGTGGATATCAACTCCTTAAATTCATGCTGGCTGAGGAATACTGGGAGTTGTAGTCGACAGATTTTGCAGCTGCCAAGGTTTAGAAACACTGAATTAAACTAAGGGCCTTTTACACAATAAAAGCTTATCTTTCAATTCTATAGTAGGGAGGATTAGATGCTCTGCCTGGGCTTCACACTGTTTTACATCAAATCTTGTTTTCACTATGGCTTCTTAAATAAGATAAAATAGCTAGACTTACACGTTACACTAGGCTTAGTGTACATACTTGGGAAAGCATAGCAGAACAACTAGGCTTATACATGCTAAACAGTGAAGGGCCACAAACACTTTTACTACCACACTGTGGGCGTGGCTTATTTTGTGGGGGGTGGTTTGATGGTCATGTGATAGTGGGGTAGTGAAAATGGAGCTCCACCCCAGATCACCCAATTTGCACTGAAAGATGTTGAAAGAAAATGCCGGGCATCCTGCATAAGCCACACCCACAGTGTGTTAGTAAAAATTTTGGTAGACCTTCACTGCCTCAAAGAGATACAAGAGATTTACTATTACTGAACATCCAAAACATACTATTTAATCGTATATGTATATATGCCTAACTTACCCAGGCTTCATGTTCTGGGGAACCCAGAGCATGATACCATGGTCTTTCGAGACTGAAGAATGCCAATATATGCCATATGTGTACATACATATTATACACAGGCACTCAAAAATATACATTATCTACTACATGTAAAATCCATTTTTGCTACTCCCACTGGGTCCCGCCCCCATGTGAGCTGCAGCCCATGACTGATGCTAAACAACAGGCCATGGTTTATAAACCACAATCCCTGAGTTCACATATAATGTAAAATTGCTTTTTTAAACAATTGATATTTAGAGATCTATATAAAGTCTGTGCAACCATCAAGGCGATAGGTAAAGATTTCATAGAAAAGAACTTTTCATAGGGATCAGTATAGTCATTTTATACTGAAATGCTTATTGTGGGATTCTACCAGTTTGGACCAGCTCAGGCGAACCGGTAGCTCTGGTGATGGGAGCAAACAGGTTTGCTTAGGTGATCAGCTGGGCCTGCCTGCCCACCATTGAGCTTTATTCACCTCTATCCTCTCAGCTAATAAAAGCAGATTGACACACCTTAGCTATGTTACACCCCAGTAGCAAAGTGGAAGTTTGCTGCTGGGCAAAGTGTGAGATCATCAAACCAGGTTTTAAACCAGCAGGATCCCACCACTGCTTATTGAATATTACTATGTGTAGTCCTCGACTTACAACCATTTATTTAGTGACTGTTCGAAGTTACAACAACACCGAGAAAGTAATTTATGATTGTTTTCACACTTACGACCGTTGTAACTTGTCCATGATCACATGATCAAAATTCAGACACCTGGCAACTCATATTTATGATGGTTTGCAGTACCTTGGGGTCATGTGATCACCTTTTGTGACCTTTTGACAAGAAAAGTCAATGGGGAAGCCACTTAACAATCATGTTACTAACTTAACAACAGCAGTGGTCCCCTTAACAAGTATGGCAAGAAAGGTCATAAAATGGGGCAAAACTCACTTTACAACTGTCTCACTTAGCAGAAAGTTTGGTGTCAGTTGTGGTTGTAAGTCGAGGATTACCCGTATTTATATTTGTGAATAATTTTAAATTTATCTGTAACAAAAAGAAGTAACCACAAAACTGAAAGACAGGTTTGACCCATAACCCTATGTTCAGGTGTGAAATCCAGCAGATTCTGACAGGTTCTAGAGAACCAGTAGTGGAAATTTTGAGTAGTTTGGAGAACTAGCAAATACCACATCTGGCTGGTCCCAAAGTGGGGTGTAAATGGGGATTTTGCAGTATCCTTCCCTCAGGCGTGGGTAGAGAATGGGGAATTTTGCAGTATCCTCTCCCCTGCCACGCCCACCAAGCCACGCCCACAGAACCGGTAGTAAAAAAAAATGATTTCACCCCTACCTACGTTCCACAGAAAAAATGGTTAGATACTGCCTAATTCCATAGGATAAGCAAAACAACAAAAACTAACTTCAGCTTGTGCAAACATCCAAATCCACCTTCTATAAACACATCCAGAATGGCCATGATCCTCAGCAAATATATAATGATGGATGGGGGAAGAGTAGGCCATATTAAATTGGGATGATGGTATTCTCTACTCACCCAAGTAGGCCCCTTCCATCTCTTTGCGGACTGAGGGAGTTGTGATGAATCTTTCACCAGAAAAATCCTCCTGCTGTTCCAGGATGCCCCCTGCCCAGTTGTCGGCACCCACAGCACCAAGAATCACACGATCCTGCCGACCAAAAAAATCTTATTTTACAAAGGCAGATCATAAGTTATAGTATGTGTTCATCCAGAAGTATTCTCAGTCCTGATTTTACTTTTTAAAAAAACAAATGTTCTATGGATGATGAATCCATACCAGTGTTTCTCAGCAATTTTAAGATATGTGATCGTCAAATCCCAGAATTCCCCAGCTAGCAAGATCTGGTCATGTGATCAAAAGTCAGACACTTGGAATCTGCCATTTTTCAAGCTTGGAAATTTTGAGATGTGTGGACTTCAACTCCCAGAAATCTCTAGCCAGTGTGAACTAGTCATGTGATCAAAATTCAGGTAGTTAGCAATTGGCATATTTATAACAATTGTAGCATCCTGAGGTCAATCTTTCCAGCCAAAGTTAGTGGGAAAAGTTTAATTTGCTAATCAGCTGTGTGATTCATTTAACAACTGTGGCAAAGAAAAGGTAAACGAATCAAGCAAAACTAATTTAACAACCATGTTATATTAAAGTTTGTTGCAAAAATCAAAACAAGAAGCATACACAGATAACTAATCCAGCTGGATTCATTAACTTTTTATAAACATAGTAAACAGATGAATTTACAATACCATTAGCAAAGTTCTTCTTCAATGTAGTTACAAGAAAACACACAGGTAGCAGAGAACAATTAGTTTCATTTCAGCAGAGCCCAGCCCTCCAGTCTCAGTTTCAATTCTCTGCACAGACTCAGAAGTGTTTAGCCCTCTGGCCGGCCTAGTTGCCATATCTATTCATTGGCTAGGCTTGTTACCACTGGTTCTCCTAGTTCACCAATATCTCAACATGTTATTTAGCAAGGGAAATTCTGGTCCCAATTGAGGTAATAAGTCAAGGACTACCTGTATATTGAGGGGAGGGTCAAGGAGGTCTTTTCAATCCTTCGGCCTTACCTGGGATATATCTGCACTGAATCCGCTGGATGACAATTCCAGGTGGAAGGATTTGCTGTTACTGGAACCTGTTATGAAAAAAGAAAGGGAATTTTTTAATTGAGAGAGTTTCACAAGAGGTGAGGAAGTAATATTGCATAATATATTAATCAGTATTCAACTAGTGGGGATTATACGTATATGTTTTAAGACTTCCAGTTGACATTGCAATGTTATCTGACATAAAGAATGGGGTCTCCACGAACTTGCGTTGAATCCTTTTGTTGGAGGACCCCGTAAGTGGCTAAAGTTACCCTGTAAGGGTGATGAAGAGTGGAAGAGTGCTCTGCAAGTCTCAGAGAGCAGTGGCTCTCCTGCTAGATCCAGAGCTAATTCCTTCTCATCCAATGACAAAGAGGAGAGGGAGCCATTATGGCTGCTGTGAAGCTGGGGCTACCAAAGAAATAAAGAATGTGTTGGAGTGGTGTGGATGAACAATGACTGGAACTGGGTGAGCTGACCTTTTTAAATCTAAAACCTACTCTAAAGAAAATAAACTCTGGAAAAGAGACTCTTTGAAGAGTTTGTTTTAAGCAGTGAAAAATTACAGAGAGAAAAATTATAGAACCCAAAAAAATGATTTTAAGAAAAGAGCGCAAAAGCTTTAAAAACATAGAAAGAATGGATCTCTAATTTCTATTGCCAATAAGGTATTTTAAAATGTTGGAATTACTCGTCCAAATTTTTACTATATGTTTGAATAAACACAAATCTTATCAGTCTTGTTATAATTTGTGCAATGTTGAAGTTAAGCTAAAAGTGCCACCTACTGGTAAATGGAATAGACATTATATTCCTATAAACCTGGGGAAAGACTGATAAGACAGAGTAAAGAGTAGAAATAATACCTGGAGGACTGCTGTTCTATCTTATACTTACCTGCTAGAGTTCTAGTGGTGAAAACACAGAAGACATCTAATTAAAGCGACTTTCAAATATCAGGAGTTATGATTGAACTCACAGAGTGGATTTAAGGAAACATTTGGAAACTTTCCTGGATTATTTAAAAAGAGCTATAAAGGACTATATTACTATATTTCTTGAGGAGCAACATCAGAACTGAATAAATGGTTTACAGATTGACTTTCTGAGGGCAAATACAATTGAAACTCTAGGACAGTGACAGATCATTGATAGACTATTGAGCTATCTTTGAACTTATCAAAAGGAGATAAAATGTTTTAGCAGGGGGAGATAAATGGGCTGCAAAAAGAAATGGTGTCATTGTTTCAAAGTTTTTATGATATTATGTCAAGGAAACATAAGGAGATAATGGATTTAATGGATGATATCAATGAGAAGACAGGTACTGTCCACAAGGAATAATGAATAATGATCAAAACGTTCAGGAAATAGAAGAGAAAATAGAGAGATCAGAGGAAAAGATAGAACTGACAAATCAACAAATAAGACAAGATAAGGAGAAGCTAATAAAAAAATTATGAAGCAAGTAAGGGAAAATGCTAAAAGACTAAAAAATGGTACTGGATAAACAGAAAGATATTTTTGAAAACAAAACAGAGATTTGGGCTGATCCTCTGAATGCTTGGTAGCAAAAGATAGCAGAATGGAAAAAATACTTAAGTTAAACAGGAAAGATGTAGATAGAGATGAAGACCCAAGGGAGGAATTTGGGGGGCAAGTCAAGAATAAGAATTGAAATATTAAAATGGACAGGAGATGAAGGATAGAAGAAATGTTTTGCAACACAAGATTGGCTTGACTAGGAGCTAGAATAAAGCCAGAAACAAGAACTGGGGGAATATTATTATGCATATTTTATATAACATATTAAAAGTAATAGTTAGATATAAAGATTAATGTTGAAAGATGGTGATGCGATGTATATTTTAATGATCTTGTTATTGTCACCAGAATGGGGGACTAACATATCGAATAACTACATAACTAAGGCCTATATTTAACATAAATATGTATAATAACATTATAATCACGAATATGATCTAAATAACAAATAATATTTGTTCTGTCTGGGTCCCCCCAGACGCCAACACCAACCAAAAAGAGTAGCCAGACACACTGGTAAAAAGCAAAGGCAGTTTATATAATTCAAAGCAAACACAGGTAACAAAAACTGTTCTTACAGACAGGAACACTATGAAGCTTCACAGAGGTTTCACGAAGGCCAGGCAATAAAACAGGATTCTTGCTGGCAAAAACAACGCTGGAGATAATAAAACCCACGCCTCCCCCAAGTCTTCCAGACTTCTAGGCCACAAGCCAAGATCAGAGATGCCAAGAATCGAAGCAAGGTCACAGGACTCCCAATTGATAACTCTCCACAAGACTGTAAGGGCGGGCCTGCCTTTTCAACCCTGCTGAGGAGAACCACACCCAAACCCAGCTGTTGCCAATTCAGGGATGGAAATACCTTTCTAATTGGCCCCATCTTTGAGCTGCTCGTCGCTGCCTCATGTTTATTATAGCCTGTGCGTCTTCATCCAATGAATCCAGGCTACTAGCTGGGGAGAGCCCCCCCCGGGGGTCTCAGGCTGCTCTCCCTCCTCCTCTTCCTGACGTTCCTCTCCCCCGTCTGCCTGGTCCTCCCCCTCCTGTTCACTGTCCTCCTCCTCTGGGCATGGATCCGGCAGAGATCCAGCCGGTCCCTGAGGAGCCTCAGGCTGAATCACAACAAATATTAATACTGTCACTATAACTTGTATTCAAAGAATGATACCCAGATGCCTCACTGTTTATTTATTGATATTGATGTATATATATATATTTTAAAGACTTTTAAAAGCAGCGTTTTAAAAGCAGCAACTGAGGCGAAAACACTGAGGTGGGCCCAACTTACCTTCAATGGAAAAGATATTAGACTGGAGATCATTAAAACTGTCTTTGAGCTGATCAAAACTGGCAAGGTATTTGAAAAATTGACTTGTGGGTTCTGAGGCAATCTGTTTGAGATTCCTTTGGGACTCGGGTGCATGAAGATGGTTACCAATCTGGAAAGACAAGGAAGGAACATTTTGCATTTCTGTCGTCTGTCTTTAAAAAGGTTGAAAGATGCAGAAAAAGGAAAACGCAATAAGGAGGTGAAAAGCAGTAAAGAATAAAGTACAGGTTGTCTGTGACTTACAAGAATTCATTTATTAACTTCCATGACAACTGTGGACCTGTCCCAAGTAGGTCAGGGTCCAACTCATGGGGGTGGGTGGGGCACACACTTGACCCCGTAGAGCTCCATGGTTCAACGAGGAGCTCCGGGAGTTGAAACGCCAGAAGAGACGTCTAGAGAAGCGATGGAGGACGAGTAAGTCCGAATCCGGTCGAACATTTGTAAGAGCTCATATTAAGACTTACAAAGTGGCGCTCAAGGCGGCAAGATGCGCGTATCATGCCGCCTTGATTGCATCAACTGAATCTCGCCCGGCTGCACTGTTTAGGGCGACCCGCTCCCTTCTTAACCAGGGGGGAGTTGGGAAGCCCTTGCAGAGTAGTGCCAAGGACTTTAACACATTTTTCGCTGATAAAGTCACTCAGATCCAGGCGGACCTCAACTCCAATTGGATAACAGAGTCGACTGACAATGAGTCAGTCGAGGTGACTGGGGCCCGTACTTGTCCATCTGTCTGGGAAGAGTTTGATCTGGTGACACCTGATGAAGTGGACAAGGCCATTGGAGCTGTGAATTCCGCCACCTGTTTACTAGATCCATGTCCCTCCTGGCTGGTTTTGGCCAGCAGGGAGGTGACACGGAGCTGGGTCCAGGAAATTGTCAATGCTTCTTTGGGGAGGGGGTCCTTTCCGGCTCCTTACAAGGAGGCACTTGTGCGCCCCCTCCTCAAGAAGCCTTCCCTGGACCCAGCCGTTCTCAACAACTACTGTCCAGTCTCCAACCTTCCCTTTATGGGGAAAGTTGTTGATAAGGTGGTGGTGCTCCAGCTCCAGTGGTCCTTGGAAGAAGCCAATTATCTAGGCCCTCAGCAGTCAGGATTCAGGCCCGGCTACAGCATGGAAACTGTTTTGGTCGCGTTGATGGATGTTCTCTGGTGGGCCCGGGACAGGGGTTTATCCTCTGTCCTGGTGCTTCTTGACCTCTCAGCGGCTTTCGATACCATTGACCACGGTATCTTTCTGCACCAGCTGGAGGGGTTGGGAGTGGGAGGCACTGTCCTTCAGTGGTTCTCCTCTTACCTCTCCGGTCGGTCGCAGTCGGTGTTAGTAGGGGGTCAGAGGATGACCTCTAGGCTTCTCCCATGTGGGGTGCCTCAGGGGTTGGTCCTCCCCCCTCTGCTATTTAATACCTACATGAAACCACTGAGCGAGATCATCCAGGGGCATGGGGTGAGGTATCACCAGTACGCTGATGATACCCAGTTGTACATCTCCACCCCATGTCCAGTCAATGAAGCAGTGGAAGTGATGTGCCGGTGCCTGGAAGCTGTTAGGGTCTGGATGGGTGTCAACAGACTCAAACTCAACCCTGATAAGATGGAGTGGCTGTCGGTTTTGTCTCCCAAGGATAATTCCATCTGTCCATCCATTACCCTGGGGGGGGGGGAACTACTGACCCCCTCAGAGAGGGTCCGCAACTTGGGCATCCTCCTTGATCCACAGTTTACATTAGAGAACAATCTTTCAGCTGTGGTGAGGGGGGCGTTTGCCCAGGGTCGCCTGGTGCACCAGTTGCAGCCCTATCTGGACCGGGAGTCACTGTTCACAGTCACTCATGCCCTCATCACCTCGAGGTTCGACTACTTTAATGCTCTCGACATGGGGCTACCTTTGAAAAATGTTCGGAAACTTCAGATCATACAGAATGCAGCTGCGAGAGCAATCATGGGCTTCCCTAGGTATGCCCATGTTTCACCAACACTCCGCTGTCTGCATAGGTTGCCAATCAGTTTCTGGTCACATTTCAAAGTGTTGGTTATGATCTATAAAGCCCTTCATGACATCGGACCAGAATATCTCCGGGACCGCCTTCTGCTGCACGAATCCCAGCGACCAGTTAGGTCCCACAGAGTTGGCCTTCTCTGGGTCCCTTCGACTAAACTGTCAGCTGGTGGGACCCAGGCGAAGAGCCTTCTCTATGGCGGCCCTGCCCTCTGGAACCAGCTCCCCCCGGAGATTAGGATTGCCCCCACCCTCCTTGCCTTTCATAAACTTCTTAAGACCCACCTCTGCCGTCAGGCATGGGGGAATTGAGACATCTTCCCCGGGCCTATATAATTTGTGTATGGTATGTTGTGTGTATGTTTTTTAATTATGGGTTTTTTAGGTTTTTAAATATTAGATTTGTATTTAACATTGTGTTTACTGTTGCTGTGAGCCAACCCGAGTCTACGGAGAGTGGCGGCATAAAAATTTAATAAATAAATAAATAAAATAAATAGTGTTCCCCTCGGGGCAGTGGAAATATGATCTGGAATTAAGTGGGTATAGATGCTTCTCCTTTGTCATGGTCAGATCATTTCCAGCTGAGGTTGGACTTTAAAGCATCAGTCCTCCATCACAGGTAGCCAGAGCCGATTAAGTGGTTCTGCTTCAGATTCATAATGGACCCTGCAGGGTTCCAGAGGCAGCTTAGGGAAATACCGGTCACCCTTGTCCACAATCCGGTGAGTCCCTGGTGGTGCCTGGAATAGAGTGACATCTGGGGCACTGGACCGGATTGTGCTTTTGTGACTTCTTCATGGTGGTGGATCCAATAAAGCTCCATGGTTTACCAAGGAGCTCCAGGAGAGGAAGTGTCAGAAGATACATCTAGAGCACTGCTGGAGAACCAGTAACTCTGACCGGACCCTGTTAAGAGCCTTTATTAGGATTTATCTAGTGGCGATACAGGGCAAAATATTTGCATTTTTCTGCACTTATTGCATCCTCTGATTCGCGCCCAGCCACCCTCTTTAGGGTGACTCATTCCTTTCTCAATGTAGAGGGCACAGAGGAGCCATCGTAGGGTAGAACTGAGGAATTTGTTCAGTTTCTGTTGGATAAAGTCACTCAGATTCAGATGGACCTGGACTGTGTTTGGGCAATTCCGACCAAGATGGCAGGGGCAGGTCTTGGTCCTATTGTGTGGAATAAATTTGATCCTGTGGCTCCTGAGGATATGGATAAGGCTCTGAGAGCAATGAGTTCCTCCACTTGTTTGTTGGACCCGTGCCCCTCCTGGTTGGTTTCGGCCAGCAGGGAGGGGATACAAAGCTGGCTCTAGGCTTTGGTTAATACTTCCTTAAGGGAGGGGTCCCTCCTGCAATCATTAAAGTAAGCAGTTGTGAGGTCCCTCCTCAAGAAGCCTTCCCTGGATCCAGGAGAATTAAAAACTTTTGTCCAATCTGCCCTTTGTGGGAAAGGTTGTAGAAAAAATGACTCTTATGGTCATTGGATGAAACGGATTATCTAGACTCTTTTCAATTGGGTTTCAAACATGGCTACAGCACAGAAACTACTTTGGTCACTCTGATGGATGATCTGTGGTGAACCAGAGAAGAGGGTCATTGTTCTATCTCTCAGCTGCTTTCGATACCATGGTATTCTTCTGCAATGATTAAGGGAGCTGGGAGTGGAAGGCACTGTGTTATGGTGGTTCTCCTCCTACCTCTCTGGCTGGTCGCAATCGGTGTTGGTAGGAGGACAGAAGTTGACCCCCAGGCCCCTTGTTTGCAGGGTGCTACAGGATTCGGTACTGTCTCCTCTCCTATTTAACATCTACATGAAATCACTGTGTGAGATTATCCGACAACACGGGGTGAGATATCAGCAATATGCTGATGACACCCAGTTATATATCTCCACCCCACATAGGTTCATGGTTCTGGAGGCTATGAGGGTCTGGATGGAGGTTAACAGGCTCAGACTTAACCTTGACAAGACTTAGTGGCTGTGGATGTTGCCTCCAAAAGACTATATCGACTGTCCATCCTTGATTCTTGGGGGGGGGGGGGGTTAGAGAAATTGCCCCCCTCAGAATGGGTTCACAATTTGGTGTCCTCCTAGATTCACAGCCAAGATTAGACCAACATTTGACAGATGTAACTAGGGGTACCTTTCCACAGGTTCACCCAGTGTACCAATTGTAAACCTCCTTGGATCAGGAAGCTCTTCTCAAAGTCACTCATCTCTTGTCACCTCACTGTTAGATTATTGCAACACACTCTACATGGGGCTATCCCTGGAGAGTATTCGGGGACTACAGTTGGTCTGGAATGCAGCTGCGCAAGTTATCGTGGGTACAACTAGGTACATCCACATCACCCCCAATTCTCTGTGAACTGCACTTGCTCCTAGTTGGTCTCTGGATGCAATTCAAAGCATTGGTCATTATCTTTAAAGCCCTACATGGCTTAGGGCCAGCACACGAACAATTGTATATGAACAATTGATACATGGGGTAGTGCTTCATCTATGACCAGGGATGGGCCCGACTCGGAAGGGTGGGGAACGCTGTTCCGGTGGCGGCAATAGAGTGTGTAGCTTAGCTCCATTGGGGCGGATGTGCATGTGCTGTGCACATGCAACCGGTGTGATTCTGTTAAAAATTAGCGGGGGGGGGTTGCTGCCGCGCATGCGCGGAAGGAAAGAAACTGGAAATTTTTGCTGCTGGAATGACATCTGCGTGAGAGATTTCGGCTGATGCACATGTGCAGGAGCTGAATCTTGCTATGGCGCCTAGAGTGGGGCCAGCAGCAAAAGTGACCTGCCCAAGCTCTGGTGCAAGGCTTGATCTCTGCTCTCCTGCACTGCAGGCATCTCTTGGCGCACATGGTGATGGTGCCCTGAGCGAGTCATGGCAGCGCTGTGCTCCCGAAGGCCACGACTTGCTCGGGGCACCATCGCCATGCCGAAAGATGCCTGCGGCGTGGGAGAGCACATATATTCATTACACATGATCTGGCGTATTGTAGAGCCCCATATCATTACCAGCTGGCTTCCAACTAGCAAAATCAATGTAGGGAGCCTGATATTACCAAAAGTAGCCAAAAGAGCCCATAAAATCAGGCCTGATCCACTTAACTTGCCCTAGCAATAGAAATTCTGATCCCAACTATTGTCATAAGTCGAGGACTAACTGTGCAGGTGTGGAATTAACTTCTATTAATGGGGAAAAATTTGAGCTTACTAATTGAAATACACTTCTTCGTCTTTTCTCCTTTGGAGCTCATGTTTACATATTAACAATTAATGTAATGTTTATAAGGCAGACCACTTCGATACTATTTGGTGGATTTCTTCATTAGCCAGAGGCACAAGACCTCTGAATACTTTACCCCAATGATTAGCCTCAAAATGTTCTTTTTCTTGACAGCTTCTATATGTTTCTGGTCTCTGTCTGAGGCGTCTCCATCCGTGATAATGACAATCACTTTGTTCGCTTCTTTTCGCGTGCCACGTTCAGGAATGAAGACTTCATTTCTGCCACCAACAAACACAGGAATTATCATCTAAATCAGTGTTCTTTGAACATGCCAACAGCTGTTATAGTCCACACCCTTTACAATTGACAATTTTGAAAAACATGGGTCTAAACTGAGGAAAATGCGAAGTGCAAGTTTAATTATTGGGACGTGAAGGCACATGTATAACTTTAAACACACGTTTGGCCTCTAGTGGCCTTGTCATAATTTGATCCTTCCAGACACAGTCGGGCTAAAACTATGCTAACACAACAAAGGCTATTGCTGGAGTGAATTGAGGTTAAGGCAAGAAGTGGGTTTCAGCAGGTTCTGACTAGTTCTGGAGAACCCCTAGCAAAAATTTTGAGTAGTTCAGAGAACTGATAAATACAACCTCTGACTGGCCCCGCCCCATCTATTCTCCATCTCCCAGCTAATGGGGGAGAAATGGAGATTTTATTTATTTATTTTATTTATTAATTGAATTTGTATGCCACCCTCTCTGAGGACTCGGGGCGGCTGACAGCATATCAAAACAATATACAATATACAGTGATACCTAGTGTTACGAAGCCCTCGCCATGCGAACTTTTCAAGATACGAACCCGGGGTTTAAGATTTCTTTGCCTCTTCTTCCGAACTATTTTCACCTTACGAACCCGCTGTCATCACTGGGATACCCCACCTCCGGACTTCTGTTGCCAGCCGAAGGGCCCATTTTCGCACTGATGGGATTCCCCTGCTGGGATTCCCCTGCAGCATCACAAAATCCGAAGGTGGGGTTTCCCATGGAGGGGAGCCTCAGGGGAATCCCACCAGCATGAAAACGGGTGCTTCGGATGGCAAAAGAGGTGAATTTTGGGCTTGCACGCATTAATTGCTTTTCCATTGATTCCTATGGGAAACATTGTTTCATCTTACAAACTTTTCATCTTACGAACCTCATCCTGGAACCAATTGTAAATATCTAAAAAATCCAATTAATATAGCAAAAAAAACTTTTAAAACTCTAATAACATTTAAAATCATCATTCCTATTCACACAGCGAGACATACTATACTCATCGGCCAGTGGGCTAGGGTCTAACGGCCCCAAGCCTGGTAGCACAGATAGGTCTTTAAACTTTTACAAACTTTTACAATTAAAAATTTGTAGTATCCTTCCCCTGCCATGCCCACCAAGCCACACCACACCCACAGAACCGGTAGTAAAAAAAATGAATCCCACCACTGGTTAAGGCTGCTGTTCATGGAAAATTTAGAAAGTTGTATCAGCTAGAAGCTAATATGGGTAGTCCTAACAAAATTTTACTATTACATTGTGGGTGTGGTTTATGCAAGATGCCCTGCATTTTCTTTTAACAAATTTCAGTGCAAGCTCCATTTTCGCTACCCCACTGCATCCTCCCCCATCTCGGCAGCAGCCCACCCCTGGTTGTAAGTAAAGGACTACCTTTACCTTTTCCCATACCACAGCATGGAATTCATACTACTCTCTTCACTCCCATCAACATAACTGAAATAGATGCGGAGTATAGCATTGTTTATGAGCTGGTTTGTACAACACGGTAAACTAAGCTAGGGAATAATCATGTCTAAATCATTTTATGATTTATGATATGGAAACAATATTGCCAAAAAGGCTTCAAGAGTTATTAACCTGATCCTACGTAGCTTCTAATCCGGCAATCTCACTCTACTTACCAGAGCTTGCAAGACTTTAATCAGACTCAACCGTGAATATAGCTCATCTATTTGGAACCCATATCACATCTCGGACATCAACACCATCGAAAATGTCCAAAAATACTTCACCAGAAGAACCCTCCACTCCTCCACTCGAAATAGAATACCCTATGAAACTAGACTTACAATCCTGGGTCTAGAAAGCCTAGAACTATGACGCCTTAAATATGATCTAAGTATTGCCCACAAGATCATACGTTGCAACGTCCTGCCTGTCAATGACTACTTCAGCTTCAACCACAACAACACAAAAGCACGCAACAGATACAAACTTAATATTAACCGCTCCAAACTGGACTGTAAAAAATATGACTTTAGCAATTGAGTTGTCAAAGTGTGGAACTCAGTACCGGACTCCATAGTGGCAACCCCTAGCCCTCAACATTTTTCCCTTAGACTATCCACAATTGATCTCTCCAGATTTCTAAGAGGTCAGTAAGGGACGTGTATAAGTGCACCAGGATGCCTTCCGTCCCCTGTCCAATTGTCTCTCCTATCTCTCATATTTCTTTTCTTCCTTATATATCTCTTCCTCTATCCTCCATTGGTGTATTGCATTTTATTCTTATATCTTCCTATCCTTTCTTCCTTTCCTTCCTTTCTTTGATAAATATTCTACATGGTTAATCTCATTAACCTTCATTATGTTTTGGAAAAATAATTTTTTTAAAAAAAATTAACCATGGCTTTACCGTCAGATAATATGGCAAGCCACAGCCACCTGTGATAAATCCACTTTGTCTTGGCTGGATTTATGAAACGTCTAGGTTTTGTTTTCCAAATTTTTTCTTAAGACAGTAAAAAGTAACAAGTGACTTGGAGAATAGGAAAAACTGCATATTTCTTCTTAGCTTTATGCCCCCATTTTATCCTGATGGGAATATCAGAACCAGGAACGCCACCCCAGCCTCCCATTAATATAACTAGTACCACAATAAACCATCTTTGGACAACATGGCCAAGTGAAATAGGCAAAATGTCATTTCAAACTGTATTTGAAGCCTCCCTGTTCCTCGAATGCAATGCACATTCCATATCTGGGTGGCCTGCTTGATAAATCACCAGATGTTTCTATGCAATTGTGATCTAAATCTTTAGAAAAGACACACCATTTTAAATCTCCAACTTGACTGGATTTCTTCTCAAGCTACCCTTCCCCCCAACCACCTCCTGCCACCAAAAGGAAAACTACTCACGCCACAAATTGGATAGCTTTGAAGGTGTTTGTTATTTGCATGGCATGAACCATGTTGGCCAAGAGCTTTTCAGGGTTTGGATCACTGGTATAGTTGTTAAAATCAAATTCGAGTTTGGCATCTTCTGAAAATTGCACGGCAGCAAACTAGAAGGATGGAAAAGAAAGAGATGGGTGTTCATGTCATGGCTTTTGGAAAGGTCTTTTGCCAAACACAGTGTGTCTCTCATTACCAAAATGGTCTGATGAAATAGTGCTGTTGAAAACAATTAAACCATATGGAGTCAACACAGAACCATAAGGAGAATTTCCCAGCCCTGATTATAATTATGGCAGTCTCCTTAATGAAGGCAGAGTCATTTTGAATGGTTTTTCTTTTTTAACCAACATGTCTCATAAGTTGCCCTTTATGAAATCAGTCAATGGACCCACTTTCTGCCTCTAGATACACAACTATAACACTGCAGCAGAATTGGGGAGGTTTGACTTCAAGTGCCTCCTTTCCTTCCCTCCCTCCCTCCCTCCCTCCCTCTTATTGTGTGATTTTATAGGAGAGTCAAATTAAGGTTTTTAATGGTTATACCCTCTTATATACTAAATCAGTCTAAACATTTCCAGGCTGGAATAAAGAAATGCAGTAGATAGATAAGTAAGTAGGTAGATAGGTAGGAAGGAAGGAAGGAGGGAGGGAGGGAGGAGTAGAAACAGGAGAGGGAGGGAGGGAAGGATGGAGAGAGGAGAGGAGAGGAAGGAAATAAAATTTTCATGGCAAGTATTATTTATTTATTTACTTATCTACTTATTTATTTTGTGGAACATGTACAAGATAATAGGTATAGTATAAACATAAATATGAACATAGTAAATGTTGTGGTTAGCTCTGGCCCAGCTCCTACTCCAAGGACTGTGGATGTGGGGGAGACATCCACATGCCACAGGCCTGTTTTGCTCCCGGTGGAATCTGATGATGAAGAATCCTCTGACCAAGAAGACATGAGTGACAGGGAAGAGGAGAGTATGGCAGACAGCTCAGAAGGAGATCAATTATCTAACTCCTCCTTGGATTCGGAACAAGAGTTAATGATACAGCCACGCATACGGAGAGCGATGCATAGGCAGCAACAACTGAGAGATCATTATCAAAGAAAATGAGGCCACCTGTGGTTGGGTGGGGCTGTGGTAATTAGTGAGGCTGCTATAAATAGCAGCCTGTGGGTTTGGCCATTGTGGAGGATTATCTGATCGTTGTGTTTCGTGCCTGCTTTGCTGACTTTGACCTTGGTGTGTTGCTTTTTCCCGCTTTGAAACTCAACCAGAGCAAAGTGTGTTTCACTTTGTGAAAGAAGAAGGACTGTGAATTGCCTCACAGCTGCAAGCTAAGTATCTCAGAACTGATAAGGGACTTGTACAAATTACCAGTTTGTTTGGAGACGAGTGCTCTTTGCTATACAAAAAGAGTGCTCCGTTTATTTGCATTTTCGGTATAAAGAACACTGTTTTGAATTGTCAAACATGTGTGTGTCTGCAATTGTATCTGTGCATTTTCGAGAGGATTCTACCAGAGAGCTCGACAGAACAGTAAATAGGTATTTGGATGGAGACTGTACTCAGTAAGAAATCCTTACGTGAACAGAACTGTTCCTCAATTCTTTCATGACGTCAATCATGAACTGCTTGATAATCAGGAATTCAGATGTTTTCATGCTTGCTGACCCATCAAAAAGAAACACCAGGTCTACTTTTCCTTTTAGGCACTCTGTGGGATGAAAGAAACTGGTTTGGATTAAATATTCCCCAAGTGATTAATAACTCCATTCCGCTGTTGTATTAACCATTACAATTAAAATATTAATAATAAAGCATCTCCTTACTTTGATATCCAGTTGTTATGTTCCTGGGGTTGTGCAGTTTGGTGTCAAACAGGTAGCAGATTCCACTTACGTAAAGGTTTTTGTCACAGTGTTGTTCAATGCCTGGCACACATGCCTGCAGAAGAGAACATTTTATTGTTATCAAGAAAATACAACCTTGTAGACAACCCTCACTAGACAGTTTAAATCAAAGGTTAGTACTTCACTTCTCTGCTACTTAATGATTAAAACTTAATGACCCTCCTGAACCAGCTGCTGCTACCTACAGTATTTCAGCCTGTTTCAATGTGTACCAAATATTTTTCAGTACTGCATTATTATTATAATTTTTTATTGGATTTGTATGCCGCCCCTCTCTGTAGACTCGGGGCAGCTAACAACAGTGGTAAAAACAACATGCAACAATCCAATACTAAAGCAGCTAAAAACCCTTATTTTAAAACCAATCATACATACAAACATACCATACATAAATTGTAGAAGCCTAGGGGGAAAGAATATCTCAGTTCCCCCATGCCTGACGACAGAGGTGGGTTTTAAGAAGCTTACGAAAGGCAAGAAGGGTGGGGGCTATTCTAATCTCTGGAGGGAGTTGGTTCCAGAGGGCCAGGGACACCACAGAGAAGGCTCTTCCTCTGGGTCCTGCCAAACAACATTGTTTAGTTGACGGGACCCGGAGAAGGCCCACTCTGTGGGACCTAACTGGTCGCTGGGATTCGTGCGGCAGAAGGCGGTCCCGGAGATAATCTGGCCCGGTGCCATGAAGGGCTTTATAGGTCATAACCAACAGTATTCCATACTTTCAGTGTGTTTCACCCACAGAATCATCTGATAGTCTGGTTGTCTTTCCCACAATCATTTCTCATTATAACATTTAACTGTTTATATTCATTCAATTGATCAATTAATAATTCAGGCATTGGTCAAGCGTTGTTTAACTTGAGAGATAAATTATATTATTTGACTTTTATTAATCTGATATTTTACTGTTATGATTGATCGCTTGACTTGGTTAGGTAATATTAATTAATGATATACTAATTAGTATAATTAATTAACTGGTTATTTGTGGTTACTGATGGATTGTTGATATTAATATTAATTAAGCCCATTATTGATATTGATTTGATTAGACTGATTGATTATTGGTATTAAATGATTGATTTGATATTAATTCCATTGATTATTGATATTAATTAACTGATTTGATTGGCTATTGATATTAATTAATTGATCTGATGAATTATTGTTACTACATTTTGATCTTTTGTCAGCCACTATTTGATTATTAACCATGCCAAACAGAAAATAAAAAACCTCCACAATCAAACACCCCCAAATGGAAGATATCTCTACCAAAGATGATATATGCTACAAATGTAACAAAACCACCAAAGAGAATGAAGGATGCAAAAAATGCTACATGTGCTCAAATTATGCCCACAATACCTGCCTGGAAGTAAACAAAAATATAGTCAATTTCCTATAAAAAGCTCCACATTTATTTCTGTCCATCATGCCTATCTATACTGGATAATCTAATTTCCATGTTTAATAGATTCCAAACCTTGAAAACAATCTTGACATCACAAAACAACAACAACAACCAATAGATTCCATGGAAGCACGCATAGAAAAATTCTTCACATCTTTGATTTAAAAAAATTACAACACAGACAAATGGAAATTCAAATGCTCAAAATCATATTCTAGGACAACAACCGTTACCTCAACTGTTCTGTCTGAGAAAATTTGCATACCGGCCACTGATTAGACAACAGTGGCCATTTGAATACCAGCCTCTGATTGGATAACACGGCTGCTGCCAGTTTTAAAATGGCTGTTAAAACTGTGCCTACCCTGTTGAACTGTATATATAGACTGTCGTTAATTTAGTGTGTGTCTTTTGCTACACAGCCTGTTAGCGATCACTTGCTGTTGTTCCAGTTCATTGTTAATAAAAACAATTTAACTACTGTACAACATGTAAATCTAATTTCCATGTCTAATAGATTCCAGACCTTGAAGACAACCTTAACACCGCAAAAAAACCCCAACCCCTATAGATTCCATGGAAGCACGCGTAGAAATATTCTTCACATCTTTGATTTAAAAAAATTACAGCACAGACAAATGGAAATCCAAACATATTCCAAGACAACAACCATTACCTCAACCACATGCACAACCACATGCAATCAATACCTCAACCATCTACCAACCATCCAAATAATATATCCTTACTCATCCTTGAATGGGAACAAAAATGTAATAACACTATTCTGTTCGGGCTTGAAGTCACAAATGAACCTGATATAGATGAAGGTCGCAATATTATTGCATCAAAATTCTCTGCTGAAGAAATCATTGACGTTTCTAGAGCTGTCCCCGAGTTTAAATATAGAGATGGCTCAGTGGCCCACAATTCTGTAGAGTCATTTGCAAAAATGAAGTCAGCAAACGAACATTCATTTATACTATAAACTCTATTAGCAGAAAACCCCAAGCCCCAAAAAACTTCACTTAAGACCTGACTTATGCGTACTATAATAAATCCAACCCCATTAACTCCGAGCAGATCTCAAAAAACATCAAGACCAAGGACAAACCGACCTGTACATTGACTACTGTGCTGGCTGCATCGAAACTAAGACCCGCAATCCACCATCCAACTTTCAAAGCACCCTCAAAACCATCCTAACTTCCAATCCACCTTCAACCAAAACCAACCCCCCATAAATAAAAACTAGGTATGCATGCCCCTTACTTCCTCAATATCAATCACTGCTAATCTTAAATGCAAACTAATGAAAATTGCTAAATTTGGCATTATATTTATCTGTGAAATATGGCTAAATGCATCTCTCCCCAACTCCATTATCACAGTAAGATATTGTGATAATGGTTTAAAGATCATGTTTACCAATCTGATCACAAAACCCATAGAGGATGTGGAGTTGCAATCTTCTATAAGAAATTACTGAACCTAAAAAAGGTGCAATTTAAACACAAACTTGATCTTCCAGAAACTATCATATGTGAATTGACCTTAAATACCACACTTCGCTTCCTACTATGTTACAGAGTCCCTGATTACAACATCACACATGCAAACAAGCTAACCTCACTACTAACGTGGGCAGCCTCCTACCCACATCATCTTATATTTCTTGGTGGCCTAAACCTACCACTTATAAACTGGATCCTAAATAAATGTACAACTGAACCCATACATTCAACCCTTCACCATGCTATTACCAATCTAGGGCTAAAATTAATTTAATATTGGATTTGTCTTGTATTGCTGTTGCTGTGAGCCGCCCCGAGTCTGCGGAGAGGGGCAGCATACAAATCTGATTAAACTAAACTAAACTAAACTAGATCAACAAGTTACTGACAAGACTAGACTCAACAATTATCTTGATCTCATCTTCTGCAATAGTTTACACTCAATTTACGGACTACAAATAAAAGAACCATTTTCCAACAGTGACCATAGCGCAATTGATTTTTGTCTCAACGTCGTTACAGAAACCACCTTAATAATGGGATAATCAATTACAACTTTAAAAAAGCCAACTATGATATCATAAACGCCACTCTCTGCTCTCTTGATTGGCATACACTATTCCCTGGCTGTGATACTGCTGAAGACTGCTACAATTTTTGTTCATAAATCAATAGGTCATTAAATTATATGTACCACTAATAATCACCAAACCAAGAAAAATAAATTACCCATAAAAATAAGGAAGCTCCAATCCCAAAAAAGATCTCTTTGTTAAAAAAAATAAAACAGGCTACGTTGCAAACTGACCAAAGACTGAATGTACCAACTGCCACATCAATCAAGAAGTAAATCTTCTCTGTACAAAGTCCACACGTGCATTCTACAATTTGTAAACAACCAACTCAAAGACTCAAGATCCCTTAAAGAACTGAATGGTAAAGACTATCATGATAAAACAGTTAAAGGCAACCTCTTTATCACATTCTTCAGCTCAGTCTTTGTAATCAGCAATGGCTCATGCCCAATATTTCCTAGTTGTACCACAATCAACTTCAACTATCTAACACAAATCAATTTTACAGAAGATAACATTAGAAAGATATTATGCAACCTAAAACCATCTCTATCTATTGGACCTGATGGACTATGTGCACACTTCTTAAAAAAGCTGTCCACAACCATATAATTCTGGAGCCGACTAGAAGTCCCGTTTTCCCACCATAGAGTCTCCTCCTTGTGTAGTGCCTTTTGTCCTCTGCTGACCGGAAATCCAGTTCCTCCACTATAGAGTCTCCTCTTAGTGCTGCATTTCCCCCCCTATGCATTTCCTAACTTGGTGGGTTCCTACCGCTACGGTCCAAGGCACCACATGAGTAGGAACCCACTGATGATGTAATTTTGGTGAATAAAGGCTGGCATTAAGATGAGGATGGCTGGGAGGCCTTTTTCCAACATGAAGACACCGGGTTTCTACTGATGCAATGCTCTGGACTGCCTTGGTAAGAACCCACCACTAGTCTTAACCCAAAGGCCTATTAATTGCGGAACGGACCAGCGACAGGGAGCCACAGCAGCGGGATGAAAGAGCCATATGCGGCTCTACACTGCCCCCTACTGCTTAGTAGCTTAGTGAGATTAGAGCAGCCATCAGATATTATGTTTGTTTATGTTGATTTGGGGGAGTACTTAATGCTTCCTAAGCTTGCT
The DNA here is from genome assembly GCF_031021105.1 of Erythrolamprus reginae. Lineage (NCBI taxonomy): Eukaryota > Metazoa > Chordata > Lepidosauria > Squamata > Dipsadidae > Erythrolamprus > Erythrolamprus reginae. Next base: position 136,497,975 of record NC_091963.1, on the reverse strand, counting down.
TTCCTTCCTTCAAACCAGAGGTGGGTTCCAGAAAGTTCTGACCAGTTCTGGAGAACCAGTAGCAGAAATTTTGAGTAGTTCAGAGAACCGTTAAATACCACCTCTGACTGCCCCTGCCCCCATCTATTCTCTGCCTCCTGAGTACCAGCTGATCAGGAGGGGATGGAGATTTTGCAGTATCCTTCCCCTGCCACACCCACTGCACCACACCATGCCCACAGAATCGGTAGTAACGTTTTTTAAAAAAATCCCACCATTGCTGCAAGTCTTTCATCATGAGGCTGAAGAACATTATCAATATAGGGAGAAATAGAGTTTGCTGGCTCTTTATATGTGGCATCTTAATTTGGGTGCTGATTGGGGTGTTGTTTCTTCCCTGATTGTTTTTTGAGTACTTCTCTTAATAGGTGTGGGATGAAAAAGGATGTCTGTGAAGATTCTCAGTTATCCCGGTCATGGTTGTCCCAAAGGTGCTTTTTTTCTTTGTTTCTCCTTGAAGACATTTTGCTTCTCATCCAAGAAGCTTCTTCAATTCTGAGTCAGAATTGAGTCAGTACTGAATAAGCTTCTTGGACGAGAAGCTAAATGCCAGAAGTTGGAAGGGAGACTACAAGGCCATAAGGACCAGCTTGAAGATGACGAGTGGGACCTTGTTGAAACGTCGCCAGGAATCTCTGAAACTTACACAGGAAGAAACTCGAATACAGTGTTCCCTTGATTTTCGCGGGGGATGCGTTCCGAGACCGCCTGCGAAAGTGGAATTTCCGCGAAGTAGAGATGCGGAAGTAAATACACTATTTTTGGCTATGAACAGTATCACAAGCCTTCCCTTAACACTTTAAACCCCTAAATTGCAATTTCCCATTCCCTTAACAACCATTTAGATTATTACTCACCATGTTTATTTATTAAAGTTTATTTTAAATTTTTTTATTAAAGGCGGACAAAAGTTTGGCGATGATGTATGACATCATCGGGCGGGAAAAACCGTGGTATAGGGGAAAAAACCGCAAAGTATTTTTTAATTAATATTTTTGAAAAACCGTGGTATAGCCGTTTCACGAAGTTTGAACCCGCGAAAATCGAGGGACCACTGTATATCAAGACCTTCATACCTGTACCTGTGAAAATGTACGAATATCCACAGACACATACACACACACACACACACACACATATATAAAAAGATGGTGGCGCCCATAGACTGGCCCTGACCGATCTGGTTCGGTGACATCATCATGACATCATCAGCAGGTCACTACCAGTTTGGGCAAACCAGTCTGAAATGGAAGGAATCTACCCCTGCTCCTGTTATATCTTCTTTGGCTGTGGGCCTTTCGGTTGCTTAGGATAGGTCTGGATAGATTTTGTTGGTTTATCATGATGCCTAGGTTTGTATGGTGGAAGTTTCAAATAAATCTCACACAAGGATGCTCATGCCTGAGAAATTTTGGTAATTTTCTTGTTTTTGCTTCATGGAAGAAGAAAAATTGCCAAAAATCAGCGAAAACTCAGAATAATTTGTTTTTCATAACACTTGAAATAATTAACCAGCAAAATAATTTCCAGCACAAGTTTGATCAAAATATATGGACGCTGAGTAAATACTTGTCTGCAAGAAATGATGCCTGCATTTAAATTCCTGTCCACTTAAATACTGCTTTTCTTCTAACATTGACTCAGGAATGAGAAGCAATTTTAAAGATGTTGTCACTTATTTCTGTTTACTTCAACTGCCACATATTTTAGCCTGGGAAATTGGGAGGGGTGTTTTTGTTGGAGCAATAGAAAGTTGGTCATAACAAAATTCTTTACTCAAGGACAAATGCCTGCACCTGTTGGGGACCGCATCCAGTTGAATGTGAAGATTAGGTTGGACCTTGTAATGTAACGGTGGGTGTGGGGCAGGGATGTGAACTTTCAGCTGGGTGGGAAATCATTGAAGTTTTTAGATTTGGGTTTCCATAGATTTGCTCATAAGACATCTCTGTGTCGTCAGGCATGGGGGAACTGAGACATCTCCCCCGGGCATATACAATTTATGAATGGTATGTGTGTATGTATGTGTGTTTAGAAAATGGGGTTTCTTTTAAATGTTTTTAGTAGAAATTTAGATTTGTTGTAAACTGTTTTTTCACTTTGTTGTGAGCCGCCCCGAGTCTGCGGAGAGGGGCGGCATACAAATCTAAATAAATAAATAAATAAATAAATAAATAAATAAATAAATAAATAAATAAATAAATAAACAAACAAACAAACAAACAAATAAATAAATAAATAAATCTCTAATAAATTGGAACTTTGAGGAACTTCTATCCTCGGAGGTTTATTTAGTTGGGGGTGTTTTCTGAAACCATGACAGATCTATCTCTACCTGTCAGAGAGCATTTTAAATCCATGCCTAAACTTATTTTCATGCCCCTCCAGATCAAACTCACAATCATTTTATTTCCCTCTATATTGCTTGCCAGGGTCATGCCGAGATGGGGTACTGGAGATTTCTCTGCAAAAAAGAGAACAACAGAAAAAGATTAATTGGTTAATTGGAGATATTTCATAAATTTCCTCCTTACAGTTAGTGCTCGGCTTATGACCATAATTGGGAACAGAACTTTCATTCATTCATTCATTCATTCATTTATTCATTCATTCATTCATTCATTTATTGGACTTGTATGCCACCCCTCTCCGTAGACTCGGGGCGGCTCACAACATATCAATAACCAAACAGTAAGCAATAATACAGCTAGATCCAATTAATATAAACACTTAATTTAAAACATTATAAAAAGCCAAACATTAAAATCATAAACTGTAAACATACCAAACATTCAATGTCCAGAGGCTGGGTTCTGATGCCCCCAAGCCCCCATTAGGTTCTTACAAAAGGCAAGGAGAGTGGGGGCAATACGAATCTTTGGGGGGAGCTGATTCCAGAGGGCCGGGACCCTCACAGAGAAGGCTCTACTCCTGGGTTGACAGGTTGACAGGACCTGGAGAAGGCCGACTCTGTGGGACCTAACTGGATGCTGGGATTCATGCAGCAGATGGCGATCCTGTAAATAATCTGGTCCAATGCCGTGTAGGGCTTTGTAGGTCATGACCAACACTTTGAATTGTGTCTGGAAACCAATCAGGAGCCAATGCAGTCCGCAGAACATGGGCATTGCTAAGAGAGGTAGTTTTAAGTGAGTTGTCACTGGTTTTATGACTTTTTTTGCTATGGTTGTTAAGTGGATCAGCCTAGTTGTTCAAAGAACCACATGATTATTAAGCAAATGTGGCTTCGCTCATTGTGTTTGCTTGTCAGAAGCCATCTGGCAAGTCACAAATGATGAACACATGACTCCAGCGCACTGCAACCATCACAAATATATGCTGATTGTCAAATGCCCAAATCGTCAAAGGCAGCATGACCAATGCTGCCTGTGATGATTGTAAATGTAAGGACAGGCCATAAGTCACTTTTTTCAGGGCTGAAAAAAGTCGGTAAACAAATGATTGTAAATCGAGGACTATCTGTGTCCACAGATATTAATCCTTTAGATTAGATTAGATTAGATTTATTGGATTTATATGCAGCCCCTTTCCGTAGACTCGGTGCGGCTCACAACAATGGTAAACAATACATAATAATAAATCTAATATTTAGCAATCTAAATTACAGTTTTAAGTTAAAAAATCCAAAAGAACCCCAATATATATAAAAAACAAGATCTGTTTCAGAATATTTAATCTAGCTTCTGACCACCTTCTTCTCTTCCCCTGCTGTCCTCGCACATACATCCATGGAGGCGTAACACTTAGACATATAGACTTATAGAACTTTTAGGAGCCCTGATGGCATAGTGGTTGGAATGCAGTACTGCAGGCTACTTCAGCTGCCTGCCAGCTGCCTGCAATTTGGCAGTTCCAATCTCACCAGCTCAAGGTTGACTCAGCCTTCCCTCCTTCCTAAGTCTGTAAAATGTGGACCCAGATTGTTGGGGGTGAGAGGCTGACTCTGTAAACTGCTTACAGAGGGCTATAAAGCACTATGAAGCAGTATATAAGTGCTATTGATATATACCGTTTCACTGTGCTTTACAGCCTTCTCTAAGTGGTTAACAGAGTCAACATACTGCCCCCCAACAATCTAGGTCAGTGATGGCGAACCTTTTTTTCAGGTGCCAAAAGAGTGTGGGTGTGCGCTATAGTGCATGCGCGAGTGCCCACACCCATAATTCAATGCCTGGGGAGAGTGAAAGCAGCTTCCCCCACCCCTCATATGCCCTCTAGAGGCCTGAAACAGCCTGTTTTCCAACTTCTGGTTAGTCCAGTAGGCTTGTGTTTTGCCCTTTCCAGGCTCCAAAGGCTTCCCTGGAGCCTAGGGAGGGTAAAAACGCCCTCCCCCATCCCTCCAAAGGCTCTCTGGAACCCAAAACACTCTCCCAGAGGCTCTGTGCAAGCCAAAAATTAGCTGGCTGGCACACACATGCACATTGGAGCTGAGCTTAGCCAATGGCCCACGTGCCAGCAGATATGGCTCACCATCACTGATCTAGGTCCTCATTTTACCAACTTCAGAAGGATGGAAGGCTGAGTCTACCTTGAGCCGGTCAGGATTGAAGTCCTGGCTGTAGACAGAGTCTGCCTGTAGTACTGCACCAGATAGCATCTCTACTTTTTAGAAAATCAAGGTCTTTCTCCACCATTGCATCCTTCAATGGGCCTTTTATTCACAGCCACAAAAGAATGTAAAACCCTTCATTTTACCTTCAAATGGAATGTCCTCACAATCTTGGCTCTTGAAATTACATTGGTACACTTTGCCTGTAGAGTTCTGCTCTCCGGGGGCTCCCACAATGACCCTGGAAGAGAATAAATAGAGGGGGTGGGATAATATTAATAATAACAAGTTAATGTTTTTCCTAATAGTTCCAACTACAATTCTGTATTCTGCTGGTTTATTTTTCCTGAAAATGGTTGGAAAACCAATTTTGAAATTTTAATCTTGTCTTTTTTTATTATTACTTTTCTTCCTAACTATTTTGTTATGAATATAGTATATACATGACAACCTGAAAATATTGTAGAATTGGTACTTTAGTCATTCAAAATTCTTTGGGCCTATTTTGCAAGGGATAGGAAACTAATACATTGATACCTTGTCTTACGAACCCCTTGTCATACGAACTTTTCAAGATACGAACCAGGGGTTTAAGATTTTTTTGCCTGTTCTTCCGAACTATTTTCACTTTACGAACCTGCCGCCGTCGCTGGGATGCCCTGCCTCCGAACTTCCGTTGCCAGCTGAAGTGCCCGTTTTCACGCTGGTGGGATTCCCCTGAGGCTCCCCTCATCTTATGAACTTTTCACCTTATGAACCTCATCCTGGAACCAATTAAGTTCGTAAGACAAGGTATATCACTGTATTATATTATAATATTATAATAATAATATTATAATAAACTTATATTAATTAGTACTCAGCTAAAGGGAACCATATGTACTGATATATATGTGTTACTCTATTTTTATATACATTTTCTTTTTAATGTCATAGAAGAATGGAATGGAATGGAATAGAATGGGACTTTGGAGGTTTTCTAGTCCAACCCCCTGCTTACGCAGGAAACCCTACAAACAGATGGTTATCCAACATCTTCTTAAAAACTTCCAATTTTGGAACATTCACAACTTTTGGAGGCAAGCTGTTCACTGATTAATTGTTCTAACTATCAGGAAATTTCTTCTTAGTTCTAGGTTGCTTCTCCCCTGGATTGGTTTCCATCCATTGCTTGTTCTGCCTTCAGGTGCTTTGAAGAATAATTTATTTTTTGTCTTTTCTGTTCTGGTTTTTTTCCTTCTTATTTTTTTCTTTTAAAATGTGGTGTTTTGTACTTTAACTTTTTTAAACTTTTTTTGAATAAAATAAAAGTAGAATTTAAAAAACCAACTCGGGCCTGTATTTCTTGGAGGAAGAAAACATACAGGGAATGATTGACCATTAGCCTGTTCCTGCTGTTTTACCAAATGATTAAAAAAAGTAAATTCTAATTTGATATATAAATAAATAAGTTCCTGCAAGTCCTGGAAGAACATTCGCATTTGTCCTGCTCCATGCAAAGAAGTAAAATAAATAGGTAACTTCACCCTACCTGTTTCCCTGTTTTCATGACAGATTTATTTTATTTATTTTATTTGGTTTTTATGCCGCCCTTCTCCTTAGACTCAGGGCGGTTTACAACATGTTAGCAATAGCACTTTTTAACAGAGCCAGCCTATTGCCCCCACAATCCGGGTCCTCATTTTACCCACCTCGGAAAGATGGAAGGCTGAGTCAACTTTGAGCCGGTGCTGAGATTTGAACCGCTGACCTACAGATCTACAGTCAGCTTCAGTGGCCTGCAGTACAGCACTTTACTTGCTGTGCCACCCCGGCTCTGTGTGCATTTAATTAGTTATTTGTAAAAAAAACAACCCCCCAAAAAGAATAATTGCAATAGGATGACATTACCAGACTACTAAACTGCCATTCCCCTATATCAGGGGTAGGCAAAGTTGGCTCTGCTATGACATGTGGACTTCAACTCCCAGAATTCTTGAGCTAGCATGATAGGCTCATGAATTCTGGGAGTTAACGTCCACAAGTCATAGAAGAGCCAACTTGCCTACCCCTGCCCTATATTAAAATTCCCACTGAAAGCAATGAATGGAGCAATGCAGTTTTATCTTGGCCTTAATGTTGTAATGTTGTACCCAACTATCGTAACTGTTTATGTTTCTGGATACAGCAAATGAGTCAGCAGAAAACTCAACTCAGCTGTTGTACACAGATGATAGCCTAATAATGGAGCAACCTTTAGTCTGAAGAGGACAAAATAAATCAAGAAAATCAATTAACTGAACAATTAATCAGCGGAACAGCTTGCTTCAATAAGTTGTGGGTGTTCCATCACTAGAGGTTTTTAAGAAGAGATTGGACAACTATTTGTCCAAAATGATATAATGCTGCGATGGTGAACCTATGGCACATGTGCCACAGGTAGCACACAGAGACATATCTGAGGGCACGCGAGGCTTTGCCCTGTGTCAGCTCCAACGTGCATGTGCTCATGGGCCAGCTGATTTTTGGCCTTCCAGAGGGTGGGAGGAGGCCATTTTCGCCCTGTCCAGGCTTCAGGAAAGCCTCCAGAGTCTGTGGGTGGCGAAAAACAGACCCAAAGGGCCTACCAGAAGTTCAGAACAAACTTCCAATAGGCCTGTTGGACCATTTTTCACCCTCCACAGGCTTCAGGAAATGGCCCCATGGGCCTATCAGAAGTCCGAAGGCTTCAGTGAGGCCTGCAAGTATGTGTGCGGTGGGATGGAGAGTGGGGATGTATGTGTGCATGCACAAGGGGAGGGCATCACATTTTGGATGTGGGCACACGTGCGTATGCTATTGCGTGCATGCACACCCTTTTGGCACCTGAGCAAAAAAATGGTTCGCCATCACTGATATAGTGTGTCCTGCTCAAGCATAGAGTTGCACTAGAAGATCTCAAAAGTCCCCTCCAACTCTGTTATTCTGTTAAAACCTCAGCTTTGGCTATCTGTTATTCTGTTAAAACCTCAGCTTTGATTATCAGCTTTGACTATCACAGACTATCTCAACAAACGGTTCCCTTCACATGACCAAGACACAACCAATTTGATGTCAACCTTAACCCAACCTCAGCCGAAAGCAATGGCTGTCTTCCCCTTTTCTTGTTCCACGTCAAAGGTGGCGTTTTGTTTTCCAATTTTAATCTGCCGCAAATAGTTCCATGATAATATTAAAGAGGGGGACAGTTCCTCCCCACCCCCACCAGCCAGAATTACTGTGAACATCTTCTTCCTGATTTCCGACCAATGGTTTTTAAGATTGTTCATCTTTAGACAGTGTTTTAAAAATGGCTTTCCCACTTCTCATGAGTGGCAGGAGATAGGAGGAAGAAGATTCACTTTCCTGCAAGAAAGAGTGGCCGAAGAATGGCTTTCCGAGGGCCTCTGTGGTACAGTGGTTAGAGTGAAGTACTGCAAGCTATTTCTGCTGTTCACCAGCTACCAGCAGTTTGGCAGATCGAATCTCAGTAGGCTCAAGTCAAAGGCTTTACAGAAGTCTATATAAATTGTGTCTATTGTTTTGCCCTTGAGGTCCATATGTTTTTGCAGTGTAGTAGTTGCAGGGTAATTTTTTCCTGAAACTGAATTGCTTGTTTGAAAGTAGGTTGTTAGTTTCTTGGTGGAGGGTAATGGATTGTTTTATTTTTTTTATATTTATTTATTTATTTATTTATTTATTTATTTATTTATTTATTTATTTATTTAGTCAAACTAGTATAGAATTTTTGTTTTTATTAACATAACATAAGTAGAAAGTAATGATAGAAAGGACAAAAAGACAGTAAGACAAAGACAGTAGGCACAATGGTGCGCTTATGCACGCCCCTTACAGACATCTTAGAAAAGGGAGAGGTCGACTGTAGATAATATAAGATTGAAGATTTTGGGGTTAGGGGAAGAAACAACAGAGTCAGGTAGTGAATTCCTGGCATTGACCACTCTATTGCTGAAGTCGTATTTTTTGCAGTCTAGTTTGGAGCGATTTACATTTAGTTTATATCTATTGCGTGCTTTTATGTTGTTGTTGTTAAAGGTGAAGTAGTCATTAACAGAGAGGACATTTTGGTGTCTGATTTTATGAACCACAGTTAATTCAGATTGGAGGCGATGTAGTTGTAAATTGTCTAAACGTAGTATTTGAAGTCTGGAGGAGTAAGGTAATTTGTTTCGAAAGGAGGAGTGGAGGACTCTTTTTCTGAAATATTTCTGGACTCTTTCAATTGTATTAATGTCTGTTATGCAATGTGGGTTCCATACAGATAGGCTCTATTCAAGAATTGGTCTGACAAATGTTTTGTATGCTCTGGTTAGCAGTTCAGTGTTTCTAGAGAAGAAGTTACGTAAGATTAAGTTTCCAACTCTTAATGCTTTTTTGGCAATGCTGTTACAGTGGGCTCTAGCACCTAATCCCTAGCATCTAATCACCAATTATGATTGATTCCATGATTTTGCATGGTAGTTTCCTGCCAACTCTCATATTGGATGGCAGAACTTAGCTTTATTTGAGATGGAAGAGTCCAGAAGCCGGTTCATTATGACAATGTTCTTCAATGAGGAAGTTGCAGCATCTGAATTCCTGCTCTAAAGGGGAACCCTTCCCTTAAAATAATAGGTATCCATTTTACTTCCTTCTCTATTCCACTATTAGCCTTTACTCTCACTTCCTCAAAATTAGAGTGGTGGGAAGGTAGGAGAAACAAAAACAAAAAGGGAACCTGGTTGGAAATAGCCACCCTTCTCCTAGCTATAAATAAATGCAGAGTAAACATTCCCTGAAACAGAACAACACAGTTCAAACTCAAAGCTAGGGAAACTAGCAAGAATAAATAAAGCACCTGATGTCCAGCCAACTAGTGCTTGGAGGCTGTGAGTATGTGAATGGGACAAATCCAGTTCCAATGAAATCTCAACCAATCAATATTAATCGTCAATAGACAATTGGGCAAATTAGTAGCAATAGCTCTGAGAATTACAGGTAGTCTTTGATCTATAACTACAACTGAGCACCAAATTTCTGTTGCTAAGGAAAACACTTGTTAAATGAATTTTGCCCCTATTTCATGGCCTTTCTCGCTACTGTTGTCAAGTGAATCATTCAGTCATTAAGCAAATCTGTTTTCCCCATTGACTTTGCTCATTGGAAACTGCCCGGGAAGGGCATAAATAGCAATCACGTGACCTTGGCACCTGACAACCAGCACAAATATATGCCAGTTGCCCAAAAGCTTGAATTTATGCAATGGTCATAAGTGTGAAAAACAATCATAAGTCGTTTTTCAGAGTTGTTGTAACTTCAGTCACTAGACAAATGCTTGGAAATCAAGGATAACTTGTAGTTTTGATGAAGTAATGTTCTGAAGTTGTAAATGCTCCAACACTGGAAGTTTTTAAAAAGAGACTGAATAACCATTTGTCTGAAACGGTATATGGCAGTGATGGCAAATCTCTTTTTTTTTGGGTGCCGAAAGAGCGTGAATGCTCACACCTATAATTCAATGCCTGGGGAGGTTGAAAACAGCTTCCCCCACCCCGCAGAGGCCCTCTGGAGACCAGAAATGGCCTGTTTCCCAACTTCTGGTGGATCCAGTAGGCTCATGTTTCACCCCTCCAGGCTCCAAAGGCTTCCCTGGAGCTGGGAGAGGGTAAAAATGCCCTCCTCCACACACACCCAGAGGCTCTGCCAAAAACCCCTCCCAGAACCTCTATGTGAGCCAAAAATCAGCTGGCCAGCACAAGCTATGGCAATGGCTCGTGTTCAAGCAGATATGGCCCGGGGTGCTACCTGTGGCACCTCTGCCATAGGTTCTCCATCTCTAGTACAATGGTACCTCTACCTAAGAATGCCTTTACTTAAGAACTTTTCTAGATAAGAACTGGGTGTTCAAGGTTTTTTTGCCTCTTCTTAAGAACCATTTTCTACTTAAGAACCCAAGCCCAGAAAATTTTTCCAGGAAATTTGAGAGCAGCGCAAAGGCCCGGCCAGTTTCCTGCCATTTGACACGGGTTTCTCTCTCTGGCACAGTGTGTGGGAGCCAGCCTCGCGCTGGGTGTATGGGAGGTGCGTGCTCCTCCTCATTGCCTCAAAGTTCCTCTTTTTTTTTTTGTCTTAAAGTTTTGGATTTTTTAAATTCCCCTCACCTCACCTTCTTCCTTCGTCAGTGACTGTCTTCTCTTCTTCCTCCTCCCCCCACCTAAATTCCAAACTTTTATTTCTTTCCAAATGGTTTTGCATGCATTATTTACATTGATTCCTATGGGAAAAATTGCTTCTATTTACAAACATTTCTACTTAAGAACTTGGTCACGGAATGAATTAAGTTCTTAAGTAGAGGTACCACTGTATAGGGTTTCCTGCCTAAGCAGGGGTTTGGACTAGAACAGGGGTAGGCAAAGTTGGCTCAGGCCTGATCATGTTAGCTCAGGAATTCTGGGAGTTGAAGTCCATATGTCATAGAAGAGCCAACTTTGCTACCCCTGGACTAGAAGATCTGCAAGGTCCTTTTTGTTATTCTATTGTGTTCTGTTCTGTTCACAACTTAAGAGTTCTTCTTGGCTGATGGAAACTGGAACCCGGGTAATTTAGCTGCAGATGATACATCAGCTACAAATCTACAAGGACCAAGATGCCTTTGGGGTGATAATCAATGTCCCCATAGCCCCTTGGATGAGCTGTGGACTACAAGTAATCTTTGACTTATGACCACAAGTAGAACTAGAATTTCTATTGCTAAGTGAGTCCTTCAGGATTGGGTGGCATAGAAGTTGAATAAATAATAATCATAGTAATAATTGATAAGTAAACTGCACCTGATTTTACAACCTATTTTTGCCCCAATTGTTAAATATATCACTGTTAAGTGAATCATATGGTCATTCAATGAGTCTGGCTTCTCCCATTGACCTTGTTTGTCAGAAGCCAGCTGGGAAGGTTGTAACTGAGTCCTCGGAGAGGGGTGGCATATCAATCCGATAGATAGATAGATAGATAGATAGATAGATAGATAGATATAGAGATAGATAGATAGATAGATGATAGATAGATGATAGATAGATAGATAGATAGAAAGATAGATAGATAGATAGATAGATAGAAAGATAGATAGAAAGATAGATAGAAAGAAAGAAAGAAAGAAAGATAGAAAGATAGATAGAAAGAAAGATAGATAGATGATAGATAGATAGATAGAAAGAAATAAAGAAAGATAGAAAGAAAGATAGATAGATAGATGATAGATAGATAGAAAGAAAGAAAGATAGATAGATAAATAGATAGATAGATAGAAAGATAGATAGATAGAAAGATAGAAAGATAGATAGAAAGAAAGAAAGATAGATAGATAGATAGATAGATAGAAAGATAGATAGATAGAAATATAGATAGATAGAAAGAAAGAAAGATAGAAAGATAGATAGAAAGAAAGAAAGAAAAATAGATAGATAGATAGATAGATAGATAGATAATCATATGTCACCTTTTTTCCCTATAATTTTCATTCTAACAGTCACTGACTGGTTGCAAGTTGAAGACTGTACTTGTCAAGATTGAAAAATGCTTAAGATTCCTGTGACTATTATGGTTTTTCAACTTGCCAAAGAATTGGGAGGACGGATGGGTGAGAAGGAATGTGGAGGGTACAATCTCCAACCGTGAAACCCAAGGACACTTCTGCAGATGTGGACTGTTATCAAAACAAAAGACTGGTTCCTAATTAGACAACCTGGCTCATTCCATGGGAGGTGGGGATGAAACCCATCTTTAACTATATAGGGATGTGCGGGAAAATTAGTTTTGTTTTCTTCTGTGCCAAATTGATAAACTCAATAAAGTTTTGCTTTTGAGATTTTAAAGTTCCGGAAGATGCCTGCTTTTATTGGGTCTATTAATTAGACAGTTGACAGTACTGTAGCATATTCTTTGAAGATGATCCAGACATTACAACTGTATAAAATGTAGTACATGGAATTGTGACAAAGCAACACTATGTGGCTGAAAAAACAGATACTGTATTTTGAAATTGCTGCATTGGTTGTCAATCAGCTTCCAAAATGCTGACAAAACACATATTTAGAATAGAATAGAATAGAATTCTTTATTGGCCAGGTGTGATTGGACACACGAGGAATTTGTCTTGGTGCATATGCTCTCAGTGTACATAAAAGAAAATATATATCTGTCATGAATTATGTGGTACAACACTTAATGATTGTCACAGGGGTCAAGTAAGCCATGAGGAAACAATCAGTATTAATAAAAATCTTAGTATACAAGCAACAAGTTACAGTCATACAGTCCTAAGTGGGAGGAAAAGGATGATAGGAATGATGAGAAAAACTAGTAGAATAGAAGTGCAGACTTAGTAAAACGTTTGAAAGTGTTGAGGGAAATATTTGTTCTTTTGTCTAGTTGTCTTGGTGTGCAGTGCTCGGTAGTGACGTTTTGAGGGTAGGAGTTGAAACAATTTATTTTTATGTGGGCAAGCATTAGAGTATTTTTTATTTAGTATTTAAGCTTATCAGGATAGACAAGCAAACACTTTTCTTACAAAATCAGGCTTAACCAATATACTGAATTACAGGAACTTTACTGTATTTTTTTTCCTTATCTTCAACCATCTCTACTTCTGATGTATTCTCACCTCCGTAATTCTCACTCTACATACATTGTCTTTCTTTTTGTATTCTTAGTGTCTGGTGTTAAATTGCAAACACGTCTCAATGTGAGTTTCCCTTCTTTGCATGATGAGTCACATTAAAGCATTAAAAACTTGACATAAAAAAAGGATGCTAATTCTACTTCCCCCACCTCACTCCTATAATTAGCAATAGCACTTAGACTTATATACAACTTCACTTATATACCACTTCACAGTGCGGTTTATAGAGTCAGCCTATTGCTCCCAACAATCTGGGTCCTCATTTTATTAACCTCAGAAGGATGGAAGGCTGAGTCAACCTTGAGCTGGTGAGAATCCAACTACCCAACTGCTGGCAGTCGGCAGTCGGCAGTCAGCAGAAGTTGCCTGCAATACTGCATTCTAGCCACTGTGCCATCACGGCTCTTAATTACGAGGAATCCCAACAGGCAATCCAATTTCTCCCTGCAAAACCTGGGCTATGCAGCTAGTCCTCAACTTACAGCCATAATTATGTTTGGTGGCATGTTTGTTAAGTGAGGTATCACATGAAAACACTCAATTTTACAACCTTTTTTGCCATGGTCGTTAAGCGAGACTTGTAACTTTTGGCTAGTGTCCCCATTGATTTTGCTTGTTGGAAACCAGCCATGAAGGCTGCAGATGACAAGAACGTGACTCTCGGATGCTGCTAGCCTCATAAACATCTGCCAGTTTTCCAGGGACCTGAATCACAATCAGGTAACTACAGGCAGTGCTCTGAGCTCCAAATTTCTGTTGATAAATAAGTTAAGTGAGTTTCGCTTCATTTTACAACTTTTCTTGTTTACTGTTTTTAAGTGAGTCACAACAAGTGTTAAGTGAGTTAAATGTACACTTGTATGTACACTGAGAGGATATGCACAAAAGACATAGAAACATAGAAGACGGACGGCAGAAAAAGACCTCATGGTCCCTCTAGTCTGCCCTTATACTATTTTCTGTATTTTATCTTAGGATGGATATATGTTTATCCCAGGCATGTTTAAATTCAGTTACTGTGGATTTATCTACCACGTCTGCTGGAAGTTTGTTCCAAGGATCTACGACTCTTTCAGTAAAATAATATTTTCTCACGTTGCTTTTGATCTTTCCCCCAACTAACTTCAGATTGGGTCCCCTTGTTCTTGTGTTCACTTTCCTATTAAAAACACTTCCCTCCTGGACCTTATTTAACCCTTTAACATATTTAAATGTTTCGATCATGTCCCCCCTTTTCCTTCTGTCCTCCAGACTATACAGATTGAGTTCATGAAGTCTTTCCTGATACGTTTTATGCTTAAGACCTTCCACCATTCTTGTAGCTCGTCTTTGGACCCGTTCAATTTTGTCAATATCTTTTTGTAGGTGAGGTGAAAACAAATTCCTTGTGTGTCCAATCACAGTTGGCCAATAAAGAATTCTATCCTATCCTATCCTATCCTATCCTATCCTATCCTAAATGAATCTAGTTTCCCCATTAATTTTGCTTGTCATAAGGGCAATCACACGATCCCGGGATAATGTAACCATCATAAATACGAGTCAGTTGACAAGCATCTGATCGCGGGTGGATTCCCATTACTGCTGCTACCGGTGCGCTATGCGTGCAGCTTCTGTTCTCCTGTGTGCATGTGTGCATGTCCTAGTGTCTTTTTGCTTCTGTGCATGCGCAGGAAGCAAAATCTTGTGAGGGGACGTGCATGAGAGATTTGGGCGATTTCTTTTGCTTCTGCACATGCGCAGAAGCAGAAAATTGCCCAAATCTCACACATGCATGTTCCCTTGCAAAATTTTGCTTCCTGTGCATGTGCAGAAGCAAAAACATGCTGGGATGCATGCACACACATGCAGGAGAACAGAAGCTGTGCACGCAGTGCAACTTTCGCTACCAGTGCGCCGTCCTCATCCGTACCGGTATTTACCCTATACTAATTCTGATAGTCACAAATGCAAGGACTATTTTTATAAGTCACTTTTTTCAGCGCCATTCCAAAGTCAAATGGTCATTAAATCAAAGGTCATAAGTGGAGGACTGTGATATATCAAAGGTGGGAACAAAGAGGGTGGGCTACCTTGCTTCTGAGCCTTTTCCAAGTTGGAGGACCTGATAACCAAAGTGCTTGCTCTCGTCCGATGCGAAGACCATCGCTGGAAAAGGATCGACGTTGTACCCCAAAGATAGTGAGGGGCCTGTAAAAGAAAAAAAGAAAAGGAGTCGTCTTTATCCAGGGTAGAGAAATAAAAATATATCAAGTACAGGCAGTCCTTGACATACGACCATAATAAAGCCTGCCCATCACAGTCACAAGTCAGGACGGTCGTAAATCCCGCCCCGATTTTATAAAAACTTTTGTGTTGATCATTAAGCAAATACCACAGTCATTTAGTGAACCAATGGTTGGGTATGATGGTGTGTGTTTTTTTTGCAGAAAACTGGAAGTAACTGCTGGTTGGGTGTGCGCGGTTTTGCGGTTTCGCCCTTTCGGCACCTGAGCAAAAAAAGATTTACCATCACTGCTATATTATTATTATTATTATTTATTTTATTATTATTTATTAGATTTGTATACTGCCCCTCTCCGAAGACTCGGGGTGGCTCACAACAATAGATTATATTATAACATCTCAGACAAGTGACTGCCCAGTCTCTTCTTAATAACCTCTAGTGATAAAGCCTCTACAACAGTGGTTCTGAACCTTTCTAATGCTGCAGCTCCTTAACACAGTTCCTCATGTTGTGTTGACCCCCAACCAGGGATGGGCAGCAGGCAGGACGGGGTGGAGTGCAGCTCCATCAGTGGAAATTTATTTATTTATTTATTGGATTTGTATGCCGCCCCTCTCCGAGGACTCGGGGCGGCTCACAACATAAAGGAAGCTGTGTGCCCAATGCCAGCAGACCATCCCACCTGCCCATCCTGCTCCTCCTCCTTGGAAAGTGGCAGGGAGACCAGCACCGGCAAGAGTTGCAGGGGGCCCATTTCCTCCCCCCTCTTTTCTCAACAGCTGATTGGCACCCATTCGCCTAGCTACCCAGCCTGAGGCAGGGAGTGACCCAGGAAGGAGACCATGGGAAAATGCGAAGCAAATTGTCGCAACAGAGAGCGACACTGGGGAGGTTGTAAATCGAGGACTTAACAGTTCACTGGAATGATGATGATCGTTCAAGTCACTCTCACCTGGTCATATGACCGGCAAGCCACTCCTACCCAGTCATGTGACCATCAAGCCACACCCACAAAATAAGCCACACCCCCAGTGTGGCAGTAAAAATTTTGGCTGCCCATTACTGCCCCCAACCATAAGTCTAGCGCCAATTCTCCCAACAGAGCTTTAAGCTGATTGGCGGGAAGTTCAGAAGGACACTCCTGTGTAAACGCCTGATTGGTCGGATTGTAAAAAGTTCCAAGGTGCCAGAATAGAAGCTTTAGTTCCTAACACCATGGGAAATTTGTCTTTTCCCATGGTCTTAGGCGACCCCTGTGAAACAGTTGTTCAACTCCCAAAAGGGAGTCTACTGCATAAGTGCGCTAGAGTGCCTTCCGACCCCTGTCCCATTATATATATCCCATATATCTTCTCTTCTATCCCTTTATCTTTCTTCTATTCTCTCATTGATTTATTTTATCCTGTACTCTCTCCTCTATTCCTTCTCTAATTTTATTTCCTTGAAGGTGTCCTCTTCTACCTTCATTGTGTATTATTGTGTATTGGACAAAATTAAATAAATAAATAAAAATAAAAGGGTCCTGATTCCCAGGTTGAGAACCACTGCTCCACAACCTCTGGAGGCAAGATGTTCCACTGGTTAATTGTCCTTACTGTTAGGGAGTTTCTCCTTAATTCCAGATTATTTCTCTCTTTGATTAATTTGATTACTTGTCTTGTTTTCTGGTGCTTTGAAAAATAAGTTGACCCTCTCTTCTTTGTGGCAGCCCTTCAAATACTGGCATACTGCTATCATGTCACTCCTAGTCCTTCTTTTCTCTAGACTAGCCAAACCCAAACCCTGCAACCGTTCTTCATGTGTTTTAGTCTCCAGGCTAAACTAATTTATCCGGTTTATC
Organism: Erythrolamprus reginae; assembly: GCF_031021105.1. Classification (NCBI taxonomy): domain Eukaryota; kingdom Metazoa; phylum Chordata; class Lepidosauria; order Squamata; family Dipsadidae; genus Erythrolamprus; species Erythrolamprus reginae. The sequence goes on along the minus strand of NC_091963.1, from coordinate 136,480,625 downwards.
CAGGATAAAATAATCATCTTAGTTGCTCTTCTCTGCCCTTTCTCCAGTCTCAAAATCAAATATTCCAGGTGCATTCTTTATTAAAGCTTTATATATCCTATTCCTTATTAAGGCTTTATAAGGTGGTACTAATAGGATGCTTATTTAGTGTTCTGTCTGGGTCCCTCCAGAAGCCAACACCAACCAAAAAGAGAATCCAGACACACTGGTAAAAAGCAAAGGCAGTTTATATAATTCAAAGCAAACACAGGTAACAAAAACTGTCCTTCCAAATAGGAACACTCTGGAACTTCACAGATGTTTCACGAAGGCCATGAAATAAGACAGGATACTTGCTGTCAAAAACAACGCTGGAGATAACAAACCTACGCCTCCCCCAAGTCTTCCAGACTTCTAGGCCACAAGCCAAGATCAGAGAAGCCGAGATGCAGAGCAGGGTCACAGAACTTCCATGCGATAACGCTCCACAAGGCTGTAAGGGCTGGCCTGCCTTTTTAAACCCTGCTGAGGGGAACCACACCCAAACCCAGCTGTTGCCAATTCAGTGGTGCAAATACCTTTATAATTGGCCCCATCTCTGAGCAGCACGTCGCTGTCTCATGTCTATTATGGCCTGTGCTTCCTCATCCAGTGAGTCCAGGCTACTGGCTGGGGAGAGCCCCCCCCCCACCGGGGCTCTCAGGCTGCTCTCCCTCATCCTCTTCCTGACTTTCCTCTCCCCCATCTGCCTGTTCTTCCCTCTCCTGGTCACTGTCCTCCTCCTCCGGGCATGGATCCAGCAGAGACGCAGCCGGTCCCTGAGGAGCCTCAGGCTGAACCACAACATTTAGAAAATTTCCTGGCCTGAGTTAGTCTTTCTGGAGCAGAGAAGAAATTGATTTTAAAAAACAAAAACCAATGAACTTTTCTCTTTTCTGAAAAGAGTAAGAAGCTAAACTCTAGGCTTCCTCTAAGTTCATAATCATAAACCCACAATGAATACTAAAGAAAGACGACTATTAATTTCAGAATTGATTCAACCATACAAAGAGGCTTCGTCTGAAAAGTTAGCTCAATGTGGGCGGTACTTACTATTTAAAACAGATACCAGCATTTTCATAAGATCATCAAAAGGGATTTCCATTTCTGTTATTTCTCAGGGAGGGTGGAGAATCACTGACTACATTGGCCTAATTTTGGCACAGGAAATGCTGATCTAAGTGCAATTATAAGCTCCCTCCCTATCAAAACCCACTTTTAAAAAAATGTATTTATTTATTTATTCATTTGTCCATAGGAAGAAAGATAGACATGTGATAATATAAAAGAGGGTGAAAGTGAACTTAGAGGAGAGGATATATGAAAGGAAGAGAATATATAGGATACTTGGAAGAAAGGAAAGACAATTGGACAGGGGATGAAAGGCACACCAGTGCACTTATGTACGCCCCTTACTGGCCTCTTAGGAACCTGGAGAGGTCAATCGTGGAGAGTCTGAGGGAGAAGTGTTGGGGGTTAGGGGTTGACACAATTGAGTCCGGTAATGAGTTCCACGCTTTGATAACTCGATGGCTGAAATCATATTTTTTACAGTCAAGTTTGGCGCGGTTCGTATTGAGTTTGAATTTGTTGCGTGCTCTTGTGTTGTTGCGGTTGAAGCTGAAGTAGTCATTGACTGGTAGGACATTGCAGCATATGATCTTGTGGGCAATACTCAGATCATGTTTTAGACACCGTAGTTCTAGGTTTTCTAGGCCTAGGATTGTAAGTCTATTTTCGTAGGATATTCTGTTTCGAGTGGAGGAGTGAAGGGTTCTTCTGGTGAAATATCTTTGGACATTTTCAAGGGTGTTGATGTCTGAGATGTGGTATGGGTTCCAGACAGATGAGCAGTAGTCTAAGATGGGTCTGGCAAAAGTTTTGTAGGCTCTTGTGAGTAGAGTGAGATTGCCTGAGCAGAAGCTGCGTAGGATCAGGTTAACAACTCTAGAGGCTTTTTTGGCGATGTTGTTGCAGTGGGCTTTAGCACTTAGGTCATTCGATATTAGTATTCTATACTAATATATACTAAATATACTACCTTGTCTGTTATTGCAACAAAAAAACAACCACTCAAGGATTCAGGTCTTGCTAACTACCATTTTTGTTCTCCACTCAGAATATTTTTAGATCAAACCACCAGTGTCCTCACTAGGACCAAAGTTAAAAATCCAGGATGGCACATGACTTCACTCACACCCAGCTCCCTGGTAATCAAAAGCTGAGAATGAAGATCAGCATGCAACCCTCAGTCCACTCTCCTGACCACTCATGGTCGGTTTTATTTGGCCATCACAGATTAGACTTCACATTAATAAGAGTTGGAAGGGACCTTTAGTCCAATCCCCTACCCAAGCATTGCTGACAAATGGCATCCCAATCTCTTCTTGAAAGCTCCCACAACTTCTGAAGGTGACTTTTGTTCCATTGGTTGATTGTTCTCACAGTCAAAAAGTTTCTCCTTATTTATTATCCTTATTTCTAGGTTGAATCTCTCCATCCATTATACCTTGTCTGGCCTTCAGGTGCTTTGGAAAGTAGCTTGACCCCTTCCTCTCTTTGACAGCCCCTCAAGAATTGGAAGACTGCTATCATGTCTCCCCTGGTCCTTCTCTTAACTAGACTAGCCGTGCCCAGTTCCTGCAACCTTTCCTGGTATGTTTATCCTCCAGTCCCTAATCATTCTGGTTGCTCTTCTCTGAATTTTTTCTAGAGCCTCACAATAGCAATCAAAGTTAAGCTGCAAAGCTGGTAAGGTTCCATTCCTAATTTATCAAAACTTCAGAGAAAAGTAAGCATGAAAATATTGACGCCCTAAATGGAAGGAAGAGAGGCCAGAAGCCAAGGAGGTAGCATGAAGTAGGACCAGATACCATGGAGGAAAATGGTCTATAGCACCCTGTCTGCTGGAAAATTCAAGATGTTTCCACTGAATCCCAAATGGAATGGATTATTTATTCAGGCTTTGGGGAATTTGTTTATTTATTTATTTACTTGGATTTATATGCCGCTGATCTCCTGACGGATTCAGGGAGACATACAAGAATAAAACAAAAATACAAAATTATAAACCCCAGTATTGAAACAAACATTTACCCATCTCTCATTCGTTGCTACTAGTCGGAGCAGAGTGTTGTCGCTCAATGGCCCTGGCAAAGTCATGTTTTTAAAGCCTTTCGGAAGGCCAGGAGGCTGGGGGCGGTGTGAATCTCTGGGGGGAGTTGATTCCAAAGGACTAGAGCCACCACAGAAAAGGCCCTCCCCCCTGATCCTGCCAGTCGGCATTGTTAGGCTGACGGGACTCGGAGAAGGCCAATGAGTTATGAAGCATCTTTTACTTTATTGAATTTTTCCCTGCCTACTGATCAGCAAGGTTGAGGATGTATGGGATATTCCTCGACTTACGAACACAACTGAGCCAAAAATTTATGTCGCTAAACAAGGCAAAAATGACCCATTTAATGAACTGAATCAATGCAGTTGTTAAGTGAGTAACATGGTTGTTAAGTGAATCTGGCTTCCCCATTGACTTTGCTGCTCAGAAGCTTTCAAAAGGTGATCCCAGGATCTCAGGACAGCCTGAATTTTGATCAAATGTCTATGGGGATGCTGCAATGGTTGTAAGTGTGAAAAATGGTCATAAGTCGCTTTTTCAGTGCTATTGTGACTTTGAATGGTGAATAAATGAATGGTTGTAAATCGAGGACTACCTAGGTCCTAGAGCAGAGGTAGGCAAAGTTGGCTCTTCTTTGACTTGTGGACTTCAACTCCCAGAATTCCTGAGACAACCATGCTAGAATTCTGGGAGTTGAAGTCCACATGTCATAGAAGAGCCAACTTTGCCTACCCCTGACCTAGAGGATTGCCTATAGAAGTAGATTTTGTATTGTATGCACAAATTCTATTCTACTAGTTTTTCTCATCATTCCTTTCACCCATTTCCTCCCATGTTGACTGTATGACTGTAACTTGTTGCTTCTATCCTAAGATTTTTATTAATATTGCTTCTTCATTGCTTATTTGACCCCTATGACAATCATTAAGTGCTGTACCACATGATTCTTGACAAATGTATATTTTATTTTATGTACGCTGAGAGCATATGCACCAAGACAAATTCCTTGTGTGTCTAATCACACTTGGCCAATAAAAATTCTATTCTATTCTAAAAATATAATGGGACTCATTTATACAAAATACAGTAGATTAAAAACCCGATATCTACATAAATGTATTAGTAATACAAGTAATCTTTGACTGACAAACATTTGTTTAGTGACAATTCCAAATTATAATTAATTAATTAATTAATTAATTTTGTCCAATACACAATACATATCGAAGAGAATAGACATGAAGTATTATATATAAAGAAAAGGATAGAATAAAAGATATAAAAATAGAAGAGAAGATATATGAAAGGAAGAAAAGATATATGATATTTAAGATAAGGAGAGACAATTGGACAGGGGACGAAAGGCACACTAGTGCACTTATGTACGCCCCTTACTGACCTCTTAGGAACTTGGAGAGGTCAATCGTGGATAGTCTAAGGGAGAAATGTTGGGGGTTAGGGGTTGACACACTTCAACATGCTGCTGAAAAAACAGAGGCATTATTGTTTTTCATACTCATGACCCCTGCAGTATATCCCTGTGGTCAAACTTCAGATGCTTGGAAACTGGTTCATATTTATGACCGTCGTAGTGGCCTGGAGTTATGAGATCACCTTTTGCAACTTTCTGATAAGCAACCAATGGGGAAGCCGCATTACTGACTTAACAACTGCAGTGATTTGATTAACTGCTTGTCAGAAGCTTGCAAAAGATGGTCACATGAATACTGGAACCGTCGTAAATATGAGTCAGTTGCCCAGCCTCTGATTTTGATCACATATAGTGTAGTTCTTCATAGTAGTGAAAAACTATTTCTAGTTTGTTCGCCAATAAACGGATTTGTGTACCTAGTGACGGGCTCCTAGGGGTACAGTCAGGTATGCAGAACCGGTAGAAAAATTTTGAATTTTTTCCCCTTCTGGGCTCTGGGTATACTTTTCCTATTTCAGTAAATAAGGTGGAATTTGTATAATTTTAGAAGAGCTGTGCGCAGGGGTGGGCTACTGCCTGGACTGGGGGGGGGGAATGCACTGGGGTAGCGAAAATGGAGCTCCACCCCAGAGCACCCAATTTGCGTTGAAAGATAACGCAGGGCATCCTGCATAAGCCACGCCCACAGTGTGGTAGTAAAAAGTGTGGTAGCCCTTCACTGGCCTATACGTGTTTGTGTGTGTGTGTACATTCGCATACAGTTTATGTCAGTGTTTCCCAACCTTGGCCACTTGAAAATATTTGGACTTCAACGCCCAGAATTCCCCAGCCAGCGAATGCTGGCTGGGGAATTCTGGGAGTTGAAGTCCAGATACCTTCAAGTGGCCAAGGTTGGGAAACACTGGTTTATGTAGTAAATAATGTGTGTAATATGTATGTACACATATGGCATATATACTGTACATAGAATTAAATAGTATATTTTGGATGTTCGGTAATAGTAAATAGACAGGGAAATTGTATCTCTTTGAGTCAAGGAGAGGGCAGGCATCTTAACCCTAACCCAAACCCTTGACGTGAGTGACATCAAGTTGGGCACCTTTAAGCCAGTCATGTGACCTTTAAGCCATCCCCCAGTCACATGCCCAGCAAGCCACACCCACAAAATAAGCCACGCCCACAATGTGGTATTAAAAATTTTTGCAGCCCTTCACTTTGTCGTAACTTGCTAAATTTCACCCCTGGCTTGATCTGAAGGCTTAGGAAACTGCTAGTGCTGGGCTAGATTCAATTCAGTTCAATTTATTAGATTTGTATGCCGCCCCTCTCCGAAGACTCGGGGCGGCTCACAACAATAATAAAAACAATATTCCAGCGAAAACAAATCTAATATTAAAAAGCACATAAAACCCTGTCATATTTTTAAAAAAGCAAACAACATATACATATCCAAATATAAATATAAAAAAGCCTGGGGGAAAGGTGTCTCAACTCCCCCATGCCTGGTGGCATAGATGGGTCTTGAGTAATTTACGAAAGACAAGGAGTGTGGGGGCAGTTCTAATCTCCAGGGGGAGTTGATTCCAGAGGGCCGAGGCTGCCACAGAGAAGGCTCTTCCCCTGGGGCCTGCCAAACGACATTGTTTGGTCGACAGGACCCGGAGAAGGCCAACTCTGTGGGACCTTTTCAGTCGCTGGGATTCGTGCGGTAGCAGGTGGTTCTGGAGGTACTCTGGTCCAATGCCATGCAGGGCTTTAAAAGTCATAACCAACACTTTGAATTGTGACCGGAAACTGATCGGCAGATTATTTCATAACCACCAGAGTCTGTCACATCACTGAGTCTGTTTCAAGAGCCCATTCATGGTCTGGAAGCCCTTTAGAAAAAGTCCTGGGCCTTCAGGTCTGCATGAAAACTTTACAAGCAGATGCTCAAGCTGTCACACAGGAAGAGGCCCCTCTTTGATCCTATCTCTCCATTTTGCACCCACAAAGGGAAAGCAACACCTCATTCACTGTCAAAAGTGCTGTGTGGTGCTGTGTGGTTCTGGGGAGGTTGCAGACATCCTTCCCCTCTGGGAATGGAAATAATAATTAAAAAAAGCAGATTATTTCAGATTCAACTCTTCCGCCGTGAGCGGTTTCTTAATGTTATCATTGACAGTAAACAAATACACAAATAAACAGGTCAAGAAAACATCTGCTGGCGTGAAAACGTATTGGAAGGCGAAGGATAATCCTGTTTTCCTACTAGATTCAGTGTTATGCAGATCTGTTGCAATTCTTTTTTAAAAAAATATTTTAATTGAATTTTTTTTAAAGGACAAACAAAGACACACAACATTGAACACTCAAGGAGCTGCCATTGCTCTGCTTATCTTAGAAGTCCAACTACTACAAAAAATAAAAACCTAACTAACTATAGTCAGATCAATAGAAAAATAACATACATTTATATTAAATATTTATTAAATTTGACTCTATATGTTAATTAATTACTTTGTCTGTAAAATACTTATTCAAAAACATATAATATAGCAAATATCATGTCTAAATTTATTCTACTATAAACCTTTTTAAAACTATTAAATTCTAACTTATAAAATTTCAAAACTATAAGTTTAAAAAGTTATAAATTCTTGTTACTTTAACTTGTAATATCATTTTTAAAATCCCACCATCCAATTTATTCCATATTTTATAATATTCTGTTTCTACTTGATTATTCAAGCGTTTTGTCATCATATATAATTCTGCACATTCCATTATTTTTTTATAAACTTCTGTGTCCTTTGGTATTTCTTTGTCTTTCCATTTCTGCACAAATGTAATTCTTGCCGCAACCAATATATGTATTATTAAATAATAAGATCTGCTGCAATTCTACATATTCTTCTACCACAGGAGTCCTCAACCAGTGAAGGGCTACCAATATTTTTACCACCACACTGTGGGCGTGGCTTATGCAGGACGCCCTGCATTTTCTTTCAACATCTTTCAGTGCAAATTGGGGGCTCTGGGGTGGAGATCCATTTCCACTACCCCACTGTGTTCCCCCACTCATCCAGGCAGTAGCCCACCATTGTCCTCAACTTACCACCATAACGGAGCCCAAAATTGTTGTTGTTAAATGAGGCATTTGTTAAGTGAGCTTTACTTCATTTTACGACGCTTCTTGACACAGTTCTTCAGTGAATAACCTTTTACTGTACTTTCTGGATTTGATATTACAGTGTTCCCTCAATTTTTGCGGGGGATGCGTTCCGAGACCGCCCGCGAAAGTCGAATTTCCGGGAAGTAAAGATGCGGAAGTAAATACACCATTTTTGGCTATGGACAATATCACAAGCCATCCCTTAAGACTTTAAACCCATAAATTACCTTTTCCCATTCCCTTAACAACCATTTATTCACCATTATGACTGGTACTCACCGTTGAATAAGACACTTAGTGATCCTGAAATTTATAAACATAATTATTTATTAACAATAATTATTTATTCTGTTATTTATTTTAAAAAATTATTAGTTTGGCGATGACGTATGATGTCATCGGGCAGGAAAAATAATATAATATTATAATATTATAATATAATATTAATATTTTTTTAAAAACCGTGGTATAGGCTATTTGCGAAGTTCGAACCCGCAAAAATTGAGGGAACACTGTATATGTTATCTTGCTTCTCCTAATAAACAAATAATTTCCCCAACTCTGTCAAACTATTAACTAAATCTGCAATACTATTACTACTAGTTTTTTCCCATCATTCCTATCACCCATTTCCTCCCACTTATGACTGTAACTTGTTGCTTGTATCCTTAAGATTTTTATTAATATTGATTGTTTCCTCATTGCTTATTGACCCCTATGACAATCATTAAGTGTTCTACCAGGTGATTCTTGACAAATGTATCTTTTTCTTTAATGTACATTGAGAGCATATTGACCAAAGACAAATACCTTGTGTGTGCAATCACACTTGGCCAATAAAGAATTCTATTCTATTCTATTCTATTCTATTCTATTCCAGTTGAGGACTTGTGCTATTGGAGCCTGGGATATTAGGGACTGTATCTATTTATGACTTTCCTTTTATCCAGCTGTTGTATTAGTTGTGTCTGCTGCTTAGTGTTATGAATACAGCAATCTAGAAACCCAGTAAATAAATACAGTAAATAAATTAAAATATGCACCAAATGGTATTGTAACTTTAATAGAAAATACCCAGATTAGGCTGAAATACCCCAGATTGATGTACTCACATCAACAAGACACACAGAGAACCCAAACTGATATTACACACCAACACCCCATGCACATGGGAAGAGAGACACACAGAGAGAAATAGACACACACACACACACACACAAGAAATGAAGAAAATTTTTAAATGTACTTTCATACATTCTGTTGATAGCCACTTTCTGATCTAGGCCTTCCAGCAGAAGTGCTGAATCATCAAAATTTATCAAAATGTGATAAATCACCATGCTGAACCCTGAATCTCTTAGTTCTAGAGTTCCCAATTGTACAACCTATTTATAAATTACCTCCAATATTTCCCAGAAACCAGAAAAGACCAACAGATTGCGTTTTGATGCAAGTGAATATTAAATAACATTTTATTGATTTGGAGCTGTTTTGCAAATACCATCTATTCTATAGCAATATTTCTCAACCTTGGCAACTTAAAAAAGAATGGACTTCAACTCCCAGAATTCCCCATGCAGCACAACTGATCAATAGCACATGGTTGTTTGCTAATTCTAACCATTCTAATTTTATTGAATGAAGTATATTTAAATCATAAACTGTGCTTAGCAAACCATTCATTCACACTATCTTTTCATGTCAGATCATATCACACCATAATTTAGCATTTTGTTTGTCTTTGTTGGTATTAACCTAACTGAAACAGTACTGTAGAAAGCATCCCACCTATTCTCCTAGATAAATGAAATATTTTGGGGGATATTAAAAAAAGCAGGATAGAATATTTCCCCTAAAGGAAAAATGGCAAAAACCAGCACCAGTATCTGTGCCCCAAGCAGAAACTGAGCTTTTAGAAATGCAGATTTGGTAATCCAACCAAAAAGACTTAGTCAGAAAAAAACTTCAGATAAGCAACAAGCCAAAGCTTGACAAGATTAGCTCAGACAAACACTTAGGATTTGCATTTTCCCTTTTGACTATAGAGCCAGCCATGACCCCTACATGACCCCATAGAAATAAAAAAAACCCCTCTACTCTCAACTCCATTTTGTCAGCTGTCCCAGAATCACATGCTGTTGTTGGTTCTGTTCATAAAGAAACCAACTTTCTTTCCAATCAGCCTCCATTTTGTTCCCAGCTTGGAACTGGATCTGGATTTTTCTTCCAACAGTAGCATTAGCTTCAACCACAACAACACAAGAGCACACAACAGATTTAAACTTAATATTAACTGCTACAAACTTGACTGTAAAAAATATGACTTCAGTAACCAGGTTGTCGAAGCGTGGAACTCATTACTGGACTCCATAGTGTCATCCCCAAACCCCCAACAATTTACCCTTAGATTATCTACAGTTGACCTATCCAGATTCCTAAGAGGTCAGTAAGGGGCGAGTACAAGTGCACTAGAGCAGTGATTTTCAACCTTTTTAAAGCCGTGGCACAATTTTTACATTTACAAAATCCTGGGGCACACCACCAGCCAAAATGACACAAAATGGCACTCTAACACAGTACATACTATACATATAGTTAATAATATACACCATCAGGGTAAACATAACCAGCTGAGGCTTGAGGCTTCATCTAGTGGTGGTAACATTTACCTTCAGTCTTGACCAGGATTATAAATCGGGACCTTTAGCAGTAGCAACTTCAACCACTTACCACGGCCACACAATGACAAGTGCACGGCAGCCCCAGCGGGGACCTTCCTGGGTATGGATGAGAGGCGGCCTGCTATTGGTTCATTGCTAGTGGTCGGGATGAATCTTAGAAGGTGATTGGTCAGTGAGCATTCCCTGTGTCTCCACTCTTCCTGTCGCTGGTAACTGGAGGGATGGTGAGGGGAATGTTTATGTTTGGATGGAGGTGGCTGGTGGCGGGCCAGATAAATGGCCTCCACAGACCATATCCGACATGTAGGCCGTAGTTTGGGGACCCATGTTTAATTTCCCCACGGCACACCTGACCATGTCTCACGGCACACTAGTGTGCCCTGGCACACTGGTTGAAAAACACTGCACTAGAGTGCCTTCTGTCCCCTGTCCTATTGCTCTCCTATATCTCCTATACCTTTCTTCTATTCCTATATCTTTTCTTCTATTATTTCATTGATATGTTCTATTACTATATCTTCTTTTCTATTATTTCTTAGATATATTTTACTATGAGTATATACTCTGTAACCTTCATCATGTATTTTACTATGTGTATATATATATATATATATATATATATACAGTGTTCCTTCGATTTTCGTGGGGGATGCGTTCCGAGACCGCCAGTGAAAATCAAATTTCCGCGAAGTAGAGATGCGGAAGTAAATACACTATTTTTGGCTATGAACAGTATCACAAGCCTTCCCGTAACACTTTAAACCCCTAAATTACAATTTCCCATTCCCTTAGCAACCATTTAGATTATTACTCACCATGTTTATTTATTAAAGTTTATTTAAAAAAATATTTATTAAAGGCGGATGAAAGTTTGGCGATGACATATGACGTCATCGGGCAGGAAAAACCATGGTATAGGGGGAAAAACCACAAAGTATTTTTTAATTAATATTTTTGAAAAACCGTGGTCTAGCCGTTTCGCGAAGTTCGAACCCGCGAAAATCGAGGGAACACTGTACCCACTAAAACCCTCATTGTGTATTGGACAAAATAAATAAATAAAATAAAAAATAAATTAGGTTACTCAGCACAATTGCATTTATAAACTGTTTTATTTTGATTTTTTAAAAATTAGTTTTGAAGAGCTCAGTTACATCTCGGCGTAAGAAAAGAATACGGAAAGGACAGCCTGCAATTATTTTAGTCAAATGACAAGCCTAATTTCCTGCCTTGATGCTGAAAGAGCAGCAACCACTGTAGCTACTACCTCTTGGGTTTCTCCATACTAAAATCAGGCAGAGTAAAAGAGGAAGGATTCGTTCCCATGCCAATGTGTGATCGAAACTCGCCGTGTCCTGGGAGTTATTGAAAGTGAAATAGTTTAATAAAACGGAAGACATGCCTGGAACAAGTGTTGGGGGCAAGAAGATGATTTTGGATCAGGGTTTCTCAACCGTGGCTATTTTAAGATGTGTGGACTTCAACTCCCAGAATTTCCCAGCCAGCATAGAAGAAATGGATGGAATTTCCAAATTGGGCCCTTTTTCATCTGCCTTTAGAATGACCCACCGATTTGTTCGTTACTTTTCCGCCTACTAAACAGTTCAAAGAACATGCAGGGATTCATGTACAGTAGCAGGAAGTGCTTATGTTTATTTCTATTTTGGCTACCAAGTTAATCAGCAGAAAATAACCAGAAATAATTTTCTTTTTGCGGTCTTTTAATAAACATCAAGGCATGTCGATCAGTCTGCGACTTAAGGGCCAGCCAAAACATCCTGTTATGCAAAAAACAAGCCTACAACAATTACCTTTTTTCTCCACTATTTACTTTTTAATTTCCAGTTTTCTGTCAATGTTTTTCCCTTCCCTTTAATTGGCATCAATTTGATTACTCTCCGTTGGACAATTCTGTCGACTGGAAGCTAAAACATACGAAGAACAATGGTAGCAGGGGTCAATGTTCCCTCTAATTTTTTTTCAGTGTGGGCGGAAAAGTATAGTGTCTGAGCGGCAGTCCCCTTGGGACTGGGCGGTATATAAACAAACAAACAAACAAACAAATAAATAAATAGGTAGGTAGGTAGGTAGGTAAGTAAGTAAGTAAGTAAATAAATAAATAAAGGGGGATGGGAAGCGTGCGCCCGTGAAAAAAGGTGCACAGGGGTTATTTTGGGGCACGCACATGCTCCCTTGCGCAGCTTACGGGGAACGCTGGCAGGGGTTAAGGCGTATTGGTAGCGATGGCCACAACTGGTTCAGAGGCTCCGCCCACCCACCCACCCGGACATCACCATTTAATTCTTTTTAATCCTCTGCGCATGCACACGGTCTTCTGCACATACACAGAAGGTATAAAAAAAGGCACATGGTGGTGGCGCGTGTGTGTGCGTGAAGTGGGTGCTCCTGAACCGGTAGAGAAGGCTTGGTAGGTTTAAAGTGAGACGCCACTTTAGTAGTTGAAGTGTCCCATGAAACTGAGTTGGCCGGTAGCGGGTCGGTTAAGGTTGGAGCTAAAGCATAGATTTCTGAGCCGCAGTAGTTTAAAAGGATAGCTCTCTTCCGACCACTGTCGGCGTTTTTCATACCTGCCGCCTCAAGGAAGACCTCAAATTTCCCCATGTATTCGTCCCAGGGAGACTTCTCAGGGTCAAAATGGTCGGGTGCTTTCCCCACAGGCAGGTTATCCATTCTGGAAGTACGTAGGTAAGACCTCCTTTATCGCCAATGGAAAATACTGAGTCTGTAGTCAGTTTCAACTAACTTTTATTCTCGGCATAGCAGAAACAAAGTTGCTATGCGAACTCTAACCCAGGCGCGTGTCGGCTTGTCGGCTTTTATACATTGTTTCTTCCCGCTCAAAGTAACTGACGCTTATTTGAATTTCCCGGGCATTTCTAAACCAATCACCATTCAATATTCTATGATTCAACTATTTACATCATTCAACAGATTTCATCACTGCATTATAGGAATTGGGTAGTTGATTGAAAAGAAGGATTAGGGTTGACATGATAGCCGTGTTCCAATATCTCAGGGGTTGCCACAAAGAAGAGGGGGTCAGGCTATTCTCCAAAGCACCTGAGGGTAGAACAAGAAGCTATGGGTGGAAACTAAACAAGGAGAGGAGCAACCTAGAACTAAGGAAAAAATTTCTAGAACAATCAGTGGAATGACTTGCCTCCAGATGTTGTGAATGCTCCATCACTGAAGGTTTTTTAAAAGACAGATTGATTAACAGAGTCGTAAGGGATCTTTAGGTCATCCACTCCTACTCAACCCCCTACTCAAGCAGAGACCCTACACCATTTCTGACAAGGGGCAGCACAATCTCTTCTTGAAAGTCTCAACTGATGAAGTTCAAGTGATGAACTTCCGAAGGCAACTTCTGTTCCATTGGTTGATGGTTCCCACGATCAGAACGTTCCTCCTTATTTCTAGGTTGAATCTCTCCTGGGTCAGTTTCCATCCATTATTTCTTGCTCTGGCCTTCTGGTGCTTGGAAAATAGCCTAACCCCCTCCTCTCTGTGGCAGCCATTCAGAAGACTGCTCTCAAGTCTCCCCTGGTCCTTCTCTTCTTTGGACTAGCTATGCCCAGTTCCTGTAACCATTCTTCATATGCAGTAATCCCTCGCTACTTCACGGTTCATCTTTTGTGGATTCGCTACGTCATGGGTTTTTCAAAGGGGGCTTAAATCTATTAAATCCATTGAAAATTTTAAATCCATTAAAAATTCATAAAATTCTTCTACAGTACTACTGTACTCTATTAAAGAAACTGGTAGTTCCAGCTGAGAAACATTATAGAATGACTGTTTAATACAAAGGGTGGGTTTTAAAAGTCCAAATACTCGTTAAATACATTAAAAAAAATCTTTCCTCTACTTCACGGAAATTCAGTGTGGTCAGACGGTAGGGAAAGCAAGTAGGATGCTTGGCTGCATAGCTAGAGGTATAACAAGCAGGAAGAGGGAGATTATGATCCCGCTATATAGAATGCTGGTGAGACCACATTTGGAATACTGTATTCAGTTCTGGAGACCTCACCTACAAAAAGATATTGACAAAATTGAAAGGGTCCAAAGACAGGCTACAAGAATGGTGGAAGGTCTTAAGCATAAAACGTATCAGGAAAGACTTCATGAACTCAATCTGTATAGTTTGGAGGACAGAAGGAAAAGGGGGGACATGATCGAAACATTTAAATATATAAAAGGGTTAAATAAGGTCCGGGAGGGAAGTGTTTTTAGTAGGAAAGTGAACATAAGAACAAGAGGACACAATCTGAAGTTAGTTGGGGGAAAGATCAAAAGCAACATGAGAAAATATTATTTTATTGAAAGAGTAGTAGATCCTTGGAACAAACTTCCAGCAGACGTGGTTGGTAAATCCACAGTAACTGAATTTAAACATGCCTGGGATAAACATATATCCATCCTAAGATAAAATACAGAAAATAGTATAAGGGCAGACTAGATGGATCATGAGGTTTTTTCCTGCCATCAGTCTTCTATATTCTATGTTTCCATCCCATTGTGGTATTACATTTATTTCATTTTATTTACTAAGCAAATTTATATAACTGCCCAACTCACACGTAGGTCAGTCAGGGCGTTTTGCAAAATCACATTCTTGTACTGAGAAGTGGAATCATTGCAACATTGCTTTTATTCTGCTCCTATGCCGCTGAAATTGCAACTAGAGGAAGTGTGATTGTTTTCCCGCATCCAGCCCTGCATCGCCTCTCCATCTCGGTCCAATGACAGAGTTGGTCGTAATAAGGCATGGCACCAAGTTCTTTCCACGGAAGAGTTTTAAATGCAGAATCACCCTGTCTCATTCAACGCCCAAATACACCCACCTCTTGTTCTTCCTCTTTCGAAATTTATGAAATGAAACCAGTTCTTAGCATTAGCAGTCCTCCATGTAGAACAGGGTTCTCCAAGCTTGGGAATCTTAAGAGGGGTGAACTTCAACTCCCAGAATTCCCCAGTGAGCAGAGCTGCGGAATTCTGGGAGATGAAGTCCACATGTTTTAAAATGCCAAAGTTGGTAAATTCTGATTTAGAATTTCTCCTATACCCTTCTACTGGTTGAGTACTGTAGCACGTGCCATGTGGATTGCATTCAAAATAGATCAGGAATGTCCTCAGATTATTTATTTATTTATTTATTTATTTATTCATTCATTCATTCATTCATTCATTTATTTATTTATATTTTATTATTTATTAATTGGATTTCTATGCCGCCTCTCTCTGAGGACTCAGGGCAGCTCACAACATATAAAATATACAATACATAATGTAATTAAAAATCTAGATTATAATGCTCCAGCTGGATTATTGATTAGGGTTAAGTTACCAGACCTCTGGCAAAATGAACTAATTTCCCCCTTTTAAAAATTTATTTATTAATTCAACTTCTATGCCACCAACTCCCAATGGGATTCATTTTGTCTTCATTGTTCTCTGTCTGGCAGGCATAAAAGTTTAAAATCAATTATTGTCCGGCTTTATGAGTGTCTTTTTTCTTTTCTGGACTCTTTTCACAACTGTAATCACTTAAACTTCTGTGTTCTTTAATTATATATATATACACACACACCATTCTTTCTTTCCCAATTCTTTGATTCTATATTATTGCAAGCATAGATTCTTGAAAATAAAAACGTTATTGGAGAAATATCATAATTAAAAATCTGATGCTGAAAAAAGTAATTGTATATACCTGTAAAGCTAAATTCTTTAATTTTTGCTGGGGTTTTTGTCCTCCTCCCTTTCAAATGACCCTTGTTCTTCTTTGCTTTGTTATATATTTAATAACCCTAACTCTGTTTTTTCTTTAGACTATTTACAAGTTGCCCTTATTATTTTTATAAATAATTTGAGGCAACTAATAGTACTTCCTCATCCTTTTTTTCCCCACAGCAACAATCCTGCAAGATGTGTTGGGCTGAGAGAGTCATCAGCAGGGGTGGGTTACTGCCCGGACTGGGTGGGTGGATGGGTGGGACGCAGTGGGGTAGTGAAAATGGAGCTCCACCCTGGAGCCCCCAATTTGCACTGAAAGATGTTGAAAGAAAATGCAGGGCGTCCTGTATAAACTACACCCACAGTGTGGTGGTAAAAATTTTGGTAGTCCTTCACCTGTCATCAGTAATAATCAACAATGAAGACTGGTGTTTCCAATGTAAAATGTTGGTTGGTTGGTTGGTTGGTTGAATAGCAGTAACTTAACAATGAATGTACATTTGACAAGCTCCAGTCCATATACTTAATATCAGTCACAGTGAAATTCTAACAACACAAAATACAGTTGCCTCGTGATTTTCAGCAGAAGTAATTTTTAAGTGGGTGAATACTGCCTATCTATTGCTGTTTGGCATTTTTAAAGCATGAAAAAGTTGTATGCAATATAGGATTCGCTTATGATGAGCAGGGTAGAAATGTGAAAAGGGAATATATAAATTGAATAAACAGATATGAGTCTACGGAGAGGGGCGGCATACAAATCTAATAAATAATAATAATAATAATAATGATAATAATAATAATATTAATAATAATAATAATAATAATAATAATGAGTTAAATATTACAGGAAAATGCATATAGAACCAACACAAGCATCTTCCACCAACATCTTTATGTTCCAGAGCTCGGTAGAAAGCAGGGCCTATAAAATAATTAGTATTGTTTTCCTTCTGTCTAATTATCAAATATTAAGTGCCTAGATCAGGGGTCCCCAAACTTTTTACACAGGGGGCCAGGTCACTGTCCCTCAGACTGTTGGAGGGCCGGACTATAAAAAAAACCTATGAACAAATCCCTATGCACACTGCACATACCTTGTTTTAAAGTAAAAAACAAAATGGGAATGTACTATTTAGAGGGGGTGGGAGAAGTCTGAAATTCATATATGTTTATGTTTTGTTTTTAATTTTCTTTTGTTAACATCTGATTGTAGGTTTTCTTGGCTTATAGGAAAATGTATAAAGAAAGAAGGAAGCACTTTGGCATACTGGTTAATAAGTTAGAATACAATTGGTGTACTTTTTGAAGGAACATTAAGGAGGGAATTTAATTAAAAGAAAATGAATGTAACTGGATGACAAAATTAGAAAAAAACCTTTTGCAACTTTTTTGATGATTGATATTAGTTACTAACAAAATACCGCATTTTATTCATAGAAAATTAGATGGAACACTGTGTTGTGTCACTCACCCACGGGCCGGATAAATGGCCTCAGCGGGCCACATGCGGCCCGCGGGCCGTAGTTTGGGGACCGCTGGCCTAGATATTAGGATTTTAGGGTTTTTTTGTGGCTGAGATAACAGCTGCTTGCTTTTAAGGTATACGGAAGCAAGCAGCTTGGGTTTTTTCTCACCACTCTCACAACACCTAATGTTTAAAGGATGGTTCCCACACCCTTTTAGATATAAACCTCTATGTTTGTGTGTGTGTGTGTGTGTGTGTGTGTGTGTGTGTGTGTATTGAGTTAGAGATCGATGTAAACAAAAAACAAAGTAGGGGAAACAGTGTTAGTTATGTGTGGGGGTTTATGTGTGATCATGTATGCAACATCACATGAGATTTCTGCCCGGAGTATGACTTCCCCTCGTCTCAGTAGAACCCTATACTTGGGCTTCAAAAACCACCTGACCAATAAATGGCCACCAGGTTTTTTTTTCCTTTTTTTTTTTAGTTCAGATTTGATAGTCTGATGTCATGGTCTGTAAAAAAAAATGACCTTGGAAGACAGGAGGAAGAAGAGTCACAGTCTAGACCAGTGTTTCCCAACCTTGGCAACTTGAAGATATTTGGACTTCAACTCCCAGAATTCCCCAGCCAGCAACTTCTGTTCCATTGGTTGATTATTAATAATAATAATAATAATAATAATAATTTATTAGATTTGTATGCCGCCCCTCTCCAAAGACTCGGGGCGGCTCACAACATAACAGCAATACAATATAAATAAAAATCTAATGTTAAAAACTTTAAAAAACTAATTTAAAATACATTGTTATAAAAACCTATCTGTTACACAATCATACACACTCAGTCCGACTGAACATAAACATAATAAAGTTCAGCGAAAAAAGGAGGGGGGAGGAGATTAATCCCCCCACGCCTGGCGGCAAAGGTGAGCCTTCAACATTTTACGGAAGGCGAGGAGGGTAGGGGCAGTTCGAATCTCCGGGGGGAGTTGATTCCAGAGGGCTGGGGCCGCCACAGAGAAGGCTCTTCCCTGGGTCCCACCAGACATTGTTTTGTCGACGGGACCCGGAGAAGGCCAACTCTGTGGGATCTAATTGGCCGCTGGGATTTGTGCAGCAGGCAATCTCGTAGGTACTCTGGTCTGATGCCATGTAGGGCTTTATAGTGTAATATATTATTATTATTATTATTATTATTATTATTATTATTATTATTATTATTATTAATTAGATTTGTATGCCGCCCCTCTCCGAAGACTCTTGGAATACTGTGTTCAGTTCTGGAGACCTCACCTACAAAAAAATATTGACAAAATTGAACGGGTCCAAAGACGGGCTACAAGAATGGTGGAAGGTCTTAAGCATAAAATGTATCAGGAAAGACTTAATAAACTCAATCTGTATAGTCTGGAGGACAGAAGGAAAAGGGGGGACATGATCAAAACATTTAAATATGTCAAAGGGTTAAATAAGGTCCAGGAGGGAAGTGTTCTTAATAGGAAAGTGAACACAAGAACAAGGGGACACAATCTGAAGTTAGTTGGGGGAAAGATCAGAAGCAACATGAGAAAATAGTATTTCACTGAAAGAGTAGTAGATCCTTGGAACAAACTTCCAGCAGACATGGTTGGTAAATCCATAGTAACTGAATTTAAACATGCCTGGGATAAACATATATCCATCCTAAGATAAAATACAGGAAATAGTATAAGGGCAGACTAGATGGATCATGAGGTCTTTTTTTTGCCATCAGTCTTCTATGTTTCTAGTTAATTGTTCTCACTCTTAGGAAATTCCTCCTTAGTTCTAGGTTGGTTCAATCCTTGATTAGTTTCCATACATTGTTTCTTGTCTTGCCTTCAGGTACATTGGGGAATAAGATAGAATAGAATAGAATGGAATGAAATGGAATGGAATAGAATTACAGTATTCCATTCAGAAATTGGCCAGATTTTGTGGTGGATGCATGGAAAGGCACTTTTTGAGGAAGCTGTGTAGATATCTATGGTTTGGAGCAGGCCATGTTTCTCCATTTTTATTTCTGCTTTTGGGGAGTTTTGGATTATTATGGTGCATTTTTGCTTGACCATAGAGAGTCCTTTCACAGCTTTGTGTCAGAACTTTGGCCGTGTGACAGTTCAGTGCTTAACTGTTGGGATTGTTTTATACTACACCTATGCCATTGTTTGTTGTTGTTGTTGAGGAATGTGTGCAGGAAGACTGCACACTGTGGCTGCTGTTCTTTTCTTTTCATTCTGATTACATGGAATTTATTTATTTATTTGTTTAATTGGATTTATATGTCGCCCCTCTCTGAGGATTCAGGGCGGCTTACAACATATACATGGTTCTAAATCTAAGGCAAACCCTTTTGATAATGATGAACATGTCCTCCGTATAATAGAACCATATGGATTGGCAATGTCATTTGGCGGGTCCTAGGGGAAGAGCCTTCTCTGTGGAGTCCTCGGCCTTTTGGAATCAACTCCCCCCAGAGAGTTGTACTGTCCCCACTCTCCTTGCCTTTCGTAAGAATTTGAAAACGTCTTTGGACCCGTTCAATTTTGTCAAAAAGATATTGACAAAATTGAATGGGTCCAAAGACGGGCTACAAGAATGGTGGAAGGTCTTAAGTATAAAACGTATCAGGAAAGACTGAATGAACTCAATCTGTATAGTCTGGAGGACAGAAGGAAAAGGGGGGACATGATCGAAACATTTAAATATGTTAAAGGGTTAAATAGGGTTCAGGAGGGAAGTGTTTTTAACAGGAAAGTGAACACAAGAACAAGGGGACACAATCTGAAGTTAGTTGGGGGAAAGATCAAAGGCAACATGAGAAAATATCATTTTACTGAAAGAGTAGTAGATCCTTGGAACAAACTTCCAGCAGACGTGGTTGGTAAATCCACAGTAACTGAATTTAAACATGCCTGGGATAAACATATATCCATTGTAAGATAAAATACAGGAAATAGTAAAAGGGCAGACTAGATGGACCATGGGGTCTTTTTCTGCCGTCAGTCTTCTATGTTTCTATGTTTCTATATTTATGCCACCAGGCTTGGGGTCACTAGACACCAGCATCTGGCCAGTGAGTGTGTAGAATGTTGTAATGTGTTTTGAATGTTTGATTTTTAAATGTTTAGTATTTAAAAAAAATATTTTAAATTAGTTATTCTGTTAATTGGATTTAGAAATGTTTTATATATTGTATTTTTATTGAATTATTGTAAGCCGCCACGAGTCCAGGGAGAGGGGCGACATAAAAGTCCAGTAAATAAATAAATAAATAAATCTGTGGGAGGACTATTTTTTTCAGGAGTTGTTTCATTATTTCTGTTACGAATCTTGAGATGAGTGATCTCTTGGGTGCTTCTTCAATGGATTTGTATATTTGTCCATCAAATTGGAACTTCAAATTGATGAAGGCGAATACAGTAAGGTCCCAAAGTTTGCATATTTGAGTGTGCGCATGTTCTGCTAGGCATGGTGTGTAGTGTGGTTTTGTTGCAATTGAGACCTTCATCGGTTTTGGTTCTCTTCAATTCTCTTCAAGCAAACCGCTCTATTCAATGGTTAATGCAACTCTATTCTATAATAGGTAGGTTTGGTCTAAGCAGAGTTTGACTGCTTGATGACCTTTGCATCCAATAACTTGGTGGTTTTCCATTTTGAATACAGAACATCATCTTTACCCGATATCCATGAAGGCCATTTATTGTGTTAATTTAGGGCTGTATATAGTTAACTTTCCGATGAAGATAATATCAAAACTAAGAACCAAATGCTCTCCAGAGTAAGGCTTTGTATAATTCAAGAATTCCTTGAAAAATAAGATGATTATCTATTTAACTTTTAGCAACAAAAACAATCATTGCTCAATGTTGGAATTTTTTTGAAAATTTAACAATTGATTTGTGAACATGAAAGTGTTAGAATAATGAAGTCCCAAGGGCAAGAATCATACTTTTGTCAAATCAGATTATTTTTATGTTAATTGTAACGGGTGTGGTTTTGCTGACTCTCAGAATACATGGAAATACATCTATCTATCTATCTATCTATCTATCTATCTATCTATCTATCTATCTATCTATCTATCAAAACAATATTTTAGATTTTCAAAGATTTTACAAACAGACATAAGAGCAAAAAACAATAAAATAAACACATTCAACAAAAAAACCCCCAAGACTGTACAATACAGGTGATACAAATAACATAAAGAAAAAATGCATATAACAGTATTATTGACAATTCATTGATATTCACTTCCTTGATTTATTTTTCATTCATTCGTTCATTCATTCATTTATTGTGTTTATCTTTATAACCTTATCTACTCTTTATTCAGTTCATTCTCTTTTTGTGCACATTATTTACTTAATCAACCATTTATTTATTTATTTATTTATTATTTGTTCATTTATTTATTTACTATTCATTCGTTTATTATTTATTTATTTATTTATTTTGTTTGTTTGTTTGTCTTTATAACCTTGTCTACTCTTTACTCAGTTCATTCTCTTTTTGTGTACATATTTATTTACTTACCGGTAATCAATTAATTAAAATTAAAATCAATACACAGTTATTAACTGCCTTTCCTGTCCCAAGATATGAGGCTATTATCCGTTATATCAAAGAAGAAACCAAATGGGATTTTTTAAAATTACAAATGGTATCTGTGTCTTATATTGCATGGTCAATCAATTTATTGTTTAATGGATTCCCTATTTCTTGTGATGAGTATATCAAAGACCTGTATTCTGGGAGGTTCTAACATTATCTAGGTCAAACTCAAGCCCCAGGGACCATATCAGGCAGTGAAGGACTGGCCTGCGGTGCCTTTGCCAACAAAAACAGGGCCTGGGGGGGGGCAGGTTCCATTTTCTCTACAAGGTGGGCTAGTAAAACAAATTAAAAACAAAACAAAACAAAAGGAGACATGTTTCCCCTTTTGCATTAACATAAGAACATAAGAATCAGGACAAAGCCCATTGTGTCCAGCATTCTGTGTCCCACAGTGGCCCACCAATTGTCCATGGGGATATTGAGCAGAAAGAGAAGGCAAGACCCTCCCTTTCCCTTGACCCCCAACAAGTGGTACTCAGGGGAATCCTGCTTGCCTCAACCAACATAGAGGTGGCATGTGGACATCCATTTCATCCGGCACTTGGACATTGGTGCGTCCAAGAAGGGATAGGAAAGAAGAAAGGGAAAGAGGAAAGAAAAAGAAGGAAAAATGGAAAGAGTGCAAGAAAGGAAAAAGAAGGAAAGAAGGGAAGGAAGAAGAAAGGAGAATGAAGAGGGAAGGAAAAAGAAGGAAGGAAGGAAGGAATCAAGGAATCAAGGAAGGAGTCAAGGAAGGAAGGAAGGAAGGAAGGAAGGAAGGAGAGAAGGTTATACTGAGAGAGAGGGAGAGTCTGAGGGATATCCTGCCTTAACACTTGGCCACCACAGGTGACCCCAATACAAATTACGTCAAGCTGGCATCAGCTAGCCAACACCTCCCTACCCCAGATCAATTAAAACCCAGATGCGGCCCTCATCTAGGAGGTCTGGGGGTTGCATTGGACTCCCAATTTCCTTTAACTAAGTGAAGTGTCTAACTTTCCAGTTTGTTTGTTTATTTATTTATTTACTCATTCATTGTTTATTATTTATTTATTATTTGGATTTATATGCCACCCCAGTCCCGAAGGACTCTGGGGCGGCTTTATCAGACATCACAACAGTATCTATTTCTGCACCACGAATGGATTTACTCAAACAAATGCTTGAAAAAACTGTATAGCTGATCTCCACAATCATCAACATTACCTCCATGAAAAGGAAGGTTGTTAATATATCTTGAGGGCCGGAACATGTGATATTTGCCTCTCCCACTACCAAACCCCCCCGCCAAAAAAAAAATCTTCTGGCCCCAACTTCGTCCAGTTTATGAGTTGAGCTTATCTTCATTACAGGTAATGTGTGACTTAAAACAATTCGCTTAAAGACCGTTCAGTTACAACGGCACTGAAAAAATGACTTATGACTATTTTTCACATTTAGAAACAAAGAAACATAGAAAATTGATGGCAGAAAAAGACCTCATGGTCCATCTAGTCTGCCTTTATACTATTTCCTGTATTTTATCTTAGGAGGGATATATGTTTATCCCAGGCATGTTTAAATTCAGTTACTGTGGATTTACCACACACGTCTGCTGGAAGTTTGTTCCAACCATCTACTACTTTCAGTCAAATATTTTCTCATGTTACTTCTGATCTTTCCCCCAACTAACCTCAGATTGTGCCCCCTTGTTCTTGTGTTCACTTTCCTATTAAAATCACTTCTCTCCTGAACCTTATTTAACCCTTTAACATATTTAAATGTTTTGATCATGTCCCCCCTTTTCCTTCTGTCCTCCAAACTATACAGATTGAGTTCATGAAGTCTTTCCTTTTAAGTTTTATGCTTAAGACCTTCCACCATTTTTGTAGCCCGTCTTTGGACCCATTCAATTTTATCAATATATTTTTGTAGGTGAGGTCTCCAGAACTGAACACAGTACAGTAATACCTCATCTTACAAACCTAATTGGTTCCGGAAGTAGGTTGGTAAGGCGAAAAGTTCGTAAGACGAAACATTGTTTCCCATAGGAAACAATGTAAAAGCGATTAATCTGTGCAGAAAAGAAAAAAACCCCACAAAATGGTGCTCCGCTGGGCGCCGCCCCCCGGCTGTCACCTTTTAAAACAGCCGGGGGCTTCTTGGTGTTCTCCCGAACCCGAACCCGAACTTTTCGGGTTCGGGAGGCCGGCGAGAAGCGCTGCCACCTGGCTGTCACCTTCTGAAACAGCCGGGGGGCTTCTTGGCGTTCTCCCGAACGCTGAACCCGGAAGTTCAGGTTCGGGTTTGGGTTCCAGAGGCCGCCGAGAAGCGTCGCTGCGTGGCTGTCACCTTCTGAAACAGCCGGGGGGCTTCTCGGCATTCTCCCAAATGCCAAACCTGGAAGTTTGGGTTCGGGTTCGGGTTCCGGAGGCCACCGAGAAGCGCCCAGCTGTTTCAGAAGGTTACAGCCAGGCGGTGCCGCTCGGCGAAGCGCCGTTTTTGCGATCGGCGGCGGCATTTTCGGCCGATCTGGAGGCTAGAAAGGAGGTGGGAAATCCCAATAGGGAATTCCATGGGCGCAGCTTTGACATCACGAAGACCTCCGACTGGAAGTAACCTTCTGAAACAGCCGGGCACTTCTTGGCGGCCTCCGGAACCTGAACCCGAACTTCTGGGTTAAGCATTCGGGAGAATGCCGAGAAGCCCAGCGGCTGTTTCAGATGGTGACAGCCGGGCGGCGGCGCTTCTCGGGGGCCTCCCGAACACGAAAAGTTCAGGTTCGGGTTCGGGAGAACGCCAAGAAGCCCCCTGGCTGTTTTAAAAGGTGATAGCTGGGCGGCGGCGGCCAGCGGAGCACCATTTTGCGATCTGCGGTGGGTTCGTAAGCTGAAAAAAGTTCGTAAGAAGAGGCAAAAAAATTTCCGAATCCCGGGTTCGTATCACGAGGGGTTCGTATCATGAGGTACCACTGTATTTATGATCATTACAGCATCTCAATGGTCACGTGATTTACATTTGGATGCTTGACAATTTACAATGTCCCAGGGTCATGTGATCCCCTTTTGCGACACCTTCTGACAAGCAAAGTCAATGGGGAAACCATATTCACGCAACAACTGTGTTGCTAACTTAACCACTGCAGTGATTTGTTTAACAACTGTGGCAAGAAAAATCAAATTTCTTACTTAGCTACATAAACTTTGAGCTTAATTGTGATTGTAAGTTGAAGACTACATATATAGACAAATGTTTCCACTCCAACTGGTCAATCTATGCTGCTTCCATTCTTGGGTCACTGCAACTGGTGAGTTGCTCCCAGTTCGGACCGGTTATTAGAAGCAGTAGTGCCAGGGTGGGAGGCTCAGTGAACCTGGGCTGTTTTCTTCATTTTATCAATGGACGACACTTTTTTATAAATAAATTCACCTGTGGAGAAGTGAAAAATTGGTCTCCTCCTCCTCCTCCCTTTTCTCCTCCATCTCCTATACACCAATTGTGTTACTTCCTGTGTGTCAATCTTTGGGGGATGTGTTTCCAATGACAGATATAGATAGGAGAAGAAGGAGAAACTTCTCCTATCTATATCTATCATTGGAAACACATCCTCCAAAGATTGACACACAGGAAGTAACACAATTGGTGTACAGGTGAGATGGGGAAAAAAATCAAGAAAATCCACCACTGGAGCCAAACCAATGAAAAGAGATGAAATCTGGAAAACGATTTTTTAAGTTAATTTCCAACCAGTTAAGCCATAAACAGGCTATACTGTATTGCTCAACTTCAAGCCAGGCGGACTTCAACTCCCAGAATTCCCCAGCCAAGAATTCTGGGATTTGAAGTCATCCAGGCTTAAAATTGCCAAGGTTGGAGACCGTTGATCTAGATCATTGGTCTCAAGGACAAATTGCACCTCTTTAAAAGCAAAATGTTCTGGAAAAAAACAAAATGGTTGCCATTTTGACAATGATTGACATTGCATGGCACTTCAAATAAGCATTACATGCCAAACTATAGAAGTATCCTTCAGGCTGCGGAGTTGATAGCAGAGTTTGATTCTATACCCAAGGAGCATTAAAAAAATAAAAACTTATTCACTCTACAATCTTAAAAAGAAATCTAACACAAGATAACATAGTTATTGACCACAAACCAGAAAATGGTTATAGATTTGATGTCAGAAGTATATTTATTTATTTTAATTATAATTAATTATTATTGATAATTAATTATGATTATTTTTTATAGTTATCCAACTCAACCAAGTCATTCTAAGCATCCTACAATACTGCTGTTACAAAATTATAAAAAATAAAAATTACTTAGTTATTCCAAACTTTACTTTTGACATCAACTTTCTTTTATGAATGAATTTGTACTGTGTCACCTAGGAGAGATGGCTGACATAAACATTTAATAAATAAGTAAATAAAATTTAACTTTGTATTTAGCAACAAACCCTACTGAAAAGGTTTCCGCAGTGGTGACCATTATTTTCTGAATGAATGAATGAAGTATCTGATGATATCTGATGAGTATCTGATAGAATAGGGGTAGGCAGGCAACTATGGCAACTTTATGACCTGTGGACTTCAGTTCCCAGAATTCCTGAGTCAGCATGCCTAGCTTGGGAATTCTGGGATTTGAAGTCCACAGGTTCCCCTACTTGCCTGCCTAGCCCTGCTATTGAAGATAATATGGCAACTCTGATTTTTGAAAAGCTGGAAGATGTGGTAGTTGCCATAGTAGCCATGAGAGTTCAGAGTTACAACAACCATGTTAAAAGTAACTCTAAAAGCTAAATCCTCTGACTGTCTTTGCCCTACTTTTTTCTCATTCATGGAATTTTCAATCAGAATTATTTTTTCAACTTCTATTGAGGCTGAAGATTGTTTTTTTTTTAAAATGGAATCAAAGTCCTCAACTTCTAACCCAAATGGAACTTGCCCATTACGGTTTGTAAGTCGTGATGTAAGTCGTAAAGTGGGTTATCACCTGACTGTCCTAATTTTATGATAATTTTTCTCAGAAGTTGTTAAGAGACCACCATGGTTAGGAGCCGGGGTGGCTCAGCAGGTAGAGTGCTGTACTGCAGGCCACTGAAGCTGGCTGTAGATCTGCAGGTCAGTGGTTCAAATCTCATCACCGGCTCAAGGTTGACTCAGCCTTCCATCCTTCCCAGGTGGGTAAAATGAGGAACCGGATTGTGGGGGCAATAGGCTGGCTCTGTTAAAAAGTGCTATTGCTAACATGCTGTTATGCCCTGAGTCTAAGGAGAAGGGCGGCATAAAAATCAATCAATAAATAAAATAAAATAAAATAAAATAAAATAAAATAAAATAAAATAAAATAAAATAAAATAAAATGAAATGAAATGAAATGAAATGAAATGAAATGAAATGAAATGAAATGAAATGAAATAAAATAAAATAATTAATAAAATATAAAATAAAATAAAATATAAAATAAAATAAAATAAACTAAAATAAAATAAAATAAAATAAACTAAACTAAAATAATAAACTAAACTAAACTAAACTAAACTAAACTAAACTAAACTAAACTAAACTAAAATAAAATAAAATAAAATAAATAAAATAAAATAAAATAAAATAAAATAAACAAACCCATTGTTTGCTATGGCGTCCTCTGTCAAAACCTGAAAATAAATTCCAGATTTCAGCAAAACATTGTAAATCATGGTCATGTGACTGCGGGATGCTGCAAATGGCTATAAATGTGGGCTGGTTGCAAGCACACAAAATTGGGGGCTGGGGGGGTGGAGACATTAACTTTGGGATGGGGTCTATTGTAAATTTGAATGACTAGTTATCTATTTTGTTCTCTGCATTGACTCACCAGTGGTAAATGTTGATGCAACATTTGGAACAGCCTTTCCACTCTGTGGATGTAAATGTTAATTGGGAGAGATTAAAGCCTACACAACACCAGAGTGGAGTAACAAAATGTGCCATTTTGTTCTCTTTGACAGGAATTGTTTTTGTGAAAACCTGTGGCAGAAGGTGCTGGAACCTCAGAAATATCCCTCGTTTTAAAATATTTAATATGGTGGCCTAATATAATGTTTGAAATAAATCTTGATAACAAGAAATGCCATGATATTTCAAGGTGGGAGCTGACAGTTTGCAGGGTAAAATAAAATAAAATAAACCTTTGCAAGGTTTTTGTTATTGTGGGGAACAATGATAGAAGAACCCTAGATGAGTTTATTTTAGTTTATTTTAATTGTTTAAATAAAGTCTATTTTTAAAATTAAAATTTTTTTTTAAAGAAGATCCCAAGGTGAATCAGATTGAGTTCCTGGAAAAAAGACAGGTTATAAATTTAGCACAGAGAGACAGTTTGATCTAGTGTAAGGCACCAGGCTAGAAATCGGGAGGCTGTGAGTTCAAATTCAGTCTTAGGCACGAAAGCCAGTTGGATCACCTTAGGTCCTCCATTCTCTCTCAGCTCAACCCATCTCACAGGGTTATTGTAGGAGGAGGAAAGTGAATTGGGTATGTTTTCCTTGAGTTTGTAAAAATAATAAAGGGTAAATGCAAATAAATCAATATATATATATATAACTAAAATAAATAACCATTCACAATAAATATCTGAAGGAAAATTAGCATAGCTACTCTACATAAAACTAATGAATGGGCAAGGAAGCGGCTACAAGGACAAACAGAAACACACCCACAAATATATATACTAATTGCACTAATTACGTTTAACATGATCAAGAGGCCCAGCAAACATTTCTCAAACTATCCAGCAAAGCATAGCTAACTGCATTTTGCAATGGCATCTTGTGCCGGTCAGCTGGCACTTCCTGTGGTTGTGAGTGTGTGCGCGCGCGATTTGTCAATGTTTTACATTTTCAACGACAACAAACCCTGCTTTTGTGGTGAAAAATCATTCATCCCGGTTCAAAATTAGAGCAGGCGAACTGTTCCTTTAGAAGTGACTTTGGCCAACTTTTCAACTTTTCTTTCTCTCTTGATATTTTTTGACAGAGAAAGCCTGCTTAACGCGAAAAGATCCATTACTCCTGAATATATAGAATAATGATAGCAACGGGTAGAATAATCTATACCAGGCTATGGATAAGCATTCTAACCACCATTTAACGGATGGTCTGAAATTGAATGATGAAATACCGCCCTTATTATCTGGAAGTGCTCAGAATCAAATCTGAGAACTTTGCATACAAGATTTGCTAAATAACAGCTCCTCCTCGAGTCTCTCTGGCTGAGTGCTCAATCAGACCTAAAAGTCAACCTTGGCAAACCTCATTTATGACTGTTTTATCACTTCCATCCCTCTCCGCCATCACCCCATCATCAACCTGTCTTTAAAAGAAAGGAAATAGCAGAGAGGACCCCAATATTTCACTCAATGTGGGGTTTACCAGACCTTCTTCCCTTGCCCACAAAACCAGCTTACCTCGCAAACTCAGTCCCAGCAGCAGGATGAACAAACCGCGTGGAAACATTAAACCAGCCATCGTGAAGTGGTGAAAAAAACAGGTGCAAGAGAGATCACTTTCCCAAGCGCATGGCCAGAAGCGCACACCAGTAGGTCGCTAATTTGATAGCCCCTTGAAGCCACCGAGTCTCAACTCCCAAAACAGAAATGGGAAGAAGTGAGGCTGAATTTCGACATCAAATAATCTTCTGCAAAGCAAGACCTGAAGAGGAGGGAAGAGTGAAAAGAAGGAGGAGAGAAAGCAGCTTCTGCAGTAGCGACATCTGACATCACCAACTTAAGTTTTAAATATCAAGAGTTACTGAGCCACCCTCAGAAAGGTGGTGCGATGCTGCACCCTGTAGCATCTGATCAGCTGAAATGGATTTAATAAAAGCTGCCCGAGAGATAGAAGGGGGGATTTCATTGAAATGAACCATGTATCTTTAAAATGCAAGAACCAGCAGTTTGGTTTGGGTCGCGAGTCGCATTTTTCCTATTTTGTAGCTTCTGAAGGACTTTAGAAAGTTTGTCAGGGCAGACAATTAAAAAAAATACCCTGATTTTCTCTCCCATACCCCCCCTGTATTTGCTTTGAGAGGCTGTGAGGAGATTTTAAAAGTCCAATTTTTATTTATATATGAGGTTTTTTTTATCGCACCTTCTGTACTTTATAAGTATTTATTTTTATTTTATTTATTTATTTATTTATTTTGTCTAATACACAATGAGGGTTTTAGTGGGTATATATCTATATACCCATAGTAAAATACATGATGAAGGTTATAGAGGAGATACTCATAGTAAAATATATCTAAGAAATAATAGAAAAGAAGGTATAATAATAGAACATATCAATGAAAGAATAGAAGAAGAAATATAGGAATAGAAGAAAGGTATAGGAGATATAGGAGAGCAATAGGACAGGGGACGGAAGGCACTCTAGTGCACTTGTACTCGCCCCTTACTGACCTCTTAGGAATCTGGATAGGTCAACCGTAGACAATCTAAGGGTAAAGTGTTGGGGGTTTGGGGATGACACTATGGAGTCCGGTAATGAGTTCCACGCTTCGACAACTCGGTTACTGAACTCAAGGCAACAAAAAACAACAACAAACCAACCTGCTCCTTCTTCCATTATTTCCTCCACAACAACTCAGCAAGATGGGTTGGGCAGAGGGACAATGATTATCTCAAAGTCACCCGGCCTAAAACAGGATTAGAACTCATCATCTCATGGATTTTATCTTAGAGCCTGAACTACTAAATCAGAGGTCAGCAACGCATGGCTATGGAGCTACATGTGTTCTTACTTTGCTGCAGCTCCCTGTTGTTCAAAATATGTGTCACAACCGCCATTGTGCGATACCCAGTGGCACACGATTTGTTGAGTTTATCGACTCCCAGTAGGCCAACCATGGATAAATAAAAGTTTCAGAAGAAAACAAGACATTTAATTCAACTACATATGCTAGTTCTGTGGTTGCTCAAAAAATAGTCAGGAAAGGTTTTGTGACTCCCGGTGCTTTCTTTTCTGTGGGAAATGGGTCCAAATGGCTCTTTGAGTACTTAAGGTTGCCGACCTCTCTACTAAACAAAACTACTTCATTTCTTTTTGTTAGCTTTAAATCACTCAAAATTTAATTTTTTGACTAGCAAATGATCAAGGAGTGTTTGAGAACCCCAATCAAGGCTTGGGGCAAACACAAGAATTGGGAGTCAAAGATTTAATCCCCTTTGTTTTAATGATCTATAGTTTTCTCCCCCTCTCTAAAGCAAAATTGGAAAATCCATATGGCCCTGGCAGATCTATTTTTGGCTTGTACAAGCCCACAAGGTCACATTGTCCTCTTCAGAGAGGAGTTATGGCAGAGTATGGACGAAGAATGGAGAGGCACACATTGCAAGATGCTTGAGGTCTAGTGTAACGTTTCCACAGTCTGTGTTGTTTTGGGGAGCCATGTCATCTGCCGGTATTCATCCACTGTGCTTCATTAGGTCCAGGGTCAACACAGCCATCTACTGGGAGATTTTGGAGCACTTCATGCTTCCATCCACCTACGAGTTTTATGGAGACGATCACTTAAAATTTCCAGCAGGACTTGGCACCTGCCCATACTGCCCAAAGCACCAAAACCTGCTTCAATGACCGTGGGGTTATTTTCCTTGATTGGCCAGCAAACTCACCTGACCTGAACCCTATAGAGGGGCATTGTCAAGAGAAAGATGAGAGACATGAGATGGAACAATGCAGAAGAGCTGAAGGCCACTATTGAAGCATCCTGGTCTTCCATAACACCCCAGCAGTGCCACAGGCTGATAGCTTCCATGCATTGAGGCAGTAATTGCTACAAAAGAGGCCCAAATGAAATACTGAGTACATATGCATGCCTATACTTTTCAGAAGTTCGATATTGTTCTCTGTACAATCCTTTTTTTATTGATCGCATGTAATATTCTAATTTTCTGAGATGGGGGATTTGGGGTTTTCATGAGCTGTACCCCATAATCATCACAATTATGACAAATCACAGCTTGAATCACCTTGCCTTGCATGTTATGAATATCTCTCATATATTTTCACATATTAAATGAACGTTTGCACGATATTATAATTTTTCGAGTTTCACCTGTATGTTATGATAGATGTTCTTTGCCCATGCTATCATTTGTCCCTTTACTGTACCCTCCATTTTATCAAATTCTAGCAGGTAATTACATAATTTGGAAAATGAAAGGAGAAGGAATCATTTATTTTTTTAAAAAAATACGAGCTTTTGAACTTTGAGGATTTGCAATGATTTTATACTGAACTCTTTAGAAGTTAGAACGGAGCTGAAAAAAAGTGACTTGTGTTTTTAACCCTTATGACCATTGCAATATCCCATGGCCATGTGATCAAAATTCAGATGTTTGAGAACCAGTTCCTTCTTCTTGAAAGAAGAAGGAATCAGTGTTTAATTTTTTAAAATAAAAGCTTCTGAAACTTTAAAGATTTGAAAGCTTTTATATCAACCCTTTTGGAAATAGAAGAAATAAATCACTTCAATCATGAGTAGTGATGGGCGAACCCAATGGTGTTCGGGTTCGGCAAGTTCGGATGAACTTTATGCAAAATTCGGCTGAACCCGAACCGAACCCGAACGGGGAATCCCAACAAGAGATTCCGTGAGTGGACCTTTGACGTCACGTATACTGGCAGGTTGCTAAGGATGCCAAGGTGATCACTTCCTGAATTCCATGGAATCCAGGAAGTGATCACCTTGGGGTCCTTAGCAATCTGCCAGTGACGTCAAGGCTCCGCCCCCGGAATCTCTTCGTGGAAGGGATTCCCCAGCTCCTTCATGTTTATTTTTACGTGAAAGGACCTCCCTTTGCTTGAAGCGCTGCTGCGGCATCCTTTCATGTAAAAATAAACATGCTTATTTTTACGTGAAAGGACTGCCCTTTGCTTGCAGCGCCGCTGTGGCGTCCTTTTTCCTAAAAATAACAATGTTTATTTTTACGTGAAGACCTCCCTTTGAAAGAGCTGGGGAATCCCTCTCACGAAGAGATTCCGGGGGCGGAGCTTTGACGTCACTGGCAGGTTGCTAAGGACACCAAGGTGATCACTTCCTGGATTCCATGGCGTCCTTAGCAACCTGCCGGTGATGTCAAAGCTCCAAATGCCGAACACGACCCCGAACTTTGCCCGAAGTTTTAAAAAAATTCGGGTTTGTGTTTGGCATACCGAACACCGCAAAATTCGATAAGGACCCAAATTGTGCGAGTTTGGTTCGCCCATCACTAATCATGAGATCATGAAAAACTATTTCTACCAGAGCGCATTTGAAGCAAGTCCATAGCCATCTCAATCTGATATCCATCTGTGGTTTGGATTATATTTTGTTTTTCCTATCTTTCTCTGGTTCTCCCTTAAATAGCTTTTAAAACATCTGTAAAATATCCACAGGGCCTTTCCCTCACTGTAGTTTAAATGATGCAGGTCAGTACAGGTAGTCCTCAATTTACAACCAATCAGTGACCATTCAAAGTTACAACAGATTTCTCCAGAGCTACTTTTTAAGTTGTAATGGCCATTGCCATCTTTGGTGCTTGGCAATCCACCTAAATTTATGACCTAATACACCATCTTTTGCAATCACATAACTGGAATTTTATAGTCTTTACTTTTGTTTCCTGGCCAAAAACGCTCATTGTCTAAAAATTGGATTTGCTTAACAACTGTGCTCTAAACTTAACCACCATGCTGTTTGCACTTAATAATCATGTCAACATCTTAACAATTGCCACGCACACACATCTTCCTAAAATTGGACGCAGTCGTGTTGTGACCTGCTTAACAATCAGCGTTGACGTGCAGCTGCAATCCTGGGCTCAATGACAGTTGTAAGCCGAGGACTGCCTGTAAGTTGTCGAAGTTGAATGTTTGTTAGGCACAAGCAGGAGAGCCAAGAGAAGCAGATACTATTTTGAGGCAAGTGTATTTTCAGATTCAGTACAAGGCAAACCCGCAGGTAGAAACTGGAGGAAATGAAAGCCAGGCAAACAACAGGAGATGTGGAGGCCTTGATGTAGATGCAAAATGGGCTTCCTGTTTCACCACCACAGGAAGTGGCGGGCAGAGGCACGAAGGTACGCACGCCCCAGACATTCCTGCCGTTGTCGCATCGCTTCAGCAAGAGACCCATGATGGTAAGAGAACCCAGAAAATATAACAAACCCCCTCAACCTTCGACGTCTTTCCTCAGAGCAGGAAATCTTGAGATTAACTTTCTTTGTCTGGCCTCCAGGATAAAGATTACGTTGGCTTCGCTACGCTGCCCACCCAGGTCCACAGGAAGACCGTGAAGAAGGGGTTTGACTTCACGCTAATGGTAGCAGGTAAGTTGCTACTACCACTAGCTTTCTCCATCAGGGGAAATGTCCAAGTCCCCACCTTAGCCCATTAACCCCGTCTGCTCTTTTCCCACGAGAGGTCCTTGCCTCTTCCGTCCGTTTTCGCTTCCTGAATTGATTTAGGCACGCTATGTTCTGGGGTGGTGCAGCATTCAAACATTAAGGGCCAGATTCAGAAAAAAGCACTCGGTACCCAGTGGGAGCACAGCTTTCCTGTGCTATTCATTGAAGGGAGCTCCTGGGACTTTCCTCCTCCTTTTTCTCCTCCTTTCAGAATTGCTGATTGTACTGTAATGTAATGTAAGATGGTGAAAATGGGTGGTGTCTTATTTTGTTTGCATCTTGTTTGGTTACGAACAGAGAGTTTTCACTTTTGAAAGAGAATGCAGTTAACATTTAGTATTCATAATTCTTAAATTTTTATAGTACTGTACTACTCTCAAGAGCACCTAGTTTATGCTGCCAGGTTCGAGAACAATCCTTCGTAAATTTTCACGGGTATATGTATGTAGATTGTTCTGAGTTCGGGTTTTGCCCTGTGTAATATTTTGCATGTTTATGCGACGTTTCGGTGAAATCACATTCACCATCATCAGGCTGAAGTTTCCAAGCTTCGTGCTGTGCAGCACGAAGCTTGGAAACTTCAGCCTGATGATGGTGAATGTGATTTCACCGAAACGTCGCATAAACATGCAAAATATTACAGCACGAAGCTTGGAAACTTCAGCCTGATGATGGTGAATGTGATTTCACCGAAACGTCGCATAAACATGCAAAATATTACACAGGGCAAAACCCGAACTCAGAACAATCTACATATATATATATATATATATATATATATATATATATATATATATATATATACACACACACACACACACACACACACACACACACACACACACACACAAGTAGTTCTCGATCTGCAACAATGGAGTGCAAACTTCCTGTTGCTAAGTGAAATATTTGTTAAGTGAATTTTACCCCATTTTACAAACTTTTTTTGCCACAGTTATAAAGTGAATCACTGTAGTTGTAAAGTTAGTATTTTTCAAATTTATTGTATTGTTTTTCAAACTTACAACAATAAAATAATTACCAATTTAAAATATCCCAATAATAGAATAAAAGCATATAAAAATCAAAACCCAACATAACAGCATACAATCTTCACACATTCATACTACTGGCCGGAGCAAAGAAATATTGCTCAACGGTCCCAGGCCTGCTGGCATAAGTGTGTTTCCAATGCTGTTTGAAAGGTGAGGAGAGTGAGGGCAGTACGAATCTCTGGGGGGGAGTTGGTTCCAGAGGATGGAGCCACAACAGAGAAGGCTCTTCCCTGTGGTCTTGCCAGTTGGCATTGCTTGGCTGATGGGATCCGCAGAAGGCTGACTCTATGTGACCTAATTGGCCGCTGGGACATGTGAGGCAGAAGACGATCCCGTAAGTAATCTGGTCCTGAGCCATGTAGGGTTTTATAGATAATAGCCAACAACCAAGCCTATTAATAGGATTGCTAAGTGAATGTGGCTTCCCCCTTGATTTTGCTTGTCAAAAAGTCGCAAAATGTGACCACTTAACTCCAGGATACTGCAATGTTCATAAATGTGAACCAATTGCCAAGTACCTGAATTTTAATCTCGTGACTATGTAGATGCTGCAATAGTCATAAACATGAAAAACAATTATAACTCCCTTTTTTCAGTGCCGTCATAACTTTGAATGGTCACTAAATGAATGATTGTAAGTCAAGGGATACCTGCATCGCTTCCTCCACTGACCCAATAGCTGAACATCATAGCCAGGATAAGGAAAAATTGAGGCTTTCTCTTATTGCATTTGGGTCATTGATTCATTTCTGCCATAAGTTACACCCTGCACCTTGATTCAGCCTTGAAGGACACCCAGCAGAGGTGGGTTCCTGCCGATTCAGACTGGTTCTATAGCATTTCCCCCCGCTCACTGAACTGGCAGAGATGGCCAACTGGACACTTGCTTGAACTGACTCTCTTGGTGGTGCCTCAGGCACTGCCATTATGTTTGTTTGTTTGTTTGTTTGTTTGTTTGTTTGTTTGTTTGGTTGGTTGGTTGGTTGGTTGGTTGGTTGTCCAATACACAATACATATTGAATAGAATAGACATGTAGTAATACTGTATATATATAAAGAAAAGGATAGAAGAAAAGATATAAAAATAGAGAAGAAGATATATGAAAGGAAGAAAAGATATATGACATAAAGGAGAGACAATTGGACAGGGGACGGAAGGCACACTAGTGCACTTATGTACTCCCCTTACTGACCTCTTAGGAACCTGGAGAGGTCAATCGTGGATAGTCTAAGGGGAAAGTGTTGGGGGTTAGGGGTTGACACTACTGAGTCCGGTAATATGCAGAAGCCGGGGTGTTGGCACTGTGCATGTGTGCGCACCCATGCGGTGCTGGAGGAAATGAACCAGCAGTGAGGTAAGTTAGAACCCACCCAATACCCAGATGTGTAGTATGTTAGATGTTTAGATGTTAGACTATGTCAGAGACTGAGTTCACACGTGTTATACATTATGTCCCTGATGACGACCCTAGGGCACATGTTCCACAGGTGGCACATGGAGCCATATCAGAGGGCATGTGACACTTTGCCTGTGTCAGGTTCAGGGTAGCTTCCTGAAACCCCAGAGTGCAAAAAACAGCAGGATGGGCAAACCAAAAGTGCGTTTTCCTAACTTCTGGTTTGCCCATTGTGCTGTTTTTTGCTCTCCGGAGCTTCAGGAAGCTACCCTGAACCTTCCGGAGTGCAAAAAACAGTACAACAGCAAACTGGAAGTATGTTTTCCAAACTTCCAGTTTGCCCATTGTGCATTTGCACTCCAGAGATTCGGGAAGCTTCCGTGAACCCTCCGGAGTGCAAAAAACAGCACAATGGGCAAACTGGAAATGTGTTTTCCTGAGGATCTTAAGTCTTTAGCAGACTCACTAGAAAACTGTTTTCTGTTGAGTTTGTCTATGCCACTGTTTCCCAACCTTGGCAACTTGAAGATATCTGGACTTCAATTCCCAGAATTTCTGTATTTCTGAATTCTGGAATTCTGGGAGTTGAAGTCCAAATATCTTCAAGTTGCCATGGTTGGGAAACATTGCCCTATGCCACCTGTGGCTATTTCTCGAGAAATAGAGGTACCAAGGGCCATAGAACCACCATCACTCATAGGCGACCAAAATGGCCACCAAGACTCTGTCCAATTGGAGATGGACAATACTCCACTTAAACAGGATTCTCCAGGAACATTGCAGTGGCCCATCAGAATCCATGGGCCTCAGTATCTCAAAGACTATGAATATTGAACAGACTGAGGGTAGAACTATCCTGGGGGCAGGAGAGGTATAATGCAGGGGCAGGTTCCTCCTGCGGCTGCTACCAGTACCAATGTTCCCTGTAATTTTTTTTCGGGGTGGGCGGAAAAGTATAGCGTGGCGGCATAGAAGCATAAATAAATAAATAAATAAATAAATAAATAAATAAATAAATAAATAAATAAATAAATAAATAAATAATCCCTTCTTTTTTATTAAAAGAAATTAATAATAAAACAAAACAAAACTCTATTACTATTAAAACTAAAACAACCAGCAAATCCAAAAACATAACTATTAATAAAAACAGGTGAGGGCTGGGGTTTTTTTTCTCTGTTATTATTTAAGTGCTTTTACCATATGCTTTAAATCAAGAGTCACTTCTCTCTCTGTTTCTCTCTCTTTCCTGTCATTCTCTGCCTCAATAATTTTCTCATTTCTCTTTTTTCTCCCCTTTATTCTATCATTTCTCTCTCCCTCTTCCTTCCACTCCTCTCTCTCTCTTGCTTTCTTCCTCTGTCTCACTCTCTCTCGCTCTTCCTTCCTCTCCTCTCTCTCTCTCTCTTTCTTTCTTGCTCTCTCTCATTCTCTCTCTTCCTTCCTATCTTTTTCTCTCTCTTTCTCTCTCTCTCCCTTCCTTTCTTTCCTTCTCTCTTCCTTCCACTTTTTACTCTCTCTCTTTTCCTTCCTTCCCCCCTCTTTCTCCCTCTCTCCCTTTATATTTATCTCTTCCTCCCTTCCTCTCTTCCTCTCTTTCTCTCTCCCTCTCATTCACTTTTCTCTCCCTTCCTTCCTTCCCTCACTCCCTCCTTCTTTCCTCTCCACTTCTCTTTCCCTCCCTCTCTTTCCCTTCTTTCTCTCCACATCTTCGGTGGGCAGCCGGCTTTGCTGACCACCACCAGGCTCAAGCCAGCTGCCCGGGAAAGCCCTGTGCCGGCCAGGAAAGCCGGCTTTCCGGGAAAGCAGCGCGCTTTTCAAATGCGCTGCTTTCCCTCAACTCTTTCCTGGGCGGGGGGGGGGGAGGAGGCCACTTCCCCCCCCCAGAAAAGAGGTGCAGGAAAGCAGCGTGTCTGAAAGGCGCGCTGCTTTCCTGGAAAGCCGGCTTTCCTGGCCGGCACAGGGCTTTCCCGCCGCTCCCTCCCGAAAACACAACAGAGGTCCAGGATGACAGGCAGGGCGAAGCGGGGTGGAGCAACGGGAGGCTCAAGCTGGTGGCGGCAGACCTCCGTTGTGTTTTCGGCTGGGGGGGGGCAGGGAGGACCTTCCTGACTCCCTCACTCAGCGCTTCGCCCAGGATGACAGGCAGGGCAAAGCTGCGTGGATCAACGGGAGGCTCAAGCAGGCAGCCTCTGCACTTTTCTTTCAGTGGAGGAGGAGGAGAAGGGGCAGATAGGGCAGGTGGGAGGCAGCGCCGAGAGGCCAGGTGCGCAAGGGGGCCGGAGGCACGGTGGGGAGGCAGGGGCAGCCGCGGTTCCCTTTCCTTCTACTGCCAGCCCCCCCCGCCCCGCGGGCTGGCAGGGGGATGGGGAGTGTGCGCCCATGGAAAAGGGTGCGCGGGTGGGTATTTTGGGGTGCGCGCTTGCGCACGCGCACAGCTTAGTGAACACTGACCAGTACCCTGCGCACGCAGCTTTAGGTGCCTTCCATCTGCGCAGATGCATCCCAGCAAGATTTTGCTTCTGTGCATGTGCAAGAAGCAAGATCTTGTGAGGGGATCCACGAAATGTAAGATTTTGTGATTTTTTCCCCCCCTTCTGCACATGCAGAATCTCATGTGCGTGTGCATTCCCCTCGTGAAATTTTGCTTCCTGAGCATGTGCAGAAGCAAAATCTCACTGGGATGCACGCATGCACACGGAAGACACCCAAAGCTGCGTGCAAAGCTCAACATTTGCTCCCAGTGCAGCACCATTTATTGTTCTGGTAGCAACCCAATACTGGTATAATGTATTCAATATACTGTATTTTTTGAAGTATAAGATGCACCATAGTATAAGTCGCACCTTAGTTTTTGGGGAACAAAATAGGAAAAAGAATCTGCTTACCAGGTATCAATCTAGCTAGTGTCCTTAGTCTGGTCACTGCAGCACATTATTTTATCCCCTGGTTAAGGGCTTTAAAAAACTTTATTAGGGGAGAGTAACAACGAAAGAGCTTGCAAGCCAGCAAGACCTGGGAACGTCATTAGCACCTGGAAAGACACATTCGGAGTAAGTAGATCAATAGAAAAATACCTTGCAAAGAGCTTGGAAAACATTCTTCACAGAGAGTAACAATGAAAGAGCTTGCAAGCCAGTAAAGCTGAGAACATTGTTAGCCCTTGGTTAGGGCTGGAGATAAACTTTTTAGGGGAAAGTTAGAGCAATGAAAAAAAAAACCCTGCAAAGACTTGGGGCTTGGAAAATATTCTTTGCAGAGAGTAACAATGAAAGAACCTGCAAGGTAAGAGCTGGAAAGATTGTTAGCACTTAGTTAGGGCTGGGAAAGAAAAGCTTTGAAAAAGCTACATTCAGAGTATAAGATGGCCCTGAATTTTAAACTTCTTTTAGGAAGGAAAAAGGTGCATCTTATACTCTGAAAAATACAGTATATAGTTTTGTTAAACCTTGCTAAAGTGAAACTAACTTTTAGATGACTCTAACTTTGAACTCCCGAAACTTAGAAAATTCATATTTGGGCAGGCTTTTTCTAGTATTATGATTGGCCCTGTGGGCCCAGAGTATAAATTACAGGGATTTGCCTGCAGTTCCAGTTTTCAGTCAATAAATGTTGTTGTATCTATCGCCTGCTGTTTCTTGCCTGCTGAAGCCCACTACACCATACAAACTTTCTGCATTCGTTCTGTAGGAGAATCTGGCCTGGGAAAATCCACTCTCATCAACAGCCTTTTCTTGACCGATATCTATAAGGACCGAGTGATCCCAGATGCACAAGGTGAGAGCAGAACTGAAGGTTTTGGGAAGAGGGGCCTGGAGGGGTCACCTGGTTAGGAGGCCTCAGTGTTGGTCCTGCTTTCCTGTTTTCTGCTTCACAGCCAGGATCCCCCAGACTCTGGAAATTGTCAAACATGCAGTAGATATTGAGGAACAAGGAGTGAAGGTCAAGCTGACAGTCATTGATACTCCAGGACTTGGGGATGCAATAGACAATACGGAGTGGTAAGAGGCACCTAGAGAATAACAGAGTGGGAGGGCCTATATTAATTATTATTTGCATCAATCAATCAATCAGAACAGGGTTCTTGGAGGTCTTCTAGTCCAACCCCTGGCTCAAGCAGGAGAAACTATACCAGTGATGGTGAACCTTTTCTAGTTCACATGCTAAAAGGGATGTATGTGGGTGTGCTAGCATGCATGCACGTGCCCACAGCACTTCCCACACATCCGTACCCCATGCGCTGCCTCCCGCGCAGGTGCGCAGGGCTTTCTGAAGCATGGTAGGCAGTGGCAGGTTCATACCAGTGTGGTCCAGAGTGCCTCACCAGTAGGAACCCACTGGTGCAATTTTCAGCTATCTCCATGTCAGAATAATAATAATAATAATAATAATAATAATAATAATAAATAATTATTTATTAGATTTGTAGGCCGCCCCTCTCCGAAGACTCGGGGCGGCTCACAACAACGATAAAAATAATATTATAATGGCACAAATCTAATATTAAAAAAACTAAAAATCCTATCATAATTAAAAACCGAACAGCACATAGATACCAAACATAAATTATAATAAGCCTGGGGGAAAGATGTCTCAAATCCCCCATGCCTGGCAGTATAGGTGGGTCTTAAGTAGTTTACGGAAGACAAGGAGGGTGGGAGCAGTTCTAATCTCCAGGGGGAGTTGATTCCACAGGGCCGGGGCCGCCACAGAGAAGGCTCTTCCCCTGGGGCCCGCTAGATGACATTGTTTAGTCGACGGGACCTGGAGAAGGCCAACTCTGTGGGACCTTATTGGCCGCTGAGATTCGTGCGGTAGCAGGCGGTTCCGGAGGTACTCTGGTCCAATGCCATGTAGGGCTTAAAGGTCATGACCAACACTTTGAATTCAATTTTATTTATTTAATTCTTTTTGCCACAGTTGTTAAGTAAAACACAGTAGTTGTTAAGAGAACCATGTGGTCATTAAGTGAATCCAGCTTCTCCCATTGACTGTGAGAAGATGGGCCAGGAAGGATGCAAATGATGATCACGTGACCCTGGGATGCTGCAAACATCATAAATACAAGATGGTTGCCAAGGGCCCAATTTTTGATCATGTGACTATGGAGATGATGTAATAGCCATAAGTATGGGGACAGGTTGCAAGTGACTTTTTTTCAGTGTTGTTATAGTTTTAAAGAATCACCACATCAATCGTTGTCAGTCAATGAGTACATAGTTCAGAGACTGAAGCGAGTACAGGAAAGAAAGAGAATTAAAGTAACTCTGATTCAATTTTGTTTCGTAGAAAATGTGAGGAAAAATTTAGATAGAAACTTTTCAGATTCTCTTATTTTATCATCCCCAGTGATAAAGTCACATTCTAGAAATGCTTAAAAAAACAACTGACATTTCAAATTTATTTATGTATTTATTTATTTGTGCTTGTTTGTTTGTTTTAATCCTGCTTTTATTATGTTTATAAATAACTAATGCGGCTAACATATCCAATGCACCTTCCTTGTCCTATTTTCTCTGTGACGACAATCCTGTGAGGTGGGTTGGGCTGAGAAACAGGGACAGGCCCAAAGTCACCCAGCTGACTTCCATGGCTAAGGCAAGACTAGAACTCACAGCCTCCTGCTCTCTATCCTGGTGACTTAAGCTTTAGACCAAACTGGTTCTCTTTCTCTCTCTTTTATCCTACAGCTGGAAACCAATTGCCGATTACATTGATGGCCAGTTTGAACAGTATTTTCGGGATGAGAGTGGCCTTGACCGCAAGAATATTCAGGATGGCCGAGTTCATTGCTGCCTCTACGTCCTCTCGCCTTTTGGACACGGGTATGATCAATGAAGGGGTACCAATTTTATTACTACCACACTGTGGGCTTGGCTTGTGCAGGAGGCCCTGCATTTTCTTTCAACATCTTTCAGTGCAAATTGGGTGCTCTGGGGTGGAGCTCCATTTTCACTACCCCATTGCGTTACCCCCACCCACCCCCGTCCAGTCACACGTCTTGGGTACATCCACGCCGGCCTTTGTATCTTGTACCGGTAGGAAAAAGTAAGTGGAGCCCTTTGCTGTGACAGGGGTGTCATCCCAGCTGCATCATGTGTCACAAAGGCAAAAACCGTTGCAATATGGGGAAGAGCCTTCTCTGTGGCGGCCCCAGCCCTCTGGAACCAACTCCCCCCAGAGATTAGAATAGCCCCCACCCTCCTTGCCTTTCGTAAGCTTCTCAAAACCCACCTCTGCCGTCAGGCATGGGGAAACTAAGATAATCTTTCCCCCTAGGCTTCTACAATTTATGCATGGTATGTTTGTATGTATGATTGGTTTTATAACAAGTTTTTTTAGCTGTTTTTAGTATTGGATTTTTACATTCTGTTTTTGTCACTGTTGTTAGCCGCCCCGAGTCCACGGAGAGGGGCGGCATACAAATCCAATAAATAAATAAATACATCATGTGATATTATTAAGTTTGACACCCGTGTTCTAGGATGTTTTCCAAGGGCAGTCAGACATCTGGCTCCTCCCCTTTTGCTACAGGCTCCGCCCCCTGGATGTAGAATTCCTCCGAGCCGTCCATGACAAAGTCAACATTCTGCCTGTGATTGGAAAAGCGGATTGCTTGACACCGAAAGAAGTGCAACTCAAGAAAGAAAAGGTGCCTGCAAGGAAAAAATTCTTATTTTTTATTATTATGAGGAAATGCAGACCTCTTTTGCCTGTATTATAGATAGTCCTTGATTTACAACCACAGTTGGTGGTTGATATGAGTGTTGGGCCCTGTTTTATGACGTTTTCTGCCATGGATGTTAAGCAAGTTACTGCAGTTGTTAAGCGAATCATTAAGCAAATCTGGCTCCCCCCACTGAGTTTGCTTGTTACAAATGCCAATCACACCACTCAGGAATACTGCAACTGTCATAAAGGCACACTGATTGCCAAGCACCCAAATTCTGATCATGTGCCCTTGGAAGTGCTAAGTGTCATAATATTGGCTTTCTCTAGAATGATATTTTTTTTTTAAAAAATCCCTATTAGGATTTCCTTGTGGTCTCCCATCCAGCTTCTAGTCATGCCTGATTCTACACCAGCACTAAATTCTCGCGATCCTTTCCGTAGTTACATTTCAAGGCTGTTTTAAAATTACAGATTCGGCAGGAGCTAGAAGCCAACAGCATCTGCCTTTATGAATTTCCTGAGTGTGACTCCGATGAAGATGAAGCTTTCAAAGCTCAGGATGCTGAGATGAAGGTGAGAGGTGAAAGCATTGGATGCGGGCCTGGGGAATTCTGGGAGTTGAAGTCCACACCTCTTCATGTGGCTAAAGTCTAGCACTGGATTAGTTAAAGCAGCCAAGGATCTAATTAGCGTTTTCCCTGCAGAGAAGCATCCCTTTTGCTGTCGTTGGATCTAGCCATGTGGTCAGAGAGTTAAAGGGCAAAGGATTTCGGGGAAGAGAGTATCCATGGGGAACGGTGGAAGGTAAATATTTTAAAGATTTCTTAAAACCTTTTAAAGAGTTGATGATGTTGGTCCATTGTGTTCGTGGAAGACCTTGACATCTAATGGGTTGTGGGCTGTACATGATGGGTCCACAGGTGCCTGGTAAGGTCTATATGGTCACAAAATAATAATAATAATAAT
Organism: Erythrolamprus reginae; assembly: GCF_031021105.1. NCBI lineage: Eukaryota > Metazoa > Chordata > Lepidosauria > Squamata > Dipsadidae > Erythrolamprus > Erythrolamprus reginae. The sequence continues at coordinate 136,435,880 of NC_091963.1, read as the reverse complement.
AATAATAATAATAATAATAATAATAATAATAATAATAATAATTTATTAGATTTGTATGCCGTCCCTCTCCAAAGACTCGGGGCGGCTCACAACAGTAATAAAAACAGTATACAATGGAACAAATCTAATAATAAAAATTATATAAAAAACCCCAACTGTTAAAAGCCATACAACACATACATACCAAACATGAAATATAAACAGCCTGGGGGAGATGTCTTACTTCCCCCATGCCTGGTGATACAGGTGGGTCTTGAGTAACCTGTGAAAGACAAGGAGGGTGGGGGCTGTTTTAATCTCCAGGGGGAGTTGATTCCAGAGGGCCGGAGCCACCACAGAGAAGGCTCTTCCCCTGGGGCCCGCCAAACGACATTGTTTGGTCGACGGGACCCGGAGAAGGCCAACTTTGTGGGACCTTATTGGCCGCTGGGATAATTGTTCTGTGACTTCCTTAAACTCCGGAACATGTTGAATGTTCCGCCACATGTTGGCCAGACATGTATGGGCACCATTGTCACAACATTTGCAGCCCTGGCTCTGCAGAGTGCTCACTTCTCTTCTGCTATGAATGTACTTCTGGCCTCAGATGTGTGGCAGTCTTGGTAGATCGACATGTGCCATGTTGGTTGAACTTGTGCCAGGGTTTCCCAGAAGGTGGTGTCATTATTGAGGGACTTGAAGGAGGCTTTCGATGTGTCTTTGGTTTTTTTTTGTTTTGAATTTTCAAAAGTTTTACGGGCAAACATAAAAACAAAAGCAATGAGATAAATACATATAACAAAAGGAAAAAAATTAAAAGATAAAGAAACAAACACAAAACAATACAGTACCAATAATGCGAATAACATAAAAAGAAAGAAAAACTAACAATATTAACTACTTATCAGTAATATTCGCTTCTTTAACATCAATGTATCAATTATACATTCATCGTTGCAACCTTTTATGAAATACCTCGTCACAATTTTATTGTTTTTAAGTTTATAATTTTTTTCTCTTTTCAAGACGTATTTATAGTTTCTCCCATATAATGTATATTTCTTTCCTTTGTTCATTTCGCAGTTCTAAGGTAGGTTTGCTCATTTCTGTGCATTCCAGTGGTTTATTGCATTACTATTATAGTGCATTACTATTGTTTCAGAGGGCGTGTGTTCATTTGTCCGCCTTTGTGCAATTGCTAGTCGGGCAGCTGTTATTATATGTATAGTTAAGTAGTATTGGGCTTTTGAATGTTTTTCTCTTATTATTCCCAATAAGTATGTTTCCAGTTTTAATTCCAATTGATAGTCTAATATTTCTTTTATCCAGGTTTGAAACATAGTCCAAAATTTCTTGTCCACCAAAGGTGGCAGTACATTCCGTATTTTTTTTTTACACTTCCAGAAATTGGGTCTAAGTTTGGATAAATTTTTGCAAGTCTTGCTGGGGCATAACGCGCCAATGTGTCTTTGTAACGCTTCCTTTGTCCCCTGTGTGATCTCTTTCCTTTAGAAAAGGAGGAGCTGTTTAGGGATGCAGTGGTCTGGTATCTTAGCATCATGGCCTGCCCAGCATGTCTGGGCTTTCACCAGCAGGGTGTGAATTGATGCCAGGCCTGCTCTGGGGAGGACCTCAATGTCTGGCACCTTAACCTGCCACCGGATCCTCAGAATTCTGCAGAGGCAGGTTGTGTGGAAATGGTTCAATTGCCTAGCACAGTGTTTTTCAACCAGTGTGTCACAGCACACTAGTGTGCTGCGAGACATGGTCAGGTGTGCCGCGAAGAAGGAAGCTCAGGTTCCGGTCTCGCAACTTTTTGCTGAGAGAGAGTGAGAGAGAGAGAGAGAGAGAAAGCAAGAGAAAGAAAAGAGAGAAAGCAAGAGTGAAAGAAAAAGAAAGCAAGAGAGAGAGCGAAAGAGAGAGAAAAGAAAGCAAGAGAGAAAGAAAGCAAGAGAGAGAGAGAGAGGAGAGGAAGGGAGAGAGAGAAATGAGAGAAAAAAGGGGAGGAAAAAAGAGAAATGAGAAAATGATTGAGACAGAGAATGTGAGGAAAGAGAGAGAAACAAAAGAGAGAGAGAAGTGACTCTTGATTTAAAGCATATGATAAAAAGCACCCAAAGAATAAGAGAGAGAAAAACCCCCCAGCCCTCACCTGTTTTTGGAAATGGTTCAAGAGTATGTATACACACACAGAGAGAGAGAGAAGGGGGAGGAGACAGGGATGGAAAAAGAGAGAAGAGTGTCTTAGGGTATCATTTTGTGTCATTTTGGTTGATGGTGTGCCCCAGGATTTTGTAAATGTAAAAAAATGTGCTGCGGCTCAAAAAGGTTGAAAATCACTGGCCTAGCATGTCTCCTGTATACAGTCCAAGGCTCACTGGCATACAACAGGGTAGTTAGCACTACTGCTCAGTAGACTCTGAGCTTTGTTGCAAGGCTTATTCCACGATGGTCCCACACATTGGTCATTAGTCCACCAAATGCAGAGCTTGCCTTGGCGATTCTGCAGTTGACGTCAATGTTAATTGTCACTTCACAGGAAAGGGTGCTGCCAAGAGTTACGTGGGCAGCAGAGGGCGCTGTGCCGCGGGACGGTACTGATTTCATTTTCTCTTCCCCTAGTGGAGAACGCTGCTCACTGTGACTTCCTTAAACTTCGGAACATGTTGATTCAAACTCATATGCAGGACCTGAAGGATGTGACCCATGAGGTTCATTACGAAAATTACCGCGCACAGTACCTTCAGAGTCTCACCAGACCTGGGGCTCGCGATCGCAGCAGCCGCGCGTAAGTCCGCTTTACGATTTTGGAAAATGAGAATTTAGCTAATAGAACTCAGACAAGGAAGTCAAGAATGAATCAAGGGATTGGCTGGGATTCTATGGGGAACTATGGCCATCGGCTGGGGAATTCTAGGAGTCCACCCACCTTAAAAGTTGCCAAATCTGAAAAACACCAATTTAAACACAGGTAGTCCTCGATTTCCGGCCACAATTAATGTTGTTAAGTGAGGATTTGTTCAGTTTTGTTCCATTTTACAACATTTCTTGCCATGGTTGTTAAGTGAATCACTGCAGTTGATAAGTTAGTAACCTGCTTTTTAAGTGAGTTTTTTCCCCATTGACTTTGCTTGTCAGGAGGTCACAAAAAAAGAGGATCACGTAACCCTGGAATGCTGCAACAGTTGTAAATATGAGTCAGTTGTCAAGCATCTGAACTTTGATCACATGATCATGGGGATACTACAAAGGTTGTAACTCAAGGTTCGACTACTGCAATGCTCTCTATGTTGGGCTACCTTTGAAGAGTGCTTAGAAACTACAAATCGTGCAAAATGCAGCCGCGTGAGAAGTTTCTTTAAACTCAACGGTCTGCACTGGCTACCGATTGGTTTCCAGACACAATTCAAAATGTTGGTAATGACCTATAACGCCGTACATGGCATCCGACTAGATTACTTGTGGGACCATCTTCTGCCGTTTGAATCCCAGTGACTGGCCGGGTCCCAGAGTCAGCCTCCTCCAGGTCCCGTCAACTAGACAATGCTACTTGGCACGGCCTAGGGGTAGGGCCTTCTCTGTGGGGGGGCCCAGCCCTCTAGAATTGGCTCCCCCCAGAGATTCGTACTGCCCCCACCCTTCTCGCCTTCACAAGAGTCTTAGGTCTCATACTATTAGATCTTAGCCCCATGACCGACGAATGTTATGTGTGATTGTTGTTTGAATGGGTATGATTGATTTTTTTAAAAACAAAATTGGGGATTTTAGATTAATTTATCTAGTTTTAATTAATTGGATTTATCTATTGTATTTCACTGCTTCCTTTAATATGTTGTAAGCTGCCCCGAATACTCGGAGAGGGGCGGCATATAAATCCAATAAATAAATAAACAAACAAACTGAAAAACAGTCATAAGTTGCTTTTTTCAATGCTGTTGCAACTTTGAATGGTCACTAAATGAACCGTTGCAAGTCGGAGACTACCTGTAAAGCATAAATAAGCAAATCATAGATACATACCCTGTTTTCTTTAAAATAAGACATCCCGATAATAAGCCCAATCAGGCTTTTGAGTATATGACAATAAGGACGTTTATTTCAGGGTTCAAAAAAATATGACAGGGTCTTATTTTTGGGGAGACACAGTAGTAAGAATGTGACCCAGTGAAATTTAAAACTCCTGTTTTTCTAGGAAACTGTCACGCCAGAGTGCCACTGATTTGCCTGTCCTGCCGATGTCTGACACGGAGAAATTAATTCGCGAGAAGGACGAAGAGGTAAGTCACAAAGAGCAACAGAGCCATTGTGCAAATTTTTGCACTTCCCTGAACCACTGAATCTTCCAACTATGCAAGTGATGAGTTGAAGGCAAAGGGGAATTGATGGACCTCTGCAACATTCCATCACATTTTTCCTGCTTGATTTCCATCTACATTTTATTTACTGACCCCTCGCATCCGGGACATAAACTGTTTCAACTCCTACCCAGAACACATCGCTACAGAGCACTGCACACCAAGACAACTAGACACAAGAACAGGTTTTTCCCGAACGCCATCACTCTGCTAAACAAATAATTCCCTGGATTTGATATTATATGTTATCTTGCTTCTCCTAATAAGTCTACGGAGAGGGGCGGCATACAAATCTAATAAATAATATTAATATTAATAATATTAATAATATTAATAATATTAATAATAAACAAATAATTTCCCCAACACTGTCAATCTATTAACTAAGTCTAGAAGATAAATGTATTTTCTAATTGCCAGCCACAGAGAGGGAAAATGCAGGTTCCTGCCCTCTTAGTAAGGCTAGGTACAGTTTGGATGATAGCCTTTGCCCAGGGCAACCCATCAATTTTTCAATCCAAACCTCAGCTGCTCTTTCCTAATAGTCTAAGGCTGCACTGTGAGCACAAATTTCATTTTTCCATTGCTTTCCCCAGCTCCGTCGGATGCAGGAAATGTTACGGAAAATGCAGGAGCAGATGCTACAGAACAAGGGAGAACAATGCGACAGCTTGTGAAAGAAGCTTTCCCCAAGAATCAGAGATATCCACGAAAGGAGAATACACCCATCCCCAGCTGAAATCTGGGTCAGAGAAACCCACCAGCTTTGGAAAAATGGCCAGGTTAGCTCTGGCAAATGAACTCTGCACTTGGAGAAGTGGAAAAGGGAATTATTTCTAAGTCCCGGAGTCTGCGGAGAGGGGCGGCATACAAATCTAAATAAACATAAACATTTCTCACTTGCCAGTATACTAGTGCTTTAATGATAATTCAAAACTCTCCAATAAAATGCAATTTTGGGATCTGTGCCAAACCTGGAATTTTTAATGCAGTTATTCTTTCCCAGTTTTTTTTCTTTGTGATTGAGTCTTGTCCAAATCAAACACAGGTAATCCTCGCCTTATGAGGCCAAGATATCTGTTGCTAAGTGGGACATTTCTTAAATGACATTTGCCCTTTCTTGCCACAGTTGTTAAGTGAATCTGGCCTCCCCACTGATTTTGCTTGGCAGAAGAACGCAAAGTCACATAATGCTGGGTCTTCAATCAATATAAACACAAGTAACTTTCGCAAGTTACTCAAGACCCACCTATATCGCAAGGCATGGAGGGAACTAAGACATCTCCCCCAGGCTTTTTATATTTCATGTTTGGTGTGTATGTGCTGTATGGTTTTTAATTATTGGGGTTTTTATATATTTTTATTATTAGATTTGTCCCATTGTTATACTATTTTTATGACTGTTGTGAGCCGCCCCGAGTCTTCGGAGAGTGGCGGCATACAAATCTAATAAATTATTATTATTATTATTAAGCCAATTGTCAATTTTGATCACGTGACTATGGGGATGCTGCAATGGTCATAAATGTGAAAAGTTTTCATAAGTCACTCTTTAATGCCACTGTAACTTTGAACGGCCACTAAATGAATGATTGTAAGCTAAGGGCTATCTATAGCTGCTTTTGTTGTAAGCTAAGGACTATCTGTAGCTGCTTTTCAATATAACCCAATCATTAATCCAATTCTGATTTATTGAGGATCATTTTATCAGGACACCCTGGTTGAACTGACACAACTCACTCAAGTACGTTGTTCCTTTTGTCATGGAGGGGTGTTTTTTTATGACGGTAGGCAAACCCATCATGATTAAACCATCGTCTCTGGGTTTAACATGAGAATCAAATATTTTCAACAATATCTACAGATCTTCTGCAAGAATGCCGAGATATTAGAGGTCAAGAATTGGTAAGCCACAAAAATATGACACCAAGAAAATTAACTCTCTAGTTCTCAGTTTAATATCATACAGGTAGTCCTCCACTTACAACCTTCATTCAGCAACAGAAGTTACAAGGGCAGTGTTGTGATTCCGTCTGAGGCTCCTCAGGGAACGGCTGAACCTCTGCCGGCTCCATGCTCAGAGGGGGAGGATGAGGAACAGGAGGAGGAGGAGGAGGCCCTGGAAGACGGGGAGGAGGAATATCAGGCCAAGGGAGAGGGAGAACAGCCTGAGTCCCCCGGGGTGGAGCCCTCCCCAGCAAGCAGCCTGGAGTCCTTAGATGAAAATGCACAAGCCATCATTGATCTCAGGCAGAGAAGAGCAGCCCAAAGAAGGGGACAATTAGCCAGGTATTTCCAGCCCTAAATAGGCAACAGCTGGGTTTGGGTGTGGTTCTCCCCAGAAAGGCTGAAAAGGCAGACCCACCCTTCCTGTATTGTGGAGTATTATCTTTGGGAGTCCTGGGACCTGGCTGTGATCTTTGGCGTCTCTGATTCTGGCTTGTGGCCTTGAAGGCTGAAACCTTGGGGGGAAAGGCGTGGGTCTTATTCTCTACAGTGGTGTGGGTGCCAGCAAGAAGTCTGCTGTATTGTCTGGCCGTCAGGACTCTGCTGTGAAGCCTCATAGCCTGCCTGTTGGGAAGAACAGGTTTTTCTCTGTGTTTATTTTTCAAACTATAAAGTGCCTTTGCTTTTACCAGCGTGTCTGGCTGTTTTTTCCAGTTGGTGTTGAAGTCTGGGGGCACCCAGACAGAACAGGCAGTGAAGAAAGTGACTTATGAACAGTTCTTGCACTTAGGACAGTTGTAACTCCATGATGATGTGATCAACAGTTGGATGCTTGGCAAGTATTTATGATTGCAACATCTTGAATTCAAGCACTCCTAACTGGCTTCTGACAAGCAAATTCAATGTGAGAAGTTGGATTCACTTAATATAACTCACTTAACAACTGCAGTGATTTTGCCAATCATGGCAAAAAAGATCATGAAATTGGGCACACTTCACTTATACCAGTGATGGCGAACCTTTTTTTCCTTGGGTGCCGATAGAGCATGGGCGGCGCTATGCACATGCGCAAGTGTTTACACCCATAACTCAATGCCTGGGGAGGGCAAAGACATATTCCCTCATTCCCAGGAGGCCTCTGGAAATCAGAAACAGCCTGTTTCCCAACTTCTGGTGGGCCCAGTAGGCTTGTGTTTCACCCTCCCCCAGGTCCAAAGGCTTCTCTGGAGCCAGGGTAGGCTAAAAACGCCCTCCCCCATCCCCCTGGAGGCTCTCTGGAAGCCAAAAACGCCCTCAGAACCTCTGTGCAAGCCAAAAATCAGCTGGCTGGCACATACATGCATGTTGGAGCTGACCCAGGGCAGCAGCTTGCGTGCCAGCAGATATGGCTCCATGTACCACCTGTGGCACCCGTGTCATAGATTCACCATCACTGACTTACACTGTTTAGCAACAGAAATTCTGGTTCCAATTGCGGTCGTTAAGTTGAGGACTACCTGTAATATGCAGAATCAGCAGGAGAATTTATTGGGCCATCAAGAATAGGAATATGATGGAGGGGATATTGAAGTGCCGAAGAAGAAAACAGGTATCCATTTCTATCCACAATACCTCCCACATCGTGACATTTTTTGCTGCAACCTCCTGACATGTGCTCCAGTTTCTGCACCCGTGTTGCAATATCATACATGCATGCGCTGCCTATACATTGTACTGTCACGCGCATGTCATAGGGGAATGTCACATTTGCACCATGATATCCCTCGTCCTTTCCGCCCACTTTGTAGGGTCAAATGAATAAACACAAAAAAGGTGTACAGTATTTAGCAACCTCTTGAAATTTTATTGTTTTACAACGGTAGCCTTGCTACTTTGCCACTTTGGGCAAGAAAACCACCCACAGCCGCTTCATTCTTCAGCCTCTCACCATTCTCTCCCCCCCCCCTTTAAAAAATGCCCTCTGCTTGATTTTAAGAACCAAAGGGAATACCAAAATGAGATGTAATCTACACCTCAGGGAGAGCAATTCTGTTGGAAAGAATGTGCAGAACGGGAAGAAATTGTCAACTCCTCATGTCAAAACGTCAGCCACCTATTTTTATTTTAAAAGCAAAACTAAACTGTAACCAGGAGCTGGAGAGAAGAATCTGGCCTCACTAAGAAAACAGAGTTTATAAAAAGCCCCTTGCTTGTTTATGCTGGATACACCTCCACGAGGAAGGGGATGTATTTCTCAGTAAATGACCTTTTTTCCACAAGCGGATAGGAGTTCGCTCCGCACACCTGTGCATCCACCTGCAACCCTTGAAGTTTAGGATGGAGAACCTGCAGCCTTCCAACTATGGTTGGGCTCAAAACTGCAATGACTCTCGGCCAATATGATCTCAGGGAGGTTGAACTGAAGCCCAACAGTTCCTTGGGTGGCCAAATCTAGTTTTGCAAAAGAAAAGATAAATGAACAAAAAACAGAGACCTTTACAACAGGTCTCTTTGTCAATCTTTGGATCAGAGCTTGCTGGGTCCGTCCCACAAAGTCTAGGGCGAAAAAGGGGTCGCTTTGAACTACTCATCTCACCTAAATCGTGAAAGGAGCATTTTCTGGAAGCCACGGAGTGGTTTCCCCCCCCCCCCCCTTCCCTCCCTCCAGGAAGATAGACACTCCATACTTATTCCTGATACTCTGTGTATTTCTTGGAGGAACCATAGACACGCTTGGCTGGGTATTTAAGGCGGTTCTTCTCTATTTTGCGGAGAGCAGCCGTAGGGAGATCCACGTGGCACTTGTTTGCCAGAGCCACCAGATAAATGAGGACATCACTGAGCTCATCGCTGAGGTCCTCACGCTCCAACGCAGTCCACCCTGGTAGGCCTTCGGGAGCTTCTTCTCGCCATTGGCTAAAAAAAGACCACAGACAAAAGCACCGAGTGCAAAAAGCAACTTAAAACAGTGGCTCTCAACCTGGGGGTCAGGACCCCTTTAGGGGTCGAACGACCGTTTTACAGGGGTCACCTAAGACCATGAGAAAAGACAAATCCCCCATGGTGGCGAGGTGGCCGTTTGCCCAGGTTCACCTGGTGCACCAGTTGCGGCCCTATTTGGACCGGGGGTCACTGCTCACAGTCACTCATGCCCTCATCACCTCGAGGCTGGACTACTGTGATGCTCTCTACATGGGGCTACCTTTGAAAAGTGTTCGGAAACTTCAGATCGTGCAGAATGCAGCTGTGAGAGCAATCATGGGCTTTCCCAAAAATGCCCATATAACACCAACACTCCGCAGTCTGCATTGGGTCAGTCACCTGGATTAGAGATACTTTCTTCCGAGCTTTCAGATTTATGGTGGAGCCCTTCTTGAGGGAACTCTCTAGGCCAGGGGCCTACAACCATGGCAACTAAGACTTGTGGACTTCAACTCTCAGAGTTCCTCAGGAAAGCTGGCTGAGGAAATCTGGAAGTCTACAAGTCCTAAAAGTTGCCATGATTGGAGACTCGTGCTCTAAACTACAGAGAAGTTCCCTCTGGATGGCTCCACAACAAATCCAAAAGCTCAGAAGACAAAACTTCTGGTCCACTTATTGACCCAAATTGGATTCTGCAACATTACCCTGGGACATGCATATTCACTTTCATTTGTAACACAACCTATGGCAGTGTTTCCCAACCTTGGCAACTTGAAGATATCTGGACTTCAACTCCCAGAATTCCCCAGCCAGCATTTGCTGGCTGGGGAATTCTGGGAGTTGAAGTCCAGATATCTTCAAGTTGCCAAGGTTGGGAAACACTGACCTATGGAACATTCCAAATTGATAAAATCATGAAAAAAGCATCATGGAATAAATTTAAAAAAGAGTCATTTAAGATCAAACCAAAGGGTCCAGATTGGCAAAGCAACATGTCTGAACCCTGTCCCAATTTATTTATGTATTTAAAATAAATAAATAAATAAATTAATCTTACTTGATCTTCTTTGTACCTTTTCCTACTGAAGAAGTAGAAAGTACTTTTGTTTTTTAAAAAATAAAAATAAAAAGTACTTTGGACTTTTTTCCTCATGCGTGGGCAAATGCAGCAGAAGTAAAGAAAAACATTTATGGTCCCCAAGAAGGCATTTTTGGATCTACCAATACCCCATCTTTCCCCCCCCCCCCCACATTGCACAGACTGCTATACTCACAAGAGCTCTGCCAGCTCCCCAACTTCCCCAACCAGAGCAAGAAGCAGATTCCGAGGTTGGTGGTACTTTCCCCAGCCTCTCTCAGCTGCGAAGGCCGACTGGAGGCTCCGACTGTAGGAGACAAAGTGGAAGAGAGGATGAGAATGCCCAAGAGATTGTCCATATGCCCCCCTTCCAGAAAGGGGAAATGGCATGAATGAAGGGTAAGCGGGATGAGATAAAGGGGTGCCTCACATGTCTTCCAAAGTTGGATTGACACTAAACCGAAATGGTGCTGGAGATGCACAGGGCCCATTAGTCACTACTGCCTCGTCTATTTCTTCCTCGTCCTTCGTTGAGCAGGCGTTCAAGGAGGCCTAGCGAGAGAAATCAGAATAAAGTGAATATTTACCTTTTTGAGAATAAGAAAGTGGCCCTACCCCTTTGCAATGGCCTATTTACAACTCGATTATAAGAAGTTAGACGTGTGCTTGAAGCGGAGGGCAGAGGAAAATTTAAAGTGGATCTTTCTATGGTAGCCCAGATTCTTTCCTTCTTTGAGTTTTAAATTAGAACTTAAAAAAAACCCACCAATCTTGTGTCACAGCTTCTTATAATCACTAGGATTTGCTACTTTACTTTTTAGGGCAATTTGAGATTAAGAAAAGGTTTATAATTTTTTTGGATGTTTGTCAGATTTAATTAAATATTTATTTATATAAATTTACTTATTTATAAAATGTATTGCCGCCCATCTTACTATGGGGTCAATCTGGATGGCTTACAGCCGTAAAAGATAAAAATTGTAAAAATACACATTAATACACAAGCAAACATTATGGCCCCATTAAAGATGGAGAAGGTGGGAAACAGATCGGGAGAAATGTGGAATCTGTTTCTTAATCAATCAATCAATCACTTCCACTATGATGCTCCCCCATTGGAAACCCCAAGCTAATAGGCACTATCTAAGAGACAAGAAAGTTGACAAAGATCAGATTTATCTATAGAGTAAGCCACCATGTAACAGAATAACAGAGTTGGAAGGACCTAGTCTTCTAGTTCAACCCTCTATTTAAGCAGGAAATCATTTCACATAAATAGTTGTCCAAATGTACAATCTCTTTTAAAAAAACCTTCCAATATTGGAGCATTCACAATTGGAGACAAATTGTCCCACTGATTACCTAGCTGTATAATTGGCTTGGCCTAAGCATAGTGTTTTGGCAAACAACCAGGCAATCATAATTACCCATGAAACTATGGCTAAACAGCTTAGTACCACATGCAAACTCTGTCATTCACTTTCTCCAAAACTGTGGCTTTAAATAATTCTTACAGCATTCCAAGAAATTCATATCTATAAGTTCAAAAAATGCTTAGGAACTTCTTGAAGATGAGACAAATAATCAATGAGATGCATAAAATGGTTATGGGTGAGCAAATACAACTGAAGCTCTGTTACCTCTGTCTTTTTGAATATGGTGTTTGCATGACCACAATCTTCTGAAACTCTATGTTCTTTGCCAGTCTGGGACCCAGAAGACTCTATGGTACTGTCATGGGCATTGTTGGCCATGTGCTGCTGAGGGTCAGATGGATTCACACACATTTCATGTTTGCAGGTCTGGCAGGCTGCCCTTCCTTCCTTGCCTATGGTGGCCTGAAACTGGGCATTTGTGTCAGTTTCCTTCCCTTTGTCCCTCTTTGTTGATGCCATGATCAGTTACACCTGGAAGGAAGGAAGGAAGGAAGGAAGGAAGGAAGGAAGGAAGGAAGGAAGGAAGGAAGGAAGGAAGGAAGGAGACAAACGAAATGGATAGAGGGAAGGAGAGAAGGAAAGAAAGGTTTAATAAAGTGGTTTGGCAAAAAACAAGAAATACTATTTCAGACATTCTCCTTTAGTCCTTGATTTATGACTACAACTGAACCCAAAATTTCTGTTGGTAAGCCAGATATTTGTTAAGTGAATTTTGCCAGAGTTGCTGAGAGAATCACTGCAGTTGTTAAATTAGTAGCATAGTTCTTAAATAAATTGGCTTCCCCATTCACCCCTTTTGCTTGGCAGTAGTTCACAAAAGACGATCACATGACCCCTAGACACTGCAACTGACATAAATATGAGTCAACTGCCAAGCAAGAATTGCTTGATTTTGATCATGTGACCCCGAGGATGCTGCAACAAATGGTCATAAGTCACTTTTTTCAATGCCATTGTAACTTTGAACAGTCACTATATGATCTTTTATACATTGAGGAATACCTGCACTGTAGGATATTCTGCCATGTCAGAGCAATCTTAACATCTTCAAAACTTTAGACATGGCCTCCATAAACTTCTAGTTTTTTACCATATATTATTCTGGATTAAGTATTAAAAACAAAATCAGAGAATAATCACCCTATTTAATTTCAATTACATATAACAAAAATTGAAATAAAATCAACTTCTTTGCTCCCAGTGTCTGGAGCACAATGCCATATAAGACCTATGGTTTGGGGAAAAAATATCCCTCTGTCTTTGAGATGATGAATGTAAATATGCCCTTTTCATCTGTAAGGATCAGAATGGAGACAGACAAAGTGGAGTTTTGCCATAAAGTCATCCTGGGTGAAGTAGCTGCCCCAGTGTTCTCTAGTTCGTTCAGATGCACTCCAAAAACTGCAAAAATCCAGTTTCATCCCAATTTCCAACTTCTCCAATTCACCGAAACATAATCCTTATGTCCTCAAATTTTGACTTAATTAGAGTCGACATGTTCCAAAACTCAGGGATGAAGATTTACTTTCAGTATAAGGGCTTACACCAGAATCTTTCAAGGAAGGGGTGCTTCTGAGCATATGCAGAAGGCTGTCCTCCTCAAAAACAGGGTTCAAAGCCTTAACATAAGGAAGATGTACTTTTGCTAAAGTGGTTTCTGATCATCTATCAATCACAGCAGCAGAAGCAAAATGCCATCCTTATTTAGTTCCATGGGCTATCTATCAGCTTCTTTGCTACTCTTGTAAGGGTAGTTTTCCATTCAAGGAATAGTGTTCGGAAACTTCAGATCGTGCAGAATGCGGCCGCGAGAGTCATCGTGGGGCTCCCTAGATTCGCCCACGTTTCTGCAATACTCCGTGGCTTGCACTGGCTGCTGATCAGTTTCCGGTCACAATTCAAAGTGTTGGTAATGACCTTTAAAGCCCTACATGGCATTGGACCAGAATACCTCCGGAACCGCCTTCTACCGCACGAATCCCAGCGGCCGATAAGGTCCCACAGAGTTGGCCTTTTCCGGGTCCCGTCGACCAAACAATGTAGTTTGGCGGGCCCCAGGGGAAGAGCCTTCTCTGTGGCGGCCCCGGCCTTGTGGAATCAACTCCCCCCAGAAATTAGAACGGCCCCCACCCTCCTTGTCTTTTGCAAATTACTCAAGACCCACCTTTATCGCCAGGCATGGGGGAACTGAGACATCCTCCCCCAGGCTTTTATATTTTATGTTTGGCATGTATGTGTTGTATGGTTTTAATTGCTGGGTTTTTATATATGTTTTATTTTTAATATTAGATTTGTTTCACTGTTATATTGTTTCTATTATTATTGAGCCGCCCTGAGTCTTCGGAGAGAGGCGGCATACAAATCTAATAAATAATAATAATAATAATAATAATAATAATAATAAGGCAGATTAGGACATTAAAACTATCTATAGTAGTTTTTGAGGTAAAACACCCGACAGATATTGAATATCCATAGGTCCATAGGTTTCTCTGTCCCTGGAGGTTTGGTTTGGCTTACCATAATAATATCAAGTACAATACTGTGGTTGGTAAATCATGACCTTTCAGGGACACAGTTAACTATGGTTTGTTCAATAATCATGACGAAGTAAACCACCATTTAGCACAACCTGAGCCAAAACTCTCTAAGGGCTTTTTCTTTCAGATCGTACAGACTTTTCACAAGTTTTTAGCTGGATCGTCTGGGGAATCTGGGCTAGATAAAACCTGCCTCCAAGAATTTCACCTTACACCACTCCAAAATATCCTTCTTTTTAAAAACCAACTCCAGCCCTAGAAGCTGCGGAACCTCTAACTAAGCTGATCTCTCCGACTTTTTAATTCTATTTTTTAAGGAAGTGTTTCCCAACCTTGGCAACTTGAAGATATTTGAACTTCAACTCCCAGAATTCGCCAGCCAGCATTCGCTGGCTGGGGAATTCTGGGAGTTAAAGTCCAAATATCTTCAAGTTGCCAAGGTTGGGAAACACTGTTTTAAGGATAGCAGGCAAATGATTATCATCATTAACTGGGACTCGTGGATCTGGGCTGCAAAATTCTGGACGACCATTAAGATGCCAACCCAGAGGTTAACTTCCTCATGCCGTCTAGAATTTGCAGGGTGTTTTCCAAAACCAGATTCGGTAGCCATAAATTCCATGAAATTCAATCAAGCACTGGTTGAAATATCATTTTTTCTGTGCAGTTGTTGAAATTAAAACTGTTTCTGGTGCTAAATGAATTAATTAAAAAAAAAAACAGCACTGAAATTTACCTGGATTTCTGCCTATCGCAGACGGCGAGGCACCCCCAACAGCAAGCACGATAAAAACACACGCCGGCCACGTTGGATCGCGGGATATTTCTTTTCCCGGGTTCACCCAGTCTCTCCGCCAATCAACGAGAGCCAGTGCAATGGCCTCTGATTGGGTAGCAGCATTAACACGCTAGCAGCCGCGATCGATAGAAGGAAGCTATCAAAACACACGCCGAGTTTTCCAACCAATCCAAAAGGAAGGAAGTTAGAGAGGCGGGGATCTGCGCCTGACCTCATCCAATCAGAGAAGTGAAAGGAAGAAAACAATGCAAGTAGATGGAAACAAAGGCTAGTATGCGGAGTATCTGGGGACGGGGAGAAAATATTTTAAAATACCCTTTTCTTCTTCTTCTTCGTAAAACGGTAATCTGCTGCAGGCATGGCTTCAGAATAAGCCTTTTATTTCCACTTTTCAACAGTTCTTCCCCTTTTCTATGAATCAGCGGGAGACCGTGAGTTCAAATCCTGCCTTAGCTTTGGAAGCCAACTAGGTACGGTAGCTTTGGGCCAATTGCTTTCATTCATTAATTCACGCATTGAATCAACCAGAATAGGTCTGGAAGGGACCGTGGAGGTCTTGTATCTAGTCCAGTGATGGGCTACCCATATTTCTACTACCACACTGTGGGCGTGGCTTATGCATTTTCTTTCAACATCTTTCAGTGCAAATTGGGTGCTCTAGGGTGGAGCTCCAAATTTTGCTACCGGTACTGCGTACCTGACCGTACCCGTAGAAACCCATCACTGATCTAGTCCAATCCCCTGCCCAAGTAGGAGACCTGCCTCCCTAGACCTTTTTCAAACAAGTGGCTTCTCTGATCAGTTGTCTCATCGTTATAGGAGGAGGAGGCTATGTTGGATGTGTTCCCCTTGAGCTATTTGTGAAAATAATAAAAGCAATATAAATATTTTTTAAATAATTAGATAAATTTAAATACAAGGGTTATCTGGAAAGTAAGGTTACAAGGCTCGTAGCTCTTGCAGGGAATGTTCGCGGGGGAAGTTGGTATTACTGTCGTGTAGCAGGAAGCTAGCGGAAGAGAACAAACAGTGCCAGGGGTCAGTAGATCATCGATTAGCGTTGTGAAGGTTGGAGGTGAGCGTCCTCATTCCGTTTCCCTCCCAAGTGCGAAGTTCACGCTGTAATATGGTATCTGAATGCTAAGGGCGCAAACACTACTGCAGTAGGAGCCCAAGATGCTTACTGAAGTGCACAAAGTCAACGGTGCCGTCCAAGAATTTCTTGACTGTTTCGAGATTGGAGGTGAGGCTTTTCTACTTCAGCCAAAAAATGCAAAATTCAGCAAATGGCAAGAAAAATCTTGGGCACCCACTGCAGTAGCGTTCATGCCCTTCGCGTTCAGGTAGCATGAGCCGGGGTGGCGCAGCAGGTAGAGTGCTGTACTGCAGGCCACTGAAGCTGACTTGTAGATCTGAAGGTCAGCGGTTCAAATCTCCTCACCGGCTCAAGGTTGACTCAGCCTTCCATCCTTCCGAGGTGGGTAAAATGAGGACCCGGATTGTGGGGGCAATAGCCTAGCTCTGTTAAAAAAGTGCTATTGCTAACATGTTGTAAGCCGCCCTGAGTCTAAGGAGAAGGGCGGCATAAAAATCGAATAAATAAAATAAATAATAAATAAATATTATAGCACGCATTTCGCCCTTGGAGGGAAACAGAATGAGGACGTTCGTCTCTAACCTTTACCACAACGCCAGTCAATGATCTATTGACCACTGGCACCGTTTGTTCTCTTCCGCTGGCTTCCTGCTACACGATAGTAATACCAACTTCCCCTGCAAATATTCCTTGCAAGAGCTAGGTGCCTTGTAACCTTACTTTCCGGATAACTCGCATACTTTTTAATGGATATTTATCCATCCCGCCCGCGGGAGAGATTGTAGAAACACTTTTGGAAACTTTCAGTTCGTGAAGAAAAAAAGCTGGTTCTTAAAAAAACATGGGGAGGAAAATAAAAGTTTAATCACTTATTTAATTTTCTTCTATTGGAAGTTTAGTTTTCCTATAAAAATTTGTAGCCATCCAAATATAGTTAGTTCATAGGCAACCCTGCAAGCTGAATTATCCTGTCCAAAGAAATGTTGATTTCAATAAAATAATCAAAGTTTCTTTTTCTTAACAATTAGTAACAGAGGGAGGGAAGACTTCAGGAGTCAACATGAAGGTGACGTGGGATCCCCAGCTAAGGCATTTGCATTTTGAGGAGAGCCAAGACTATCAGGTTTTAGTAAACTGGCGCTGTGGATTGATCAACCTCTAAAATTCCTAGTATTGTTGATCTACAACTCCCAGCATCCTCCTGGAAGCAGGTCCGAGCCTAGGGGTTGCTGGGAGTTATAGACCAGCAATATGGAGAGTATGATTGTCCTCAGGCCCTGAATGATGTATTGGGTGTGAATAATTTCCCCCCCCTTTTCTTTCTCTCAAAAAGCTTTTTGTTATTGAGATCCTGCATGTTTTAAACCCTGTAGACCTGGAATAGATCAGATAAACTTCGTTCAGATTTCAGCACTGCAGTTTCAGACACCCTAGCTTGGAGGGAAGATTTCCAGCAACGTCCTGGGTGAAGCTGGAAAATGTCCCAGAAAAAGGCCAAGAGAGACTGTGTCCACAAAGGATCATCTGAATTGAGCTTAACTTGGAAACTTTATCTTTCACCAGAGTAAATTGGGGAGAGCTTGATCAGGTTCTTCCAGACCAACTTTCATGATCCCCAGGGAAAATATCCTCCTGGCTGAGTTCTTTTTAACCAGGAAGCCAGATTGTTACAATGTGCCATGGCTGAGATCTCGTTTCTGATCCTCTGTTTGTGATCTTCTGCTATAGATTGGCCATTTCATGCTTTTAATAGCAACTGAGTATAGAGGTTTATCTAGATAGACCAGTGTTTCTCAATTTGGAAGTGCTAAGATGTGTGGACTTCAACTCCCAGAATTCCCGAGCCAAGATGTCCACACAAAAAGTGCAGAGAAGAGCAACAAAGATTATTAGGTGACTGAAGCCCAAAATATGAAGAAGGGTTGCAGGAAATGGGTTTGTCGAGTTTAATGAAGAGAAGTGAGTGGTCAACTATTCTTCAAAGCAGAAAGCAGAAGCAATGGGAATTAATCCAGGAGAGAAGCAACCTAAAACTACAGAGAAATTTCCTGACAGTTAGAATAATTAATCAGTGGAATGACTTGCCTCCAGAATTTGTGTATGCTCCAACATTGGAGGTTTTTCTACAGACATTGGAGTGAAATGCTACCGGTTCGGCCAAATATGGGTGTACTGGTAGCAGTGGTGGCCTGTGGTTTTGAGAACCGGTAGCGGCAGCAATGTGAGACTCCACCCAGATGTCACAATTTTCTTTTTTTAACACCCTGTGCATGCTCACAGTCTTATGTGCATGCGCAGAGGGTGAAAAAACACGTGGTGGTGTATGTGCAGTGGTGGTGCACATGTGCAGAAGTTGCACTTCCGAACCAGTAGGGAAGGTAAGTAGATTTCACCGCTGGATCGGGCAACCATTTGTGTGAAATGATACTGGGTTTCCTGCCTGAGAGGTTGAACTAGGGGACCTCCAGGGTCCCTTCCAACTCTGTTATTCTATTATCTTGAAAGTTGCCAAGGTTGACTTGAGATACATTAATTTGGATACTTAATTTTTCCCCACGCCACAGTGGTCTTGCAAGTACAACAAGCAGAGCCAGATAAAGTCTGTTAAAGTCAGTTAAAGTCTAAAGTGAGTCTGCGGAGAGGGGCAGCATACAAATCTAATAAATATTATTATTATTATTATTGTTGTTGTTGTTGTTGTTGTTGTTGTGTGCAGAAAAGTGAGTTCCATGTATTATCCTTTCCAGAAACAGTTTCTAAAGTTAGAGATTTTCTGTTGTACTTTGACTTCAGTTATCAGATGCTGAGCCAATAGACCAGCTCCATTGAGAAGTTTTCATAAGGAATTTCAATTAACCTCCAATGGATTTATCCCAGTAAATAAATATTGGAGTCCAAAATCAAGAAGCTACTTTGAATGAAGCTGAGAGGCTTTGGCTGCAGTGTTATTAATATTTTACACAATAAATTGGCCTATTGTGGGTCTGGCCTATTGTGACTCTGGCTTATAGCGTTTTAATTTTAAAAATATCGAGTAACAAAATATATGGATGATTACATAGTATAAAAAATCTACATACTTATAGTGATTAATATAAAATAATAAAACAACAACAAATGTAATAAGATATTTCTTTTGTTTTTATTATGTTTCTAGCATTTTAATTTTAATACATTTTTTAAAATTGTAAGCTGCCCAGAGTCATTGACTGACTATGTAGAAACTGAAAAATAAATAAATATTCATATAACTGAATATAATATTTAATCTTAGTGATAAATCTACCACATATAAAAATATTTCATTTCATCTTTTCATTTTTAGAGTATAATGACATTTCAAAAATCAGTTAACATGTCTCGAATCCATTCCTATATATCCAGAAAATGACTTCTTTCCATTTTTATAAGCATTTTCTTTGCAAGGCCCAGTATTCTTCATAAAATGACATCCCATAAATGTTAAATATAATTTAACATCAATTAACATCTTTTGCTATTATATTCCTTTTCAAAACTGTAAGGGTACCACTGTTGACCTCACCTGATTCCTAAGAGATCAGCAAGGGACATGCTTAAGCGCGCCAGTGTGCCTTCCGTCCCCTGTCCTAATATTCCCTCTTATCAGTATCCATCTTATGTATACTGCTCAAAAAAATAAAGGGAACACTCAAAGAACACATCCTAGATCTGAATGAATGAAATATTCTCACTGAATACTTTGTCCTGTACAAAGTTGAATGTGCACAACAGCATGTGAAATTGATTGTCAATCAGTGTTGCTTCCTAAATGGACAGTTTGATTTCACAGAAGTTTGATTTACTTGGAGTTATATTCTGTTGTTTAAGTGTTCCCTTTATTTTTTTGAGCAGTGTATATACACTTATACCTATTAAAAATACATATAATAATAATAATAATAATAATAATAATAATAATAATAATATATTAGATTTGTATGCCACCCCTCTCTGAGGACTCAGGGCGGCTCACAACAACATAAACAGTGTACAAATCCAATTTTAAAATACAATTTAAAACCCTTATAATAAAATAAAATAATCACACAACCAATCAAACAATACACCAGCCTTGACAATTGGTGTGTGTGTTAGTTTCCCCATGCCTGGCGGCAAAGATGAGTTTTTAATAACTTATGAAAGGCGAGGAGGGTGGGGGCAGTCCTAATCTCTGGGGGGAGTTGGTTCCAGAGGGCCGGGGCTGCCACAGAGAAGGCTCTCCCCCTGGGCCCTGCCAGACGACATTGTTTAGTCGATGGGACCCGGAGAAGGCCAACTATGTGTAGCAGAAGGCGGTCTCGGAGGTATTCCAGTCTGATGCAATATAATTCTTTATTAGCCAAGTGTGATTGGACACACAAGGAATTTGTCTTCAAATACATATTTGACAAATAAATAAATAGTAAAAAAGAGGCACTACAGGGCACCTTCTGATTGTTGACCCTGTTTGTACAATACCGCATGCAAAATTCAACTGAATTTCCCCTCTTTCCTTAAGGAAATTACTAGGATTGCCCATTTATCTGAGTGTCTTTGAAACAATTTCCACTAATTGCTGCTTGACAGGAGTGTTGCAAAGTCCTTTTGTCCATTTATGTGGCTAATAGAACTTTAAAATCTTTTTATACCCATAAAGGACCTTTTGTCAACTGAGCTGTCTGAGGCTGGATCCCCAGCTGCTGTGGGAGAGATTTGTTTATTTCAACAGCCAAGGTACAAAGTGCCAAAAAGAATCACCAGGGTTCTAATCCCACCCCCCACCACGGAGCCTCCCACCTCCCAGGAATTCCAAAAATTTACTTCCTACCACCAGTTGGACAAGAGAAAAGGCTACAGAGCAGACGGCACCAGGAAGGCCAGACCAAAAACCTTCAGGTGAGCAACTGAACCACCCTTCTTTTAATTTCCCATGGGTAGGATTTGGAGTGAAGAGCAAGATTGTTCAATGTAAAATGAAGATTAAGAAGTAGCAAAGGGACTACACTGGTTTACTTGATTTCCTTTTCCCTGGCATTGAACCGGAAATACAATAGTTTTCCTGAGATTTTATGTTTCTTTATTTGGGCTGTTCTAAAATTTGATCTTGTCCATCGAGGAGGGGCTCCAAATTGGCAGAAGTTGCAAATTTTCTCAGAGGTAGCTTATCTTTCAAGGGGGGGTAATAGTAGAATTAGGTACCCATTTCTTTAGGAGGTAAAATTGATACAGGTATTTGTTGCCCCTTTTGAGGAAAAAACTTCCAAAACATACAATACTGAAAACTTTTAAAAGTTCATTGAATAGGAGAAGAATTAGGAGAAGCTTCCTAATTGTTAATCTGTAAATGTTTAACTTTCCTGGCACTAACATTACAGTATTGTTTCAGACTTCTCTTTGCAATGGGAATTAACTGGGGCTAACACATCTGAGCTTTCATTCATTTTAGATGAAAAAAAACTGGAAACTCAGAATATTTCTGTAAAATCAATTTGAATCAGAAATGTTTATGAGGGATTCTCAAGTGGG
This sequence comes from Erythrolamprus reginae, assembly GCF_031021105.1. Taxonomy (NCBI): domain Eukaryota; kingdom Metazoa; phylum Chordata; class Lepidosauria; order Squamata; family Dipsadidae; genus Erythrolamprus; species Erythrolamprus reginae. Next base: position 136,414,223 of record NC_091963.1, on the reverse strand, counting down.
ATTCCCAGAGTAAGAAATACAGTATTACTGTATAAATATAAATATATTTAAACAATTTACCCTTAGATTATCTACGGTTGACCTATCCAGATTCCTAAGAGGTCAGTAAGGGGCGAGTACAAGTGCACTAGAGTGCCTTCCATCCCCTGTCCAATTGCTCTCCTATATCTCCTATACCTTTCTTCTATTCCTATATCTCTTCTTCTATTCTTTCATTGATACGTTCTATTCCTATATCTTCTTTTCTATTCTTTCTTAGATATATTTTACTATGAATATCTCCTCTATAACCTTCATCATGTATTTTACTATGTGTATATAGATATATACCCACTAAAACCCTCATTGTGTATTGGACAAAATAAATAAATCAATAAAAATAAATAAATAGTCCTCATGTTATGACCCCAATTTTGACTAGACGTTCTGTCCCTACATGATGTGATCATTAAGTGAGCCGTGTCTGATTTTACAACCTTTTTTGACATAGTTGTTAAATGAACCACCATGATAATTAAGTGACTTATACAATTGTTAAGCAAATTCTCTTTCCCATTGACATTGGTTGTCGGAAGCCTCCAAGGAGGTTTATTTATTTATTTATTTTGAGTTGAAAGGGACCTTAGAGGTCATCAAGTCCAATCCCCTACTCAAGCAGGAAATCCTAAACCTCCCCAGCCATTTTCTTCAATGTGTAACCTCTGCTGGCAGGCCTTTCCACTGGTTGATTGTTCTGACCATCAGGAAGTTCTTCCTTATTTCCATGTTGAATCTGTCCTTGGTGAGCTTCCATCCATTGTTCCTCGTCTGGCCCACTGGTGCCCTGGAAAATAGTGTGAACTCCTCCTCTCCGTGGCAACCCCTCAAGTACCTGTATACTGCTATTGTGTCACCCCCAGCCCTCTTTTTCTCTAGGCTTCCCATGCCCAGTTCTAGCAACCTCTCTTCATATGTCTTGGTTTCTAGTCCCTTTATCATTTCGGTTGCTCTTTTCTGCACCTTTTCCAAAGTTTCTATGTCTCTTTTGAAGTGTGGTGACCAGAACTGAATGCAATACTGCAGGTGTGGTCTGACCAGGGTATTAATGAGTGCTATTAATACCTTCCTAGTCTTGGAGTCTATCCCCCTGTTGATGCAGCTTATTATTTTATTGTTTGTTTGTTTGTTTATTTATTTATTAAATTTTTATGCCGCCCCTCTCCGAAGACTCTATTTATAAAGCCCTAAATGGCATTGCGCCAGATCAGGGGTAGGCAAAGTTGGCTCTTCCTGCGACTTTGGACTTCAACTCCCAGAATTCCTGAGCCACTCATCCTAGTTCAGGAATTCTGGGAGTTGAAGTCCACATGTCAAAGAAGAGGCAACTTTGCCAACCCTGTGCCGGACTATTTACAGGACCGTCTTCTGCCATGTATCTCCCAGCGACCGGCTAGAACCTGCAGGGTCGGCCTTCTCCAGGTCCCATCAGCCAAACAGTGCCGATTGGCTTGGGAGTGCCTTCTCTGTGGCGGCTCCGGTTCTGTAGAATCAACTACCCCCAGTGACTCGCACTGCCCCCATCCTCTTAGCCTTCCGAAATGCTGTGAAAACATGGCTCTGCTGGCAGGCCTGAGTCTGCTGAGCAAGACCAACTAGCCCGGCCCAGGTTTGTTGAATGACTGTTGTATTTTGGGTTTTTTAAACTGTTTTATATTGCCATTGTTCTATTACCCTGTTTCCCCGAAAATAAGACGTACCCCGAAAGTAAGGCACGTCAGAGGTTATGCAGAATTTGCTAATATAAGGCACCCCCCAAAAATAAGGCGTAGTCAAGTTTACATACGGTACGGTGGAAAAACATACGGTACCATTCAAAGCTGTTCATAGCGGTACCGTAATAATGTGGGGTCCCCTGCTGGCCCCTTCCATCACTTTTTACCGTCCAGTACAGCAGACACAGTCTGCTGCTGTCTCACCGCCATTACAGTCTCCACTACAGTACATAGACTGTAGTTCCTCTGGTGGCCGGAAGCTGCAATAGCGGGAGTATACTGTTGTACCATATAAGTGCCGTCGTTTGTGTGTGTGTGTGCCATACTGACAGGTACCGTACCATAATCAGTGTACAGTACAGTACACTTTCTTTGGGAGTGTCAGCTTTTCTGCCTGTGAATTTGTCTTATTTGGGAAATATAAGGCACCCCCCGAAAATAAGACGTAGCACAACTTTTGGAGCAAAAATTAATATAAGACAGTGTCTTATTTTTGGGGAAACGCGGTATGTTATTTATTATTATTTATATTGCTTTTATATTATATTACTCTATTACTGTACATCGCCCAGAGTCCACAAGGAGTTAATTAAATTAAATTAAATTTGTTAAGTGAGTTTTGCCCCATTTTACGACCTTTCTTGATGCAGCTGGTAAGCGAATCACTGCATTTGCTAAAATTAGTAAAAAGGTTGTTAAGTGAATCCAGCTTCTGCATTGTCAGAAGGTCACAAAAGGGGAATCCCATGACCCCTGGGACATTGCAACCACCGTTAATACGAGTCAGTTGGCAAGCATCCAAATTCTGACTACATGACCAGTATTGGGTTCCTACCGGTACGGATGTGGACGCCACACCAGTCGTAAAACTAGAGCAGCGCGCACAGCTTCAGTTCTCTAGCATGTGCGCATGCAGGTCCTAACATTTTGTTTCTGCGCATGCGCAGGAAGTAAAATATTGCGAGGGAATGCACGCGTACGTGAGATTTTGCCAATTTTTTGCTTCTGAGCATGCATGGAAGCAAAAAAAGAAAAGCCAAAATCTCTTGTGTGCGCATCCCTCTAGATTTCGCTTCCCGCAGATGCACAGAAGCAAAATATTGCTGGGATGCGCACACGCAACAAACCTGAAGCTGTGCATGCAACACACCGCTAGCAGAGGTCGTGGCAATCTCCACCTGCACATGACCATGGGGATGCTGAAATAGTCATAAGTGAAAAACGGTCATGTCTCTTCGTTCAGTGCCATTGTAGTTTAGTTTAGTTTAATCAGATTTGTATGCCGCCCCTCTCCGCAGACTCGGGGCGGCTCACAGCAACAGCAATACAAGACAAATCCAATATTAAATTAATTTTAAGAACACCACAAGTTAAAAAGCAATCATACACACTAGCATACCATACACAATTTTTATAAGCCTAGGGGGAAGGAACATGTCAATTCCCCCATGCCTGACGACAGAGGTGGGTTTTAAGGAGCTTACGAAAGGCTAGGAGGGTGGGGGCAACTCTGATATCTGGGGGGAGTTGATTCCAAAGGGTCGGGGCCGCCACAGAGAAGGCTCTTCCCCTGGGTCCCGCCAAACGACATTGTTTAGTTGACGGGACCCGGAGAAGGCCAACTCTGTGGGACCTAACTGGTCGCTGGGATTCGTGCGGCAGAAGGCGGTCCCGGAGATATTCTGGTCCGGTGCCATGAAGGGCTTTATAGGTCATAACCAACACTTTGAATTGTGACCGGAAACTGATCGGCAACCAATGCAGACTGCGGAGTGTTGGTGTGACATGGGCAAATTTAGGAAAGCCCATGATAGCTCTCGCAGCTGCATTCTGCACGATCTGAAGTTTCCGAACACTTTTCAAAGGTAGCCCCATGTAGAGAGCGTTACAGCAGTAGTATTGTAACTTTGAACAGTCACTAAATGAACTGTTATAAGTCCAGGACTACCTGTATTATCTGGTACAACTTAGCCAACATCCTTGTGGTTTCCTTTTAGTCACCATGGCTTCCCCCTCAAACCTCTCACACCTTCTCCCTGCTGCCCGATTGCGTCAACTCGCCCAGGATTGGTTGCAAGAAGATGCCCCCAGCTTTGACTATGGAGGCTATGCGGTGGGCAGCCATCAGGCGTCCGCTGTGCTCTTCTGCAAATCCCCCGGCGTCTTAGCTGGTTTCCCGTTCTTCGAAACTATCTTTACTGAAGTCGGCTGTTCAGTGGAGTGGCTCCAAACCGAAGGAACCTGGGTTGAACCCGTCACCCGAGTGGCTGAAGTCCATGGGCGTGCCAATGACCTCTTGCTGGGCGAGCGAGTAGCTTTGAACTGTCTGGGACGCTGTAGTGGGGTCGCCACATCAGCAGCAAAAGCTTGCCGGGCAGCACAGGAAGCTGGGTGGCATGGAGAGGTCGCGGGGACAAGGAAGACCACCCCGGGCTTCCGTCTCCCAGAAAAATATGCACTTCTAGTTGGGGGAGCCTCCTGTCACCGCTACGATCTGGGAAGCCTCATCATGTTGAAGGACAACCACGTCTGGGCCTCTGGCAGTATTACACAAGTGAGTACGCAAATGCAAAGGTGTTCATGTTATACAGTGATTGTGATCTAGCCTGCAATAATCTAAATGATTGCTGGAGAGCAGCAGAGAATAGGGGTTTTCTCATGTCTCTCTGCTGCCACCTAAGGGTCGAATTGAGTATGGCAGGTCAGCTTTGGTAGCTGTACAAATTAGCCTTTAAAAAGAAATGCCAAAATCCAATATATAATCAGATTTACAACAATAAAAAAGTAATTTAAATGCTCTGTATTATTTATTAAATTGGGGTTAGTCTTAAAACCAGCACTAGTTGCAATCTTCATTCAGTTTTGCACTATTTTATGTGCTACATGATCATGTAATGATAGGGAGCATACATCTCAATTTCACTAACCATTACTTGTTATCTAGATTAAAAATTACATTGGACTATATAGTTTAAAAACAACAGTGGACAGATTCAGAATCATTTTGGCTCTTTTGATTTGGTAGGATCCTTTTGCTATTATATGGTAACTGTTTTTATATTTTATTTATAATTTAATTGTTCCAAATTGATTGCGCCTTTGGAAATAGAGAATTAGTTTAAACCAACACCCCTCTCCCCCCGCCAATAATCTCATTTTGTTGGCTGGGACTGTTTGCAGCAAGATTTCTCAACCTTGGTAATTTTATGACGCATGGACTTCAACTCCCAGAATTTGAAGCTGGCTGGGGAATTCTGGGAGTTGAAGTCCACATGTCTTAGAATCATCATTGGAAAACCCTGCTTTGTAGAATTAGAATCTGTATCCAGGTTTAGAGCAGGCCTAATAGAGGCCCTCAAATGACACGGTATAATAGACCAACTAATCTAAGGTTTGTTTTCTATAGGATACGTTTTCACGGAGAATCTAGCTAAATGGCTGGTATGAAATAGGGAGATTATGATCCCGCTATATAGAATGCTGGTGAGACCACATTTGGAATACTGTGTTCAGTTCTGGAGACCTCACCTACAAAAAGATATTGACAAAATTGAACGGGTCCAAAGACGGGCTACAAGAATGGTGGAAGGTCTTAAGCATAAAACGTATCAGGAAAGACTTCATGAACTCAATCTGTATAGTCTGGAGGACAGAAGGAAAAGGGGGGACATGATCGAAACATTTAAATATATTAAAGGGTTAAATAAGGTCCAGGAGGGAAGTGTTTTTAATAGGAAAGTGAACACAAGGACAAGGGGACACAATCTGAAGTTAGTTGGGGGAAAGATCAAAAGCAACATGAGAAAATATTATTTGACTGAAAGAGTAGTAGATCCTTGGAACAAACTTCCAGCAGACGTGGTAGATAAATCCACAGTAACTGAATTTAAATGTGCCTAGGATAAACATATATCCATCCTAAGATAAAATACAGAAAATAGTATAAGGGCAGACTAGATGGACCATGAGGTCTTTTTCTGCCGTCAGACTTCTCTATGTTTCTACCTAAGGTTAGCTCAAGCTTCTGCAGGCATCAACATATAACCTGGTCCACTGTCAATATCATCTCGCAATGTTTTCAATCCCACAGGCAGTTCACAATGCCCGGCGAGTAGGTGGCTTTGCCCTGAAAATAGAAGTGGAGTGTGGCTCCTTAGAAGAAGCTCTTGAAGCATCAGGGGGTGGCGCTGATATTGTCATGCTGGACAACTTTACTCCTGAGGTATTTGGCTGAGAGAAGATGAGGCAGATCTAGAAACTAAAATTCATGACTGATTTTTTTTTTAAAAAAACCTGTTTGGTTCTTTTGGATCATGATTGGAATATTGACATTTGAAAGCTGATAAAATAGTGTTTCAAAGGTTGTTAAGAGGATTGCTTTCAAAGCATCAGGCTCGAGATTGCATCTTCCCTCTGAAATCTTTGTTTTCCCCAAATTATAACCAGCTGCCATTTCCTGGAAACAGGAATTAGGTTGCTGCAGGGTTTGATTTAATTGTATTATTTATTTAGAATATGTATGTGTCACCACACATGATAGTTCTTTGAAGGGGTTTACATAGTGAAACATGGCATACAAACATGTTTACAGTAAACAGCTGATTAAACTTCCAATGTGGATAAAGCTTTTGACTTGGGTATCTTCCACTCTTGAACAAAACATGATTTGTGAAAGTTCTGCTTCTGGAGAGGCCTTCAGAACACATTACATGTTGTGTATTTTTTTAAAAATCTTGTCTCGTGTGGGACCATTATCCCCCTCTTGGCTTGCACTCAATTTTGACCTCATATTCCATATACAGTGATACCTCATCTTACAAACGCCTCGTCATACAAACTTTTCGAGATACAAACCCGGGGTTTAAGATTTTTTTGCTTCTTCTTACAAACTATTTTCACCTTACAAATCCACCGTCGCCACTGGGATGCCCCACCTCTGGACTTCCGTTGCCAGCGAAGCGCCCGTTTTTGTGCTGCTGGGATTCTCCTGAGGCTCCCCTCCATGGGAAACACCACCTCCGGACTTCCGTGTTTTTGTGATGCTGCAGGGGAATCCCAGCAGCGCAAAAATGGGCGCTTTGCTGGCAATGGAAGTCCGGAGGTGGGGTTTCCCATGGAGGGGACCCTCAGGGGAATCCCAGCAGCGCAAAAATGGGCGCTTTGGCTGGCAAAAGGGGTGAATTTTGGGCTTGCACGCATTAATCGCTTTTCCATTGATTCCTATGGGAAACATTGTTTCGTCTTACAAACTTTTCATCTTAAGAACCTCGTCCCGGAACCAATTAAGTTTGTAAGACAAGGTATCACTGTACAGTATATCTATAATTCTGATAGGTATTGTCATCATAAGACTGAAAACGTTTGGTTTCCCGGGTACTTTTGCTCATTTTTCCCCCCTCTTCTTCTGCAGGACTTGCATCCTACAGCCAGCACCATAAAGACCTCCTTCCCCCATGTCACGATCGAAGCTAGTGGAGGAATCACTGAAGAGAATGTGGCACGCTTTGTGGGGCCCAATATTGATGTGATCTCCCTGGGTTGCCTCACCCAATCAGCTAAAGTGGTAGATTTCTCCCTCAAAATCAGCCAGGAGCAGACTCGCAAGCCGTCACTGCGTAATTTTGTTTTCTGATCTGAGGCAGGACCATCCTATTCAAATGTTTTGGAGTTGGGCAGTTGGAGAGGTAATGGGGGCTGAGTTATATCTGCTGCTTATTAATTGTGCTGATCTAAAATGATGAGGGTTGTACTCCAAAACTTCTGGAAGACGGGAAATTTCTTGTACAGGGTTTGCCTGGTAAAACCTCCCTAGGGATTTTTTTAAAGGATTATTTTCTTTTATGGGAACAAAACCAGCATCAGGGTTGAAGGGAGGGCAACTGGGGTTTGTTGTCGAAACGTCTTCTGTGTATGTGATTTTTGATAGCAATAAAATGTATGCCATTTCCTTCCCACTTTCTCTTAAACGGTGCCTTGCATGCCTACTGCAATTTCGTTAAACTGGCCAAATAAATCTTTTTGAAAAAAAAAAATTGTTCTATTGTCGTTTGTCAATGCTGACGTGGCCTGCAATATCAACATTGCTCTCATCTTCCACCCCATGTTTTTCCAGAGTTGTGCATCTGTACGCATGTCCAATCTCTGAGTTGTCCCACCTCGCACTTAACTCACCCAAATTGTGCTACTCTCTATCTTCATCACATCTCACCTACCAGTCTATTGCATTCCTCACCACTATTACACACTTTCCAGGGCAAATCACAACCAAGCGTAGCTGAAGGCTCCCTGGAATTTTCTTCTAGATACAATGAATTTGAGCTGAAACTTTAGATAGCCTCAAAGCTAATTCTCTGAAGAATCTCTGCAGTGGCTTTCTCTTCCTTAAAATTGTGGCAATTCTCGCAAAGCCAAGATCCATCGATCTTTTTGCATATTCAAAATCCGCATTTTGCCATTTTATGAGCATTGTAAGCATGGAGAGAAAACTTATCCCTTATTTTTTCTTTAATTCCCCTTGATAAGAATAATTACATAGTTACTGCAAAGCTATCAAAATCCAGATGGCACTTGTGGTCATCCTAATCTTTTTCTGTCATATTCAGCTGATCCAGCTGCCCTGGCTAAAGTTATCCTGTATCAGACCCCTTGTAAAATACAATCCTCAGTTAATTAAAGTGCCCTACATTGTATAAAATGTCTGTGTTTTCTCTTTTTACCCATTCCCCTCTACTCTATTCCATCAGCCACAAATGGCTGATTGAAAGGGAAGAACCAGAGTGGAGGCAATTTCACAACTTTTGATTCATCCCTCTTCATCTGTGACTCTGATCTCACCCAACACAAATAATTACCTTCCCCCACTTATTAGATTATTTGTGAGCAAAAAAAATCCACAAGTATTTTAAAAATATTGGGAAAGGGCATGAATGGATTTAGTGAACTAACAGTAGGGTCCAAATGGGAGCCAAGATATAAAAATAAAATATGTAAGTGAAGCAATATTAGGCCTGCTCCCTCAGTTTAAATTTTTTCATAATTAATTAGCCTATTTTAATCAAATAATTCTTTAAATTGAATTATAGATTAAAAACAACTTGTTCTGAATCCAGAAGCAGACATTCTTTCATTTTAGATGACTCTCTAGTACTAGCAACATAAGAGGTGATCGTGTCTCATTTACAGAAGAAGGAATGATCTTTTAAAATTATACTTGGGATGTGTCTCAAAACTATTTTCTAACAATTGTACTGGCCACACTAAAAAAAAACCCTGAGTGAATGATCGCCGTACTAAAAGGAAGAAAAACAATCACATTCGGAACCTGAAGCTAAATTAGTTTTAGAAATTGAATCTGTGCTAACATTCTGTGGCCTGAGCAGATAAGCAGACTCTGAAAACAAGGGCATTAGAAACAGAGCTGTCCTCATTTTTATTAAGACTTGATGGTGTGAAGTCCCAGTTAGGTTAAATCTAGTTGTAGTGAATAGGGTTGGTTTTGGGGGGCATAATTTTTCTCCCCATAAGATAATAAATAACAGATTGAGATATTTGTTGTTTGATTACAAAAGTGGATCATCAGGGACCAGCATAAATGAAATTCCCCAGCCTGGGAATGTCTAGGTGGATTTCCCCATAAAGCAAGGGTAAAAAAATGATCAGGTTTTATTCCCCTTCCTTGTCCTCTCCGTGTGTGATGACATAGCAGATGTTCTTGTAGTCAACATTGCCAGCTACATCTGGAGGGAAAGCGTGCCACATGTTCTTAATCTGCCAGAAAGAGATAAGAGTATGTTGAGAAGTGATAGGATTGCAGTTGATGACTTTCAATGTTTTCAATTATTACTCTAAATCAGGGGTCTCCAAATTTTGCAATTTTAGACTGGTGGACTTCAACTCCCAGAATTCCTCAGCTGGCTCCTTAGCCATGAAAAGGATAATTGAAAAGGATAAGAGCCGGGGTGGCGCAGCAGGTAGAGTGCTATACTGCAGGCCACTAAAGCTGACTGCTAGATCTGTAGGTCAGCGGTTCAAATCTCATCACCAGCTCAAGGTTGACTCAGCCTTCCATCCTTCCAAGGTGGGTAAAATGAGGACCCGGATTGTGGGGGGCAATATGCTGGCTTTGTCAAAAAGTGCTATTGCTTACATGTTGTAAGCCGCCCTGAGTCTAAGGAGAAGGGCGGCATAAAAATCGAATGAATGAATGAATGAATGAATGAATGAATGAATGAATGAATGAATAAATAATTGTGCCTCTTGGCCCAAAGTGACTTGTGGATAGCTAACTGAAGAAGGATATATCATATCCTTCTTTTGATCTTTCAGGGAAAGATCAAAAGCAACATGAGAAAATATTATTTTACTGAAAGAGTAGTAGATCCTTGGAACAAACTTCCAGCAGACGTGGTTGATAAATCCATGGTAACTGAATTTAAACATGCCTAGGATAAACACATATCCATCCTAAGATAAAATACAGAAAATAGTACAAGGGCAGACTAGATGGACCATGAGGTCTTTTTCTGCCGTCAGTCTTCTATGTTTCTATGTTTCTATAAACACTTCTTTAATGTGTTATTCAGGATTTGGATTTGTGCTAAACGAGAATAATACAGATTGCTATAGATTTCTTTCCTGGCCTGATCCCCTCAGTCCTTGATTTTCAGGCATGGTTTTGCTCACTGTGGTTGAGCTAACTTATGTGAAAAGAGAATGTGAGTGTTAATACCTGTTTTTATTCTGTGGTAACAGAAAAGTGTTATGCAATCCTTGGAAGAATCTTATTGTGTTGGAAAAAAAGTTCAGTATTGATTTTGGTCTCAGACTGGCCTCACATATATTTAAAATTAATGTAATGATTCAATGAAATCAGTATATCCAGATTATCTTGTCTCCTTTTCTCCTATTTCTACAGATTTTAGGTTGAATTGTTGACAACATGAAAAAATAACACAGAAGTAAAATATCTGGACAAGGGAACAATTAATCTCTTAATTGGCAAACTAACTACAAGGGCCTCCGTGGTGCAGTGGTTAGAGTGCAGCACTGCAAGCTACCTCTGCTGATTACTGGGGGCCAGCAGTTTGGCAGATCAAATCTCGGTAGGTTCAAGGTTGACTCAGCCTTCCATCCATCCAAAGTCGGCAAAATGAGGAGTCAGATTGTTGGGGGCAATATGCTTACTCTCTATGAACTGCTTAGGGAGCGCTGTAAAGCACTGTGAAATGGTATATACGATAAGTGTAAATGCTATTGCTATTAATCAAATAAAGAAAAGAATGGGACAGTAACAAGATACAAATAAAATTTCTTACCTCTTCTGGAGTGAATCGGTCACACTGGGTAGTCAAGAGTTCTTCCAAGCTGTAGCAAGACAAGAGGAAACGTAGTATGTGACAAAGGCCCTAAATATAAGTGACTTCTGATCCAACTGTCATTTAGAATATAATTTAATGGCAAGATATGGTTTGCTTAAGCAATTAATTGGGAGGAATACTACGAACTGTCTGCAACATGGAAGAGGAGATCATGGGAACCTAGTAACAGCTATTTTATGTTTTGGTCTGAACGAATTCAGTGTTCCAAAGGTGCTTTTTCGGGAAGCAACTGGACTGCCTTGTTTTTTTCTTTTGAAGACATTTCGTTTGTCAGCCAAGAAGCTTCTTCAGCTGTGACAGGATTCCTCACTATCCTTTCAGAGCTGAAGAAACTTTTTGGATGAGAAGCAAAACATCTTTAAAAAAAACCCAACAACCCAAGAAAGTCCAGTTGCCTCCTGAAAAAGCACCTTTCAGGACAACCATGACCTGGATGGTTGAGAACCTCTGCAGACTTTTAATGGATTCAATGCTTCTGCTGGAAGTGAAATGGAAGGTAAACACTCACAACTTCTTCTTGACACTCCCCTTGCCCTCGGGGTCCAAAACTTTGAAGGCACCAATGATGACATCCTCGGGATCAGCACCTGATGAGACAAGACCAGAAGATTAGTGAGATGCTGGAACAGCTTATCTGTCACATAGAAGAAGACTGAGAAGAACAAGAGACTCACTCACCCTTCAGCTTCTCCCCAAACATGGTGAGGAAGACAGTGAAGTTGATGGGGCCATTGGCCTCCTTGAGCATGGCATCTAACTCCTCATTCTTCACATTTAGGCGACCTACACAGAAAGGAAGAAAGTTTAACTGCTGAGGATTTGATTTAAGGATCTGATCATCCGCCCAGCTTCAGTTTAGTTTCAGCCCTCTCTCTTTTTTCTTACCCATAGCAGCAAATGTATCTCGCAGGTCCTCCTTGTCAATGATGCCATCTCTGTTCTGGTCAATAACAGTGAAGGCCTAAGAAGCAGGACAGAAAGAAATACATTAACAAATTCATGCATTACATGCATTAAATGGGCTTTTTGAGCTATTCACAATGGCTTGGTTCAACTGCTGCACTAAGGAAAAACTAAAAAACCCCACATTATAGCGTAGCAGACTACACGAAACCAACATGTTTGGGCACTAGAAAATTCACTCCCTTTCCCTGTCCTACCAAAATGAACAGTAGCCAGGATCTCAAAACAGTAGCCAGGATCTCAAAACTACTTTATAGTAGCTTTCGGATTTAAACCAACACATATCTAAACTGGCTATATATTTATTTGTTTGCTTGCTTGCCAAACGTGTACAAGATAACTAGTATAGATATGAAGATAAACATGAACAAAGGAAGTAAATACAGACAAATGGGGACAGTAAGACAGGGACGATAAGTATGCTGGTATGAATGGGGCGAGGTCCATAGTAGAGTTTGAGATTGAAGCTGTGAGAGTTTGAGGCTGTGACAACAGAGTCAACAACAGAGTAGAGCATTCCAGGCATTGACCACTCTGTTGCTGAAGTTTCTGCAATCGAGTTTGAAGCGTTTTACCTTGAGTTTGTATTGATTGTTTGCTTGTGGTCGAAGCTGAATTAATTTAATTTATTGTATTTCAATGCCGCCCAACTCCTAAGGGTCTCTGAAGAAGTTGTTGACAGGTAAGAAGTTGTAACAGAGAACTTTATGTACTATGCTTAGATTGGGCCTCAAGCAGTGCACTTCCAGATTGTTCAAGCCCAAAATTTCAAGCCTGATGGCATGGGGAGTTCTATTGTGAGTAGAAGAGTGGAGTAGTCTTCTTGTGAAATACCTCTGAACCTGCTCAAATATGTTAATGTCCATCTGGGTTCCAGGTGGATGAGCTGTATTCAAGAATTGGTGTGGCAAAGGTTTTGTATAGCCTAGTTAGCAAAACAGTGTTGCCAGGGAAAAAGCTTTGTAAAATTAGGTTAACAACTCTTAATGCCTTTTTGGCAATGCTGTTACAATGATCTTATATCATTTGAGAGGAGTACTCCTAGGTCCTTGACGGAGTGAGGGTCATCTAATGTGCTACTGGACTTTATTATATTCTAATAAAGGAGAACATTTGTAGCTCAGGATTGACATCAGAAGTTCTTGGTGCTTTCAGAGCACCAAAGACAACTCAAGACTGTATATGTGTTATGTTGTCACAATTTTTGCAAATCACAATGTAGTAAAGTAGAGATCTTCGTTTCTTAAGAAGAGGAAGAAAGCTTTTTCTGTTTTTCTGAGAACTGGTTCATCACTGCCATATCAAGTGACATGTAATTAACCCAGAGTAGGGGAAACCCGTGATGAAATTGTTTTGATCATTGTTTTGGATAGCAGCCAATGGACAAAACCAGCAACATGGGGAAGGCGGAAAGACAGGCAGTGGTGATTTCACAAAAGACAAAACTTTGATCACAATGACCAGCTTTTCTGCTTTGACCTTGTCTTCATGGATACTTTTAGCTGCAATGCTTTTTCTAGGTGCAATTCATGCCTTTAATTCATTTAAATTCAAATTTATTCATCAAACATGAATTAATTAGAATAGGGATCAGGAATTAGCATTCTTCTAGATATCTGACAGTTTCCATTCTTATTGGTATTAGTTAACATGATCAATGGTAGAAACCTGCCAGAAGTGTAGCCCAACTCCAAATTGAGAACCTAACATTATTTGTTCTTAAACTAAGTTAACAAAAGAACGTGTGTAAACAGACAACTTGTACAATCTGCAACATATTGATTGGTTGTTGAATCGGGTGAAATGCTACCAGGACAGCCTGGTTCAGGCATAGTGACAGCCACCAGAAGTTTGGAGAATTGGTAGTGGCAGCACCACAAGGCTCCACTTAGCACCCAGATGTCACCATTGTCTTTTTTTATCCTGTGCGCATACATAAAGCCTTCTGCACATGCACAGAGGATGAAAATGCATACGGGACAGTAATCCGTATGTGCAAAGCATGCACTTCCGAACTGGTATGGAAGTTAAGTAAATTTCACCGCTGTGTTGAATGTATATATCTACCTACATTTATTACTTAATAATTATACAGGTGATATATAAGTGGAAAACTACATGAAACCCTACATTTGAACTACCGTATGTAATTGTTTTCCATTCCACAGCACAACCATCCGTATAGCTGAGCCATATGGATTCTTGCATATCTTTAGTCTTGCACAAATACCCTTTTGGAAAGGATATTTCAACTTGCAGGAGAAAAGATTCTGGCTGTGAAAATTGGTGTATACCAGGCAGGAGAAATAATTATGGGATTTTGAAAGGAATAACTTCTGTATCCTTCTCTCTTCCCCGTATTTTGTGCAAGATCCTTCTGGCCTTCAGTGATGCACACTGGATACAGCTTTGATTCCAAACATCACATTGTAACAGCAAAAGTTCAAGAAACAAATCAGTGAAAAGAACAGCAATTGGTATTGTTGACAAAGCTAGTTATCATGCTAAGTCAGCTTTTAAAGAATCATCTTTAGATGGATGCATACAATATCAAGGAAAGAATTGTGTAGACTCAATTCCAAGAGCTAGATTCATATAACACATTAATTCAAATTAAATAAAATTTTAGTTTATTGTGATACAAAAATCCAGCTGGATTTGCATATTACAATCAGATATACTTTAATTTGGATTAATGTATTGTATAATAACTATACAGAGCCAAATAAAGAAGATCTGTTAGTTATATTTGTAAATTATCTTCATCATAAACAGTTAAACTTGTATGCCATCTGGCATTCAACAACTCTGGAAAGCCTCTGATACTCAAACAAATTGCAATAAAATCAATAAAACTTAAAAGACGAGAAGCGTGATAAAGTGAGGGATCTCCCTTTCTTTGGCTAAGGCCTCAGTGAAGAAACAGATCTTCATGGCTTTTCTAAATCATAGAGAAGTGGGCCCCATCTTTATCTCAGGAAGAACTTCATTCCAGAGAGCACGTAAGATGGGGACTGGAGACTTCAGTGGTTTATCTAGTTGTCTACTTATCTAGCAATTCATTATAGGACTGGAGACATGAGTTAACTCCAGTGAGTGCAATCCTCCTCTCCCTCCTCCCTTTTCTGCAGCTGTGCCCTGGAAACACCTGTCACTTGATATCCTTCTTCCCTTCTGCCAAGAATGTGAACAACCTTAAACTGTCTCATATTAAACCCCAAGCCCTCCCTAAGGGGACAGGTGGTACATTCTGAAGGGGCTGTTGATGAGGTCTCCAAAGGCTGGCAGATGGAATTCACTCCTCCTCTCCTCTCCCCTCCTTTTCTTTCTTTCTTGCTAAATGCTATGTGTCTATCTCTTTCCAAATAAAAAATAAATCCTAGAATTTAGCAAATTGAAAGAGACTGCACTGGCAGAACAAATTCAGTCAAAAAGCCTACCCTCTTAGGCAGGTCCTTGCCATCTGAGAAATAAGGCTCTTAAATCAAGTATAATGTTTGCTATGTTGTGCAAATGTAGAATGGCTATCATTTAGGGTACAAGAAAGTCAAAATGTGTAATCTACAACCAGCTTGGATTTCAAATTTCACTTTTTTTTATCTCAAACGCCTATAAACCAAGCTAAAGTACTGCTTGAGAAGCAGTGTGTGAATAAAAATGGTGGAGAAATTGGGCTTGTTTCTTAGATTTTCAGGCTCAACATATTGTGTGAATTCAGCCCTGGTCTGAAGAGCTACATGGATTCTCTACACTGTGAAAGAAGGGGGAAACTTCCAGAGAATAACTACTAGATGGAGTGGAAGTTACATCATCTCAACTAATTAATCTTGTAATTTTGATGTTGGCTGGAGAAGTACCTCAGGAGTACCTTTTCCAACTCATGTTAAAACACACACACACACACACACACACACACACTACACCACACACATATACACTCACACAAAGCAAAGGCCCTGACTACTTTGGGTGGAATGTAACATCAGCACCACAGTGTCAGCAATGTACTCAGCACTTATCTGTGGAGATTCTGAGTCATCCAGGTCATAGTTATCTCAAAGGTGTTTTTTTCAAAAGGCAACTAGACTGTTTCTTCCTTGAGGAAAAAGAAGAAAATGTTTCATTTCTCATCACTTGTAACAACAGGTTATGTGATGCCGGCACCATCAGAACTATTGAAGCTTCTTGAAAAGTGAAATGTTTTCTTCCTCTTCTTCTTCAAGGAAAAAAAAGATCAGTTGCTTTTTACTCAGCACTTGCTAAATAAGGGCGAGAAAGATTCTCTACTTTGAGGAAATTACATTATAAGAATAAAAGCATAAAAGGATATTCTAAAGCAAAGCAGAAACAAGCAAGACTGTCCAGAAATCTTGATGGTGAACCTACCATTTTCCCACAAAAGTCTAAAAATATTCTAGCTAGAAAAATACTATGTATGACGTACAACTTCATCCTGAGTCAACTCATCAGTTCATCCTCTCCACTGTTCCGGATGGCAGGATCTCTCTAGAGATTCAATCCAGAATGGAATTCAACAAAAGCAGAGCTGAAAAGCAGTTGATTGATACCCAAGGGGGCAAACTGGCCAAGGAGAAATGAGTAGCTGAACCCAGGATTAACCTGAGCTACTAAAATCCTAATGCCTCCTAGATAATAGTCAATAATTAGTTGTTGTTTTTTTAAAATCCCTTCCTGCCATCCAGTGAATGTCCATCCAGATCTAGTATCCCTAAATCTAAGTATCAAGATTGTTATTTCTGCTAGCCGGTATTCAAGCAACCTTCCCAAACTTCATTCCCTCTCATGATGTTACTTAAATTCACACCATTCCTATAACGGGAGTTGCAATTTTGGATTAAATACCTATCTATTCTATGGGCCAATTTTATTTCATTTTTCAAAATGCCAACAGATGCCTATAGATTTCAGCAGTATAAACCTGGGGGTTCTGCGACCAGACTATGAGACTGTGTTTCCACTACAGATCTACTCAGTGGACTCTACTGCCACAAGTGGAAATGTAATCTTTTCACCGTTAGCATATTATGGGAAACTTAAAAATGGCAGAAGGAATTGTAGGAAGGGCAAAAGAATTACTGTAAAATGAAGGGAAATCATCACTGAGTTCTCCTGAAATTCCATGATTACATCAGGATTATTGTACAATGCAGGAGCCCACCTGAAATGCCTGAAGACTAAGGGGAGATGGGTTCCATCCTGCCACAAACATCTATAAATGATTTTTAGTGTTACCAGTCTCACTGCATGCTTAAGGAGAAAAGTAACAAGGGGGAAAAGAAGGCAAGTCTTGTTCTTTGAGTTTTCTGAAGGAAAGGCAGGTGATACATACAATTAAATAAGTATGCACATTGCAAGACTGATCTGTCCTCTAGTATTTTTAAAAGCAGGAGGCCCTCAAAAAATAAAGAAGCACAAACAAAGGTTGCAGGAAAAAGAAGAAAATCCAAAGGAGCTGCTATGCTAGTTTGCTATCAACTCTAACTCTAATGTAGCTTTAGTCTCCTTTATAGTTGATCGATATTTTAAGACTTCAGGCTTCATTTTTGATAGAAATCGGGAGGCTTCTCATCTCCTCCTCCCCCGCCCTCCCCAAACTAGTCTGCCAGAATGGATTTCCAAAGATCTCCTTGTAAGGCTCTGCCATTTGCTTCATCCAGGCACAGATGTCACCTCTTTGCTCAGTCCTCCTTCACCCAAAATAGACCCTGCTGCATTGCAAGGGTCTTGGAAAGGAAACACCATCAACTTTGAGGTGGTGTGTGGGTGTGTGGAGGTCTACTGCCTGCCAAAGGGCAAAAAATGCTCCTCTGAAAAGAAGAATTTAAGTGGTGAGGAGAAGAGTTTCCATTTGGAAAGCTGTTCCTCACTCTCATTTTTATAGGTGAGTCCAAATTAATTTAAAGAACAAGTGCCCTGAGGAGAATAACCTGAAATTACCCCTGGGAAAGGAAAAGCAACTTTAATAGCAGGTAAAAAACTGATCTTCCATGCAATTAATGGGTTCTAAGCTCCAAAGTAGGATTTTGTGGAGATATACACTCATAGTTGCTCATTGTTTTGACTCGTCCAAAATATGGCCATGTTTACACATCATAACAAGCCATTACTCATGGTTTACAAACCCATTTTGTATTCTGCTTTACACTTCACAAGAATTTATGTTTTGCTTAATCTTGACTTACTGAAGAAAACAAAAATAAGCTAGCATTCATATCATATGGAGACAGAAGAACATTTTTGAAAAGGTTCCGACTCAAATCAAACCACCACCAAACCCATACATGAACAGATATCCAGATGTTGATTCTTGAAGTAAATTATGTTTTAAAAAACACCTCTATAATTTATCTAGATTTTTAACATTTAGTCACTTTTGCTAAAGTTGAGAAAATGTAGCTGGGATTCATACATGCAGTACACTGAACTGGACCTACCTGCACATGTAAAACAGGCTTATCTAAAACATTTAATTAGGTTCTATTATAACAGCCAAAATATCTGTGATTAGTCAGCAATATTTTTCAAAGGGAAGGCAGAATCTGAATTGACTTGTGTAAGACGTTTTGTTCTTAAAATTCATTCCTTTGTATTCAGTGATGTAGTTATTCAGTGAATGTCAATTTTGAGTGGTGCTCCTGGACAATGCTGATTGGAATCTAGTAATTTACCCCAAAGCCCTCCTTTAATGGCATCATTACATATGTGATATTTCCTAATGGATGACACCCCTTCCCACGTCCATCTTTGTTCTTGTTCTTACCTCTTTAAACTCCTGGATCTGCGTTTGGTCAAACATGGAGAAGACATTGGAGCTTCCTTCTGCTGCCCTTCTCTTTGCCTTCTTGGGTGCCTAGAAGACAAGAAAGATGGGCATTCAAGATCAGCTCATCCTTATCTAGGGCAATCAAGCCTCCCAATTTTATAGGCGAGAGTCTCTATTCAAAATTGAAACTATATGAATGAAAAAAAAAGGAGTGAGCCACTGATACTTGCACAGACATCACTGATTAAGGAAATACATACATCTAATCATGGCTTACCCTTTACTATTAAATGAATTATCCTTCAACATAAATTGTAGAACTGGTTTATAGTTTAGTACCTTTCTCTCTGCAAATGTGACACAAACCATCAAGTTTGGTCCTGCTTTATCCTGATGCATTTTCACTTTGGGGACAATGTGTAAGCAGTCAATTCATCAGTGACATGAGAACATCTTATTAAGAAAGGATTCCCACCATGCAAAGTTTCTAGAATTACTTATTTGTCTGGTTTTCCCAAAACATATACGGTTTCCATTATAGTAGACTTTAAGCAACATAACCGAGAACTTTCTTGAATTGATTAAGTAAGCCATAGTTTTCTACATTTTTGCTTCCAGGGGCAGGGGACATTACTAAATATAAAATATTTAAACTTAATAACTAAAACTTCCTTTAAATGTCTTTTTAGGTTAGGTATATATTTTCAAAATATTGTTTGTATTTGTTATTTTCCGTAACATAAGGGAATGAAGGGATTAATACATCAAGGAGAACCCAACAGAAAATTGGATCATTGGAGAGAAACATTAATATTCATGATTTTAAAGAAAGTGTATACTTTGGTTTGAGAAGAAGAAGCATCTACTCTTACTTTTAATATAAATATCGAGTTGATAAAAGTTTAATGAATCTTTTTAAAGTCTTCATTTCAGGATTATAACAACTAATTTCCATGAGGGTGATTTTTTTCTTCAAGGTAACTATGCTGTATTTGGGTATTATAATTTTCATCTTCCCCAAAATCACTTTGCAACTTTTAAGTTAATAAATAATATATAAGTAATTAATTAATATAATAAGAGGAGCGCTTTAAAATGATAGCCTGGGCAAATAAAACATGTATGAACAAGCCTATTTTGATGATACCTGACAACTGTTCCAGAAAGTAGCACTAATCCACAATTGGTATTTAATAGAAAAGAGGGGAAGGGGGGCAGACTATTTTCAATATAGTCATATAAATAAATTTAGTTAGTTTTGCAAATTTAACCCATAGATGAAAAGAAAAACATAATATGAAATTTCTCTCTCTCTCTCAACTTTGTAAACTATGCCACATTCTGAACAAAGTTATTTTATACATAGGAGATATAGGATTATGATCTACATCAAAGGAAGTTATTTAGAATGACTAATTATCCGGAAATAATTTCAAAAATCTTCTTTCTGTAGAGTGGCACTTTCTTGATCCCCAATTCCTGAAAACTGATATGTTTTTTAGTTCTAGGAAGAGCCAAAGATGAGAAGGCAAAAATGGAATGAGAACCTGAAGATCCAGTTCCAGATCTAAGTGGGTCTCTTTTATGAATTGAAGCAGAGCAAAAATATGAACTTTGGGGTATTGATTAGAAATAATAAATGCATCTCAATCCTCTAATCATATTCAATTGGTCTGGTGTAAAAACCCAGTAAAAATTTGGAAGCCCTTATAACAAGCATGGTCAGATGATGGGATTGTAGGCTGGAGGCCTCAGGTGGAGAAAGTTTATACATGCTGACAAGCTAATGTTTTAGCATCAAGAAATGAGGTCCTGAGAGATTCAACAGTCTAAACTATTGTGGGTTGTCTTCTTGCCAAGGCCAGATTTATAGGATTGCTCTAACAACATATCTTACAGAGTTTACTCACTCCTACATTTCATCTGATGTGGCTTTTCAGAGGTACACCAGGCATACAACAAAACTTAAAGAGTGAAGGAAAAGTTTTTTAAAAGTTATTCCTTATTTCTTATTGGGGGGGGAGGGCAGACAGGTTGCAGCTTCTTTTGTCTGGATCTTGAAGTGCCTTGAGGAGTCTGACTCAGAGGCTCCTGTCTGCTCAGCAGCTGTCCAGCCACCCTTTGTTCCTTTTTTTTTTGGGGGGGGGAGGCAAAGAACCAAAATATTCCACGTGTAATAAAACATCCTGCTGTATTATTCAAGAGCGTTATTGCACTTATTCAGGGATTTTAAAGGATTCACATATAAGATTGAACAGGCAAAGCCAAGTAAAACAAAGTATTATTAAGCATGAAAACTGCTTGGGTTGGGATACATGTGCAAGATCAGATCCATTTCAGAAAGTGAAGAAAATGAAACAGAATGATAGATGTGAAATCATCACCTACAGACAGTAATCTGCTAGTCTGCATGCCTTCAGTCACATTTCCTTCCTCATCTCAAAACAGCACAGATGCTTTTGGCTTCACACAGCCCTCCCTGTCTCTCTAGCAGTTTGTTAAGCTTCCTCTTAACATGCACATTATTCTTGTCCACACATTTAAAAAAGCCCTAACTGAAAACACTCAAAATTCACTCATATATGTAAATAAAAAAGCTGAAATGAAGGATTAAAAAAAATGCCTAGAGAAATTTTACCCCTTTCTACTCATTCCTTTTTCTGATTTTATCTTTTGTCAAGAACATTTGAGAAACTTTCCTATTCCAATGCTGGCTTAAAAAAGCAGATTAAGATACAATTCAATCAATACATTTTCCACTTGTTTGGACTGAGATAGTCCCTGACACCACTTACCATGTTCTTTCAGTGGGCAGGTAAATGGGTGAACAGCAGCTGTGGATGCGATGGGGATGTCCCGGGGGGCCAGAAGGGCAAACAGCCTAGACACTTGGCTGTGAATTCCCCCGGGGTTATATAGGCTCCCTCAGAAGGAGGCGGGACAGCTAACTATAGTCACATCTTCAAGTTTGGGTGGGTGGAGGATGGATGGGGGTAACTAGAAATAGACTCCAAAGGAACGCAAGAGGGCCAACTCCTTTCTTGGAGACAGTGGTTAAGTCCATTAGGTTTGATGGTCCATAATTCAACACCCTTTATTATTCTGGGGATCAGTGATAACCCAGCTCCAAATCCAAAGGGGATGATCTTACAATCCACACAAACCCCTTACTATGGTTTGCTTGATTATAGCTTGCCAATCTACTACTTAACCATGGTTCTGCAAACATGTTTTTTGGTCAATATGTGAAGCCAGTCAGGGGATAATTCCTTGCTCAAACATTCACCCATAGAAGAAACCAAAAAGAAAACAACATCTCTTTTAAGGTGCATACTAAACTCTGGGTATAAACAATTGCATTTTTAAAAGTGTCAAAGAAGTCAAAGATCCTGAATTTGTCAGATTTGATGGACCAGGATTTGCAAAGTTTAAAACAACCTTTTCAGTCTGGAATTTAAGTCATTCCATGGATTTTAAGACGTGCTGGCTAATCTTTAACTAAGGATCTAGACATTCTCTAGCATTATTGGACAGCTCCTCCCTAATATACCAGCCTGGAAGTTCGTACTGGTCTGGGCATCAGCCTCCTTCCTGCTTCTGGATGGAAGATTCCATTGATCCCCTCTGTTGAGATACATGGAAGCTTCACACATGAGCACGGAAGACCCGACATGCCAAGAGAACTTCTGTATTCCATCTTCTCCCTTTCTTTCTTTCTTTCTTTCTTTCTTTCCTCCCTCCTTCCCTCTGAACTCAAGGTATCCAATGTCCCTGAGAAAATTTCCTTTTTGGGATCGCTGGTTCAGCTGTCACTTGGGAGACACACAGACAAGAGCAGACGCTCCTAAAGATAGCCATGAGAATTTCTTTCCTTGCCCCGCTATAGACTGACTGTCCATTTACGTGGATCCTCCTTTTCTTGTCTAAAAGAACTCCAACGAGTATCTCACCCATAATTTGTTTTAATCACAGGTTTTTGAACTAATTGCTATAGACTGGCTGGATATCCTTAGGTAGTCAGCATCCACAACTGAGCCCGAAATTTCTGTTGCTAAGTGACTCATTTGTTAAATGAGTTTTGCCCCATTTTTTGTAACTGTTCTTGCCACATTGTGAATAGCTACTGTTGGTAAAGTGAATCTGTCTTCCCCACTGACTGTGCTTGTTGAAAGATTGCAAAAGGTGATCACATGATGACCCCAGGACACTGCAACTGTCATAAACAAGCCAGTGGCCAAGCGTTTTGATCATGTGACCATGGGGGTCATTAGCCTGGAAAATGGTCATGTCAGGTTTTTTCAGTGCTGTTATAACTTTGAATGGTCACTATATGAACAGTTATGAATCAAGGACTACCTTTACATTATATGAAAGATCAATCAAAGTTTACACCCCATGCTGGCTACATTCACATATTGTGCTAGGCCAGAAGCAAACAAACCATCCTGTCTTAGTGAGATATGTAAAGTCAATTGTCATGTATTTTTATATGTAAAGTTTTTCTAGCAGGACTACCAGATTCTGTGGCAGCTTTGTCCTCTACACCCTATCTGTCTGGTAAACTCACAAGATTCATTACTCTTGCCACGTATACGTATGCATCCAAATTAGAGAGTGTTGTTTCCCCGTGTCATATAATATATATAGGTATGTACAGTAGTCCCTCGCTATACCGCGCTTCACCTACTGCGGCTTCACTTCATCGCGGGTTTCTGAGGAAGTCGATCGGCAGATTTAAACAGCCCGCCGAACTCGATCGGCAGGTTTTTCAAAAAGAAATATATATCTAAAATTGTAAATACTGTATTTAAATACTGTATCTAAAATAAATACTGTGTGGGAAGGGTTTATAAACACTTAAAACAATGAAAACTTACCAAACAATTACAATATAAATACTTAAATAAGTACTATCAGTCGATAAATTCCCCATCGCGGATTTCACCTATCGCGGCCGGGTCTGGAACATAACACCAGCGATAGGTGAGGGACTACTGTATACACATACAAGTCACATGACGCCCAGAGGCCTGTCCAAACACATATAATAATAGTAAAAAAATATGCTCCACCCACCACAGATTCTTCACCTTGAACCACTCAACATCTATACAACAGACCAAGTAGAGCTGCATGCAACTTAATTTCATTTCATTCATTTATTTCATTTCATTTATTGGATTTATATGCCGCCCCTCTCCGAAAACTCGGGGCGGCTAACAACAGTCATGAACAATGTACAGTAAAAATCGAATACTAAAAACTAACTTAAAACCCCTTAATATATAAAACCAGCATACGTGCAAACATACCATACATACAGTTGTATCAGCCTAGGGGGAGAAGAAGTCTTAATTCCCCCATGCCTGGCGGCAGAGGTGGGTTTTGAGTAGCTTACGAAAGGCAAGGAGGGTAGGGGCAGTTCTAATCTCTGGGGGGAGTTGGTTCCAGAGGGCCGGGGCCGCCACAGAGAAGGCTCTTCTCCTGGGTCCCGCCAAGTGGCATTGTTTCGTTGACGGGACCCGGAGAAGACCCACTCTGTGGGACCTAACTGGCCGCTGGGATTCGTGCGGCAGAAGGCGGTTCCTGAGATAATTTTAATATATACTGTACTGATTAGTGTACATTCAAAGTGATAATAAAGTTATTCAATGTCTATATCTAATCAAGTTACAAGATCAGTGAATGAACACAAAAAGGGGGAAATGGCGGAAAAACAGTTCACAGCTTAATTTTCTTCAATATAGAAATCAGCAGCTAGGGATTTTGGGGTGAGAAATTATCTGACAGTTCAACTAATCAGTATAATGACTTACTTCCAGGAGTTGTGGATGCTCCAAAACAGGATTTCTTTTACGAGATTGGGCAGCCATTTGTCTGAAATAGTATAGGGATTCTAGGCAGGCACAACTTTTGGTGGCGTTTTGAAGTTACAAGGTGGTGCTTTAAATTGGATGTTGCCCAATGTAGATTGGTGTCACTGTTTTTACAGGGTTTATTATTTGTTAATGTTGAATTTCTGCTGTATTGTTTTAAAAAAATGTTCCATGGTTTTTATGAGTGTTAAATGGTGAGTGTCATATGATTTTAGGGAAAAGGAAGTATTATTGGTTAAATTGCCATGATCCAAAAAGAAAAACCCAAAAGAAAAAGGTGCCATGTGTTTTTCAATGTGTCTATACCTGGCTTGAACATGAACTGTTCACTAAATAGAAAGGTGCGATAGAATCCCAGATTGGGAACACAGTGTTGAATGTGTGTGTGTGATATTTTTTCGAAAGGTTGAATAGATGAGAGTTAATGGGAAATAAAGAGAAGGGAAAGGGGGGGAAAGGATACAGGTAGTTCTTGACTCAGGGCCACAACTGAGCCCAAAATTTATGTTGCTTAGCAACAGTTAAGTGAGTTTTGTCCCATTTTGTTACCTTCTTTGTCACAGTTGCTTGTCAGAAGGTTGCAAAAGGTGATCACAGGACCTCGGGACACTGCAACCGTCATAAATATGAGTCAGCTGCCAAGAGTCCAAATTTTGATCATATGATCATGAGAATGCTGCAATTGTCAGAAGGGTAATAAGTCATAAGTCTCTTTTTTCAATGGTCACTAAATGAATGGTTTTAAGTCAAGGACTATTTGTATAAAATGGACACAGATAAAGTTCACATCAAACCATAAAATGCAGGTAGTGCTCGACTTACAACCACAAAATTCCTGTTCCTAAAAAGACAACTGTTAAGTGAGTTTTTCCCCATTTTACGACATTTCTTGTCACAGTTGTTAAATGAATAACTGCAGTCGTTCAGTCAGTCACACGGTTGTTAAGTGAATCTAGCTTCTTCACTGACTGCTTCTCAGAAGATTGCAAAAGGGGATCAAATGACCCTGGGATGTTGTAACCATCCTAAGTATAAACCAGTGGCCAAGGATCTGAATTTTGATCACATGGTCATGAGGATGGGATGAAAAATGGTCACAAGTTACTTTTTTCTTTGCCATTGTAACTTTGAATGGCCACTAAATGAACTGTTGTAAGTCAAGGACTCCTGTATCGTTTATACTCACAATTGGCTGAATTTATAGACCATCTCAAGTGAGGAGTAAAACAAGGCTTATACTTCACCCCAACATAAAACAAGAAATTACAGTGTAATTACTTAACATACCCTAATCAGGGGCCTCAAAGAGCAACCAAAGTACAGTGGTACCTCATCTTACAAACGCCTCTTCTAACGAACTTTTCAAGATACGAACCCGGTGTTTAAGATTTTTTTGCCTCTTCTTCCGAACTATTTTCACCTTACGAACCCAAGCAGCTGCTGCTGGGATGAAGGGGTTTCTTCCCCCCCCCCTTTTTTTGAAGAAAGAAAAGGGAGGGGCTGCTTGGAGTAGGAAACATTTTGCAGAGAACAACGTGCTTGCAAAGGAACTGAAAGGGTGTCTTTTGAAGAAAGAAAAGGGAGGAGGGAGGGGCAGCTTGGGGGAGGAAAATTTTTGCAGAGAACAAGTGCTTGCAAAGGAACTGAAAGGGTGTCTTTTTAAGAAAGAAAAGGGAGGAGGGAGGGGCAGCTTGGGGGAGGAAATTTTTTGCAGAGAACAACGTGCTTGCAAAGGCACTGAAAGGGTGTCTTTTGAAGAAAGAAAAGGGAGGGGCGCCCCCTTGCCTTTCTTCCTTCCCACTCACCCTTTAACCTAGACTTGCTTCTCCCACCCGCCCCCTTTAACTGCTCCTCCCTGCCCTCTGTTCGCCTCCCTTCTAAAGTTTGGGATTTTCCTGAAGGATTTGCACGCATTATTTGCTTTTACATTGATTCCTATGGGAAACATTGTTTCATCTTACGAACTTTTCACCTTACGAACCTCCTCCTGGAACCAATTAAGTTTGTATGATGAGGTACCACTGTATTCAGATATTTTAAAAAACAACCTGAGAAAGTCTATGCTAAGATACCAGATATTTGAATAATGAGATGTGTAGTTGGGGTTGACCCTTCAGGCCTCAGCAAAATGTCTCATGTCAAACTGACATATCCTCGTCCTGGATAAAAAATGGAAAGCGATATTCATGGACAGTCTAGAAAATCTATCTTCTGTACTCTTGACTTGAGAATAAAACTCTGGAGATCATAAAACCTGTGTCATAGTGTTCTGCCGGCGTGTCTCAATCGCCCTTAATTACAGGGTAATTAGTCCAGAAAGACACACACCACACGATAGAAGGAAAACCCAAAAGTCTTTATCAACAGAAAAACAGAAACAGCTCCATTTTAAATGTCAAAGGGATTTTCTGGTACACAGAAGGCACAGGTTAAATGCAATACAAATTCTCACCCAATAACTGGGAAATTGAGTCCAATTTTAAAGTCCAGAAAATCCACACACCATCTTGAACAGAAAAAACCACGATCTTGACGAAACTATGAATCAGATAAACTGCCATGAGGCTAAAACAGCAGGCTGCTCTTTTATCTGTAGTACTAATTATAGCAGCCCCACCCAAACACAGGTGGCCTCATTTATCTCCTGTAATAATCCTTCAGTTGTTGTCTCCTATGCATCACTCTACGCATGCGTGGATATGTCATAAATTATTGTTCCGAATCCAGGGATGATAAGGATGATTGATCTCCTCCTGGGCTGTCTGCCAAATTCCCCTCTTCCAAGTCACCCCACCTTCTTCTTATTCCGAGGAAACTTCACTACCTGCCTCTGTCGGCAATAAAACAGGCCTATGACATGTTGACATTTCCCCTGCATCCACCTCCACATTCCTTGGGGCAGGAGCTGGGCCAGAGCCAACCACAACACATAGTAAGCAAGGTCTTTAGACCACTTTATTTGGATCTATAAATTTGATTTGTTTTGAAATAGTGGTGAATATCTGTAGGTTGGGTGTTTGTTCTCTGAGCTTTTGTATTGATTTCCTGATTTCCAAACATTTTGTTATCAGGATAGGTAACATCTTCAGCGGAGTTTAGGGGATGTCAGTGTCCGTGTTCTTCTGTTTACAAGGGTTTCTCCTAAATTCCGCTAAATCTAGCCTGGTAACGAAATGCTCAGAAACCAACTCACAAGCTCGGAGGAGGAACCTTCACCCCCCCATAATTTGATATGGATCTAGTCCTCTTGAGCTTCCATGTATCCATGTGATAGTTTCTCCAGGAAAAGGATTAAAATTCAGAGGCACATTCTTTGAGTTGAAGAAGTCGTTTCCCCTCTCCGCCCCTCTCCCCCCCCCCCCCCCCGTGGCTAAGAAAGACTCCTGCTGGATATCTCGGAAAACTGCAATCAGTTCACGTATGGCAGACAGTTCTGAACTAATGTGCTAAGTTTGCATGTGTATTCCCGTGATTTGGATTCTCTGCCCCCACCTCGGTTAGGAGGGGTGGTAGATGATTAAGAGGGAAAACTGCATTTTTCCTAGTCTGAGTTGCTAAAGCAAACATGATTTTGAAAAATAAATGGGAGAAAAATGGGGAAGAAATTACCACTAAAGGTAGTCTTTGACCTACAACAGTTCATTGAGTGACCTGTTCAAAATGAAAATAGCATTGAAGAAAGTGACTAAAGACACTTCTTTTCACACTTATGACCATTGCAGTATCCCAATGGTCATGAGATCAAAATGCAGATATCCGGCAACTGACTCATATTTATGAAGGTTGCAGTATTCTGGAGTCATGTCATCAACCTTTGCAATCTTCTGACAAATCAAGCCAATGGAAAAAGTCAGATTCACTTAACCTTGTGGTTAAATAACCATGATACTTAGCAAGTGCAGTGATTCACTTAACAACTGTGTTAAGAAAAGTGGTAAAATGAGGGCAAACAACTTAACAATTGTCTTATTTAGGAACAGAAGTTTTGGGCTCAATTGTGGCTGTTAAGTCAAGGATTATCTATATTTGGCCTTCTTATTGTGTAGCATTATCTACATAAAAAGGTAGAAAGTATTGTCTTGTTCATGCATGTAGAGCCCTGGTTCCCAATATGGGGCCCATGCTCCACAGGTGGGTATTTTCATTTTTAAACCTAATTAATGGCTTTTTAGGTTTCCTCAGTGTGAGTAGTTCACTTTTTGAATAATAAGAATTATATGTGGGAGGGAGAGGAGGCCTCAGACTTTTAGAGATGCTTAGGTGGGGCTTGGCCAAAAAAAAGTTTGGGAACCACTGATGTAGAGGTAATCCTCAATTACAATTACAATTAGAAACAGAAATTCCATTGCTAACAAGGAGATTGTTAAGCGAGTCATTACAATTTTTTTTTTTGGGGGGGGGCTGCAATTGTTAAGAAAATCACTACAGTTGTTAAGTGAATCTGGATTTTCCCCATTGACTTTGCTTATTGGAAGCCAGCTGGAAAGACTGCAAATGGTGACATGATCCTAGGATGGGGCAACATTGCAAATACATACCCGATGCTAAGCACCCAAATGTTGATCACATGACTATAAGGATGCTCTGACGGTCATAAGTGCAACAATTGGTTGTAAGCCACTTTGTTCAGTGCTACTATAACTTTGAAAGCAATTTAGGCATGGATCAGCTGAAGAAAATGTGATTATTTCAGTTACAGAAACTTGGCTTAATTTCAATAAAATATAGAAATTAAAGTCTTTATTTGAATTTTCCCTGAAACCTCAAAGTAAATTTAGTAAATTTAGAATTAAGGGAGAGAATTAAGTAGACAGTTTCAGTCAAATGGGGGTAAACAAAGATAACTTTATTTTTCATCCAGGTGGTAGCTTTGAGCTTTCTTTGCCAATTTCAGAAAGGTTAAGTAGGATCATTCTTGGTTAATATTTGGACAGGAAACCTTCAAGGATTCAGATACTGGGAAATCAAAGAAATCTTGAAAAACAAGGACAAATAATCTTTGTATTTCTACCAACGTAAATTCTTGAATGGGACAATGAAGTCATCACAAATTGACTTGGGAAAGATTTAGGTAGTTAATTACAGGACATAGGAGACCACCAAAGCTATGGATTTGTAGGAGACCTAGCACTATAATAAAACACAGCCAAAAATAAGGTCAAAAGGCTTTTGTAGCATTTGAGGATAGACAATGAATCTGCAAAGCAGTTTTAAAAGTAGGTCAGTCACAACTGCCAGAAAAGTATAGAAGAGGTGTAAAGAGGTAAAAATGACACAACAAGAAGTCAAGGACAATATACAGTAGGCTTTTATCAAGATCCAATGACTGCAAGGGCTCTCCTATTGTTGCACCATTTTCTCTCTCTACTTCCAGGTAGGTACAAGCAGCTGAGAATGGGTCCATTTTCATTTTTGTTTAGGAAGAAAAAGACAATGTGATCAATTGTTTCTGTTCTTCAAGAAACAGAAGGAAAAAGTCTTTTTTTATTTGATGCTAAGACAGCTTACAAAATACAATTGAGCCAAACATTTATGTTGCTAGATGGAACATTGAAATGAGTTTTATGACTTTTCTTGCCACATCTGTGAAATGAATCACTGCAGTTATTAAATTAGAAACAATTGTTAAGTGAATTCAGCTTCCCCATTGAATTTGTTTATCAGAATATTGTAAAAAGGGGTCACATTCATACTCACTCCCAGGACTCTTTAACTCTCATAAACATGAGTCAGTTGTCAAGCATCTGAACATAAATTATATAATGGGGATGCTGCAACAGTCATGTGTGCAAATAATGGTCATAAATAATTTGGGTGCTCTTGTAACTGTCAATGGTCACCAAATGAACTCTTCTAAGTTGAGGACTAGCTGTACTTTTAACAAAAATATACTGCACAGGATATCAGACAATCTTTATCAAGATTGTGTAGTATGAAGGGTCTACAAAACCTCTTTCAAAATGTTGAACCAATATTTTATCAGACTGAAAATGATTGGTATAACCAACAAAAGCTTTGTTCACTAATCTGCTTTCTGAAAAAGTTAGTGCAGATAAAAGGGAATGATAGTAAACCTGGATGGAATATGGTTCTTTGAGAGCTACAAAGTTGAATTCAATATTTAAATATCAATACTTGCTCCATCCCTTCTAACATTCAGGTTCTTTTCTAGGGATCTTCAGATACTGAAGACTGAGATTTTACAAAGGCCAATTTGAAGAAAAATTATTCTGGGATCAATTCTTGTGCTGTAAATAAGAATCAACATTGACTTGATGGCACTTAACCAACCAATATCAATATGGTGGCATTGGTCCTTTTTTATCCTACTTGCTGTTAAATTTAATGTTTTAGCTTTTCATCTCCAACATTTTTCTTCAATCTCATACGTCAAGGCGGGGTACAGTTGCTTCAAAGGAAAAAGTGGTGTGATTTTTGAATGATGACTGATGGTATGATGGTCTTTATGCTCAACTCACCTGTTTCAAGACGGGGAACTTTATAAGTGGGGGAGGCCTTTGGTGATTTCTGAGCTTGTTTTCTTGCCTATGTTTCATTACCCAAAGTGGGTAATATCATCAGTGCTAGTAAGGAGTGGAGTTTACTCTCAATTTATATTCTAATGGTTGGTCCTGGAATGCTCTTAGTTGTTTTTTGGTTGGACTGTTTACTGTTGGCTTTTTTTGGAAGTTTCTTGATTTGGGTATTGTTTATTGATTGTCTATGGTAGGGGTAGGCAAAGTTGGATTTTCTATGACATGTGAATTTCAACTCCCAGAATTCCTGAGCTAGCATGATTGGCTCAGGAATTCTGGGAGTTGAACTCAACATGTCATAGAAGAGCCAACTTTGCCTACCCCTAGCCTATGGAGATTCTCAATCATCCAGGTGATGGTTGTCCCAAAGGTGCTTTTTCAAGAGACAACTGGACTTTGTTTTTTTTGTGATGTTTCACTTCTCACCCAAGCCTTTTCAGGTCTGACTTGATGATGGGGAATGGAAGAATTTATACTCCTTGCAGACAGTTGGTCATTTGCTTTCTTGTAGAGAATTATAAAGGACATTTGGAGGTTTATCTGTGTCCTCAGTGCCACCTGAATGGTGCAAATGGGTATGGAGCCTTATTGAAACGTCTGAAAAAACTGTATTTCTCCCCCAGTGTTGAGGGGACTGTTCAATTTTGACATAGATGACCACTTTGATCTGTTTTTCAAAGTAGTGATCCTCTGTCTAAAATGTGGACTTTGGTGTCTTCAAAAGAGGACCTGATCTGGAGCTCTCATATTGCAGCACTGATCAAAGGACCTAGCAGAGATTATACCAGAGACTTCTCAGGAAACAACTAAATGAAAATCTGCTGGTGGCCTTCTACCAATGCACAATAGAGAATATTTTAACATTGCATTTGTATAGTGGCAGATAGGACAGCACTCGAGCTTCAACGTCATTGCCCAGAGGATCATTGGCTGCCAACTCCCTGCTTGCGAAGAATTTTATAGCTCCCACTGTCTTAAGAAAGTTCAAACATTCTTAAAGATCCCTCTCATCCTGGGCACTTTTTTTTTTTGAAACTACAGTGGTCCCTCGACTTTCGCGGAAAGCCTATACCACGGGTTTTCAAAATAAAAATAAATAAATAAAAAATTTGAAAACCCGTGGTATTTTTTTTATTTTTAAAATGTATTTAAAGAAGCCGTTTTTAAATAAAAGCTCCGCTTCTGACCCAGCCTCCCGATCCTTCCCCTTTAATTCTTGGAGCGTTGGTACACTCCACTTGAAGAGCCTTATTGCCACCCACTGCCGCCAATTTTGCTGCTGCTGATTTCGCCGCCACAGGGCCCCTCAGCTGTTTGGTGGCCCACGTGTCTTCTGTTGGCCGCCGCGGTGGCAGGAGGTGCAATCTGGGCAGCCCCCTTGCCGGACTCGTCTTCTTTCGGTGCCGGCGCCGCTTGGGGAGGAGCCCTCGGTGGCCATGGGCGAGCCTCCGGATCCAGAGGCACAAGACAACCCAACGGATGGGCAGCTACCTGCCTGCAGCAACAAAGGGGGCCGACGGTTTGGGCTGGTCAGCATCCTAACAATGATGGGCAAGCCGGAGGGATATCCCGGGAGCTGCTCCTCCGCTTTCGGGATGCCACCGCCAATTTCACTGCCGCCAATTTCGCCGCCACCGGGACTCTCAGCTGTTTGGCGGCCCACGTGTCGGCCGCCGCTGCCCAGATTGCGCCTCCTGCCACCGCAACGACCGACAGAAGACACGTGGGCTGCCAGATGGCTGAGAGGCCCGGCGGTGGCAAGATCTGCGGCAGCAGCGGCAGCAGAGGTCCTGTGAGCTGTCAAACAGCTGAGAGGCCCGGCAGCGGCAAAATCAGTGGTGGTGGCAGCAGCAGGTATGTGCGGGCTGCAGAGTAGCTGAGATGCGCGGCCTCCACTCCAGCCTCTGCCGCCATCACCTGCGCCCTAGAGTGCAGCAAAGCCCCCAGATTGCTACCCCGTTGCCCCTGCGGGTTCTGCGGTTAAGTAAAACCAGGAATGGAGGAGGGAGGGGGAGGAAGAAAGGAAGCATCTCTACTTCACGGAAATTCGACTTTCGTGGGCGGTCTCGGAACGCATCCCCCGCAATAATCGAGCGAACACTGTATTACCATCTGGCAGATGTTACAGGATAATAAAAACAATTAGAAATAAATAAAAAATTTCTGAAAAAGTTTCTATCCCAGGACATTAACTATATTTAATTCTATGGTATAGTGCAGTGATGGCGAACCTATGGCATGGGTGCCACAGGTGGCACGCGGAGCCATATCTGCTGGCATGCGAGCCATTGCCTTAGCTCAGCTTCAACGTGCAATGTGTGTTGGTCAGCTGACTTGCAGCTCATGCAAAGGCTCTGGGGGGAGGATTTTTGCTTCCAGAATATCTGGGGGGATGGAGGAGGGCATTTTTACCCTCCCCCAGCTCCAGGAAAGCCTTTGGAGCCTGGGGAGGGCAAAACAAGAACCTACTGGGCCCACCAGAAGTTGGGAAACAGGCCTCCAGAGGGCCTCCGGTGGACAGGGAAAGCTGTTTTCACCCTCCCCAGGCATTGAATTATGGATGTGGGCACCTGTGCATGTGCGATAGCGTGTGCCCACGCTCTTTCGGCACCTGAAGAAAAAAAGGTTCGCCATCACTGATATCGTGCAATATTGGATATTCAATTTCAATTATATAGAACGTAAAAATGTGTTTGTTTTTCCTTTTATAGTTTTATAATGTAAACTGAAGACAGCATTTTAATTTCGTTGTACCATTTGCAATAAGAATAAAATAAAGTAAAAAAGTAAACTTTCTCTTTTAAATGCAGGTGGACTGCTGAATCTAGTCCTGAGGGGTTTGCTCTCCTTTGTTGTGCCATGTCTTTATCAAGTGGTTGTTTTATTTTCCCAAGATACAGATCTGCACATGGCTCACTACATTGTAGGGTGGACAATAAAAATGTATTTATTTGTTTGTTTGGATTTATATGCCGCCCAACTTCCGAAGGACTCAAAATATTGGGATGGACAAGCCTTAGGGCATTTTGTGGGTTTATTTACCTGATTGTTGGTCTGTTGTTAACCTTGGAGTTTAATCTATGCTGATCTGTGCTGATTGCTGGGTCGGGGGGAGGTGTTTTGGTCTGTTTGTTCCTTTTTTGGGCTGGTTGCTTGTCTCTTTTATGGAAGGAAGGCTCGAAGAAACGAAAGCATTTAGCAACTCAATTAACATCGCTTCTTCTTTTGGATTCCATTTTGGCTTCGGGGATCCTGACGTTGCGTAGCGTCACAAAAGAAAACCGGATCGGGAAGAACCGGTGCGCAAAGGCCGTTGGGATCAAACAACTGGCAAAAGAACGTTAAAAACCGTCTTTCCCGATCTTCCGCCCCTCCCCTCGCCTCCGATTTGCCAAGTCAGGTGTCAATCCAAAACCTTGGGAAGCGATTCGGTCACCTGGTTCGAATTGCTCATTCATTGGCTCCAATAATTCGCTAGTTTGAAATGCGAAGCTCGGTTTAGCGTCATTGTTTCCAGATAAGGCCTCCCAGCGCTCTCCCCTCAGAAAAATATGTCGGGCCTTTCAATCGATCGGCCAAGGTTGGACACATTGACGCCTAAATTAACAACACGGCGCTTTGTCGGATTGGAAGGACGCTACTGTAGAAAGACTCGCATTTACGGCTGCCGTTCATTTGACGACAGGCCGTCGCTTATACGGCACGAGCATCACGTACATTGGTGGCGCCGGTAGGACGGGGTCTCCCTGCTGATTGGAGGAGGCTTGCCGTCTCGTCTTTTCATTGGTTGCATAGTGTTTAAGTGCACGCCTCCTCTGCCTCGGAACAACGACATCGGTCTACTTCATTGCGGCTTCCTCAGCTTCCCGGTTAAGAGAAACGGAATCCCGACGTTGCGTCAGGGATTGGCGGGCGCTTTCCGCTAGTCCCGCCTCCCGTCGGAACACCTTGTCTCCTCCCTTCCTCATTTTCATTGCAGTCTCCCACAAGTCCCCCTAGTGATGGGCTGCGTCC
This sequence comes from Erythrolamprus reginae, assembly GCF_031021105.1. Lineage (NCBI taxonomy): Eukaryota > Metazoa > Chordata > Lepidosauria > Squamata > Dipsadidae > Erythrolamprus > Erythrolamprus reginae. The sequence continues at coordinate 136,378,922 of NC_091963.1, read as the reverse complement.
ACAAGCCCCAACTCCAAAAGCTATTGGCTGCGTCCGCAAGCCCCAAGTGTCACAAGCTATTCCTATTGGCTACGTCTCCGTAGGACCCCTGTCTTCATTCCCAGTCCCTCAGCGTCCTTTTCTTTTTTTTCCCTTTTAGCCCTTTCGTGATTGGATAACCCCGTCTTCCTCCTCGCTGATCATTGGGTGAAACGTCGGCCCGGAATGCGTGCGCAACTCGGGTGGCTATCTCTCTGTGGCTCGCTCTTCTGGAGCTGCCGCCGTCGCTGCCCCCGTCTAAGTGGGGAAGGCGGGGGGGAGGGAGCCGCGGAGCTTTGAGCTTCCTCCCTCTCCTTTCCCTTCCCTCATCGTCGCTCAGGCATTGGGCTGGGCGGCCAGGCCGCATCCCCCCCCACCAGGGGGAGGGGGGCCCGTTGCTATGGAGACGGGTTCTGGGGACCCGCCGTCGCCGCCTCCGAGGCCCAATACCTCCCGTTCGGTCCTTCACGTCCTCAAGCGGAGGGCTCCGGCTGCTGAGGCCTTCGAAGGGACCACGAACAGCAAGCCAGGTTTGCCAGCGGCCACAGCCAACGATGCATCAATAACCATGGAGCCGGGAGAGGTGCCAACCGGTGTCACCCCGGCAGCACCTTGTAAACCTGCGGAGGTGACGTTAACTACGATGATTGCAGAGATAACACTCGTGGATAACAATGCTGGAAAGGGGGCAGAGCCTGGAGAAGAGGGGAGGTCCGAAATCGTAGCCATGGATGCTGGAGACGCATTTTCAGCGGACACGGTGGTCCCCATGATCAATTCGATGGATCCTGTCATTGCCAAGGCTACCGTGAATGATGGCCAGGTGATGCCGCCATCGGTGGCGATGCCAAGGGACACAGTAGTGAAACCCCTACCAGTTGCACCAGCTTCGCCGACGGTGATTGTGGTAGCCCCCAGTCCTATGACTCCACCGGAGAAGACTTCACCAACATCTCCGGAGGGTTTGGTGCTTCACGAATTTTCCACTCCTCAGCCAACTCAAGACATGGGTTCCCAGTCTAGCCTGGGCACCACTGCATCCAGATTCCCTCCAGCTTCTGATACCTTGAGCTATTTAGATTCTGTTAGTCTCATGTCGGGCACTTTGGAGTCGCTGACTGGTCCTGGATTCCTTGACGATGCTAGTTCTCTGGGATCCGATTCTGAAATCAATGGACTTGCCTATCGTAAGACTGATAAATATGGCTTCCTAGGGGGCAACCAGTATTCCATTACACTGTAAGTATCAGCATCACTGTGATGGCCTTTCTATGTTGGGAGGAAGAAGTACTTTATTTCAGTCAAACTAGTCCCACTGAAAGGCATCCCTCTCACTTGGACTACAGTGCTGATAATGGAGAGCTTCAAATTTCTGCCCTGTGGCCCACCAGCTCTTATCCTGGTGAAAGTGAACTCAGGAGAAGTAATTGTGTCTTAAGTAGTGTCCTGATTACTCTGCCAGGAAGTTAAAGTGTATCAGTAGTCCATTATTGATCAGCTTTCTTAAATGACTTTTCTTCCAATTTGAGACTCTGGGATACTTCCTGTCTAAGCAGGGGGTTGGACTAGTAGACCCTTCAAACTGTATAATCTTTCTTACCTAATACAATTTTCTGGGAAGCTTTAATAATGCTTCATTTTTCTAATTAGCATTCAGGAAGAAATAATTAAAAAATATTGTTGGTTTTCAGTAAAAAAACCCTCCCCTTTCTTCTGATCATTCTGTATTTGGCATGCATCAAATTCGAAGGGCGACTAACAAATTACATTTTCCTTCCTCTAAAGAAATTGACAATACACACTATTCACTTCTGCGTGGGAGAAAAGGTCCATAAATCTGAGTAGCTTAGGGTAGTAAAATAGACAATTGGACTATCTCAGGTTCCTTTTCCTTAAACACTTAAATATCACATTGCAACATTGGTTCTCTGGTCTGCCAAATGAGTCATTTCCCCACTCCATATATAGCTAAGATGTATTTCTATCCTCTTTTCCATAACTATATTTTTCCTTTTCAGTTTGCATGCTGTTTCCTTTGGTATGAAATCAGAGTTGCATCCCTCGGGGTGTGGCTTCATACACCTTTTCATTGTGATTGAGTGCTGTATTTCTTGACTTGGCCCATACATGTGATGCATTTTTTTTTTTGGTTTTTGAACACCAGTAATGTGGCTCTTGACTGTCTGTGGTTTCTTGTTAGTTTGAATACTTGTCATAAAAATTGTTCTTCATACTGTTCTCTTGAAATCATCCCTATTGCAGTAACTGCATACTTTTGTAATGATGCAAAAAGAAAAGCAGTAAAAAAAATCTGCTTCAGGATTTTGACTTCAAAAAGGTGAAGTCTTCTTAAAGTCAAGATTGAGTCTGATAACTTTAACTGATATCTATAGACATTATAGATTATTTTCATGGCAATTATAGACAAGCAGCTTGTTACCACCTCCTGGATTCCCTCTCCATCCCCCCCCCTTTTTTTTTTTGCTTCCCAGGTTAGCCTATAATTCTGGTATTTCACTAGGGCGCTGTTTCTCAGTCTTGGCATTTGAAGATGTGTGGAAACACTGCACTAGAGTGTATATAAGCCTTTCCCATCCAAATTCTTGCAAGCTTGCTTCTTCTGCTTATTTTCTGAGCCTAGGTAAGTTCAGTAAGATGCTGCATCCCATTAGATAAATTTGTATAAGCTCTGATGCACACATCCCACAAGCCTTAATTTCAAGCAGCTTTTAAAGCTGCTGATTGTTTTAGAATCAGCTTATGTTTCCCACGAGACTGCAGCTGAGAGAGGGTGGCAGCTACAATAATGAATTTGTGCTGAGGTTGATGCATTCTTTATGCAGTCTGAAAAAGCACGTGTTGCCTTTCCAGAAGAGCTTTCAAGCACTGCCATTTGGAATTTATTGCTTTTCTCCTTGCTGTCTCAACAACCTATTCAGCTGGGAAATTTGGAGTTGATTGAAAAAGTTATTGTGCAGCAGTATGGGAAGCAATGAGCCTCTGTGGCCTTCGATCACAGTTAGATGAGCATTATAACATGTATCGCTTTCCACAGTCCCTGAATGGCAGGTGCCAAACTGTATCCAGTTAGCACTTCTTTTCAAACTCACATGGTTATGCTAGCGTTATACGCTGGTGACTGTAAGGGATCATTCCCCCCACCCCCTGCAGTGCTAATCTCTCGTGCCATGTAAACACATGTGTCTACGCATCTATGGCATTGACCCATTCATTATAGTGTCCATTTTGGCACTAATGCAGCAATTCCGGCAGTTGTCTCTGAAGCTAGCAGTTCAATAAAGAAAAATATTTGCTAACAAATGCATATTTATTATGCAGCATTAGATTCAGCTTATTAAGGTATTTCAAGATACTGAAGGAAATTTCAGAACTATCTCTCTGGTTGTACAGTATAGGAATCTTTAATGTCTGCTCCTTTGTCTAATAGCAGCCTGCACTCTCTCAAAGGAAGATTGAATAATCACTCTTCTAAATAGGAATAAGGTATGGTGGAGACTGGACACAGTTATAAATTATTGCAGCTAATTGATATTTATAAGCATTATCTCCTAAGAACTCTCTCTGAACTTGTTTAAGTTAAAATAGGAAGTTGAACAAAGCATGCCCGTTTTTGCTAAATATGAAGGTTTCTTACATATTTACACATGTAAAAAAGGTGTGTGCTTTCCTTCCTGAGGCTGCTGATATTTCTCTGCAGGAAAGCAGATAATAACGAAGCATATTAACATAGATTATTGTGTAGGTTTCGCTTTGTTTCTGTTGGCCTACGTGCTGTGGGAGGGGATGATGGTGTTTCTTTGTGGCAAGATTCTCTTTTTGATTGTGGATTAGCTGCTATTCCTGCCTAACCATCTGTACTAACCTTATGTCGTTCGTTCTCAGCTACTTGTGGAGTGGAAACCCTCTACAGGAAGCCTGTTTTTTGAGGAAAGCTGATCAGCACAAGGCAGAATAACCAATAGAAAAAGATGTGTATGCTAAGAACTAAATTGGCTTACAATTGAAAAAGAGAAGGTAGTATTTAGTATTTGACCAAGCTTTGAATATACTTTCCAGTTACATTCACTTTTATTCATAGCTTGAACTAGAAGAGGTTAGAAAAACAATCTAGAATTGGGGTTTGCAGTTCACGTTTAACTATTTTTCCTTACCTTATTCCAATAGCCAAACATTAGCTGGGTCTGATTTAAATTAGATGTGCAATAGTATTCTCTTTTTTTCTCCCCTCATACATCTATGTTTTCTTAGCAAATATAAAGGTTTGCTTTTGCCTTCTTCCAGAATGTTCCTTTGACTTCCTGGACTAGTTTATCAGCTTGGGATTTGCTGATGGGGTCTGACTCAGGTACTGATCAAGCCTTCTCATGCCTGGTCAGGTGCTGAGACCTGACTATTGATCGGTTGGATCCAAATGATCTCTTGTCTATCTCCTGTTTATCCTTGAACAGCCTTTGGCAAACTGCTTGGAAGGTTTAGGGGAGGACACGTAAGGAAAGGAAGATGCAGATTCGAGGTGGCATTAATGACCAAGTCCAGGATTGTTTCTGTGATATGACCATGGTCAGTAAGTGACCGGAAGCTGGTTGATAGGTTTCTTTAGGGCAGTGAAAGACATGCTTAATAAGGTTGGCGCACCTGCTTTTGACAGAGAAAAAATGTTTAACAAAAGCACCAGTTACTGCCTTTTCCCTATTGGGGGAACAGAATTCTTCTCCCCCACTCAGAATATTTATTTCTATGACTTTACAATCGGTCCCACCACTTCCTGTTTGGCAAGCAGCCCTTCCTGTTTTTTGCTTGGTTTTGTTAATGAGAGCCCTGCCTAGATCTTGCTTTATGATCACCATCAACCCTGAACCCCCTTGCCTGAAACCGATGAAATTGGGTACCTTCAATCAGATGCTGCATGATTATAGTTTTTCATACAACTAACTGAACTCTCATCGCCCCCTAAGCTCCCAAGAAAGAGTCAGTGGATTGTGACTCACTCACAGCGGGCAGCTTCCTAGTTTCAGATTGCAATAGCTTAGCTGCCCTGCACGTTCTTTCATGTCTTTTGTTTTATTGTTAAGGTGGAGGCTATGTGTGAACCTTGTTTGTGGCGGGGATGATGTGCATCAGCTAATGCTGGAGGCAATAATGGGCAGTCAGAAACCATAAACAGTGTGGTAGAGAAACATTTTTGTGAAATACTGTCAGGCAGGAAAGATCAGGTTGTGAAGGTTCAGTTAAGCTGATTTATCGCTAAAGTCCTGTGCACAGAAATTTTCTTGATTATTTAATCAATAATCTTCTCAATTAATTATTAGTACCTGGGAAGAATTAAATAAGAACCAGTGGCTCTTGGGTAGGACTGGAAGTACATTTGCAGCTATACATTGATTGATTGATTGATTGATTGATTGATTGATTGATTGGATTTGTATGCCGCCCCTCTCCGCAGACTCAGGGCGGCTAACAACAGTGATAAAAAACAGCATGTAACAATCCAATACTAAACAACTAAAAAAACCCTTGTTATAAAACCAAACATACATACAAACATACCATGCGTAAATTGTAAGGCCCAGGGGGAAAGAATATCTCAGTTCCCCCATGCCTGACAGCAGAGGTGGGTTTTAAGGAGCTTACGAAAGGCGAGGAGGGTGGATTCTAGGCTGATCCCTTTTTTTCATTCCACTTCCAGGTTTTGCCTTTCCTTTTCCTACGGACACAAATGTATAAGGAACTCTTTTCCCATAAATCTCTTGGAGCCATAGAGCAAGGGGAGATGCCAAAAGTGTAATCCAGGATGTATATTTTACTGTGTAATTTTACCATATTTTACTTTCTGTGTGCGAACAATGAAGAATGTGTTTAAGTGATTGTGCCTGCAGGCAATTTAGCTAAATTCATTCATTTATTTATTTATTTATTATTTAGATTTGTATGCCGCCCCTCTCCGCGGACTCGGGGCGGCTCACAGCAAAATATAACAAATCGTAACAAATCCAAATAAATTTAAAATATTTAAAAAAGTTTAAAAAGAACCCCATTTACTAACAAGCACACACACAAACATTCCATGCATAAATTGTACATGCCCGGGGGAGGTGATTCAGTTCCCCCATGCCTGACGGCAAAGGTGGGTTTTAAGGAGTTTACGGAAGGCAGGGAGAGTAGGGGCAGTTCTAATCTCTGGGGGGAGTTGGTTCTAGAGAGTCGGGGCTGCCACAGAGAAGGCTCTTCCCCTGGGGCCCGCCAACCGACATTGTTTAGTTGACGGGACCCGGAGAAGGCCCACTCTGTGGGACCTAATCGGTCGCTGGGATTCGTGCAGCAGGAGGCGGTCTCGGAGATATTCTGGTCCAGTGCCATGAAGGGCTTTAAAGGTCATAATCAACACTTTGAATTGTGACCGGAAATTGATCGGCAGCCAATGCAGACTGCGGAGTGATGATGAAACATGGGCATACCTAGGTAGGCCCATGACTGCTCTCGCAGCTGCATTCTGCACGATCTGAAGTTTCCGAACACTTTTCAAAGGTAGCCCCATGTAGAGAGCATTACAGTAGTCGAACCTCGAGGTGATGAGGGCATGAGTGACTGTGAGCAATGAGTCCCGGTCCAAATAGGGCCGCAACTGGTGCACCAGGCGAACCTGGGCAAACGCCCCCCTCGCCACAGCTGAAAGATGGTTCTCTAATGCCTTTTCTTTTCCTATGGATACAAATGTATAAAGAACTCTTTTCCCATAAATCTCTTGGAGCCATGGAGCAAGGGGAGATGCCAAAAGTGTAATCCAGGGTGTATATTTTACTGTGTAATTTTACCATATTTTACTTTGTGTGTGCGAACAATGACGAATGTGTTTAAGTGATTGTGCCTGCAGGCAATTTAGCTAAATATAGATCTAACAAAATTACTTTGTTCAGAATGGGATGACTACAGGTAGTCCTCAACTTAAAACAGTTCATTTAGTGACCACTCAAAGTTAGAATACTGAAAATGGGACTTATGACCATTTTTCACCTTTACAACAATTGCCGCATCCCCATGACCTTGTGATCAAAATTCAGGTGCTTGGCAACTGGTTCGTACTTACGAGCATTGCTGTGTCCCAAGGTCATGTGACTCCCTTTTACAACCTTTTGACAATCAAGGGCAATGGGGAAGCCAGATTCAGTCAACCGGCTTACTGATTTGTCAACAATAGTGATTAACTTAGCAACTCTGGCAAGAAGAGTCAAAAAATGAGGCAAAACTCTCTTAACAAAAGTCTCGCTTAAACAATAGAAATAGAAATGTTGGGCTCGATTGTGGTTGTAAGCCAAGCATGCTAGCTTAGAGCAGTGTTTCCCAACCTTGGCCACTTGAAGATATTTGGACTTCAATTCCCAGAATTCCCCAGCCAGCATTTGCTGGCTGGGAAATTCTGGGAGTTGAAGTCCAAATATCTTCAAGTGGCCAAGGTTGGGAAACACTGGCTTAGAGGGTGTTTGTGATCCATCTTGTGACAATGAGCAAGAGATTGCAGAGCTTCCAAGAACTAAAATGCTGGGAGTGAGGATGAATTAGGTAACCCTTGGAGAAGCTTAATTGGCCATTATCCCGAGAGTTTGTCTTTTAGGGTTTGAATTAATTTGCTCTTCTTTCCTCATTAACAGAATTTACTTTGTCTCTATTGGTATGAAATCTCAAAGGAGAGGCTGAGAGATCCGTCATATTGTATACTTCCTTAGTCCTTCCCCTGAAGAGCAGAATCCCTAGAATTGTGCAAGATGCACAACATTTGTGGCATTTTTTTTAGCTCCTCATCTTCCTCGTTTGCTTTTTTGCTGCAGGGAAAGCGCCATCCCTGTGGACGTGGCCAGGCAGAGGGAACTTAAGTGGTTGGACATGTTTTCTCATTGGGATAAGTGGCTGTCACGTCGATTTCAGAAGGTGAGAACAGACCTCTGTTCCTGGCTAATAAAGAACTTTAATTTCTGTTTGGGGTTTTTGAATTTCTGTCTTTTTACTTCATGTATTAATGATTGTACATTTTATCGCATAGGTGAAATTGCGATGCCGGAAGGGGATTCCCTCTTCTCTCCGTGCCAAAGCATGGCAGCTACTCTCAAATAGCAAGGATCTTTTGGATCAAAATCCGGGAAAATTTGAGGTATTTCCACGAATCTTTTAAAGCTACTAAAATATACAGGGAAGCCTACTTTCTTATCCTGGAGAATGCAGAAGGTTTGATTGTGTCTAACAGATATGTTTATATCCTGCTTTTCCAAACGCAACATATTCTAAGGTAGCTTACACCTAATATCAAACTATATTAAAAGAAAATGCAATTAAAATCCCCTAAACGTAACAATTGGGAACTCTCCTAAATAACAGGGTAGGAAGGGAGAAGGTTGAGCAAACGCTTGGAATGTCTTTCTGGAATCATTTCCACAACAGTAACTGTTAACAATGGATCCCGTGAAGGTTTCTCAGCCTTGGCAGCTTGAAGATGAGTGGACTTCAATTCCCAGAATTCCCCAGCCAGCTTGTTTTGCTGGGGAATTCTGGGAGTTGTAGTCTACCTATCTTCAAGCTGCCAAGTTTGGGAAACCCTGCATAGAGGCAGTAAGGAAAAATCCTCTAAGGCAGTGATGGCAAACCTATGACACAGGTGGCAGGCAAAGCCATATTTGCCGACACACAATCCATTGCCCTAGCTCAGCTCCAGCACGCATGTGCACACTGTCCAGCTGATTTTCAGCTTGCGCAGAGGCTTTGGAAGCAAATTTTCTGCTTCCAGAGGGCCTCCTGGGGGGGGGGGGGGAGTTTTTGCCCTCCTCAGTCTCCAGAGAAGCCTCTGGAGCCCGGGGAGGATGAAAAGGGGCCTACCAGTCCTACTAGAAGTTGAGAAATGAGCCATTTTTAGCCTCCGGAGAGGCAGGAGAAGCCATTTTCTCCTTCTCCAGGCATTGAATTATGGGTGTGGGCACTTGTGAATGGGCGATAGCGTGCACGCGTGCACTTTCAGCACCATCACTTTCAACACCATCGCTGCTCTAAGGCTTCTGCCTCCAAATTCACCGACTTTCTTTCCTTGTTGGCTTTTCTTTTCTCTTAGGATTTGGAGCGCCAGCCTGGTGATCCCAAATGGCTAGATGTGATTGAGAAGGACCTCCACAGGCAATTTCCTTTCCACGAGATGTTTGCAGCTCGAGGAGGCCACGGGTGAGAGAATTAAAGAAGGGGCGTTTTGGGTCCAGTGCTCAGATCTCTAGGGTTGGAAAGTCACTACGATCCTTTCCATTCCCAGAATGTGTACAACAGTTTTCCCTCCACACACTGGATCAGCTCATCACCTCCCAACTCCTGTTGAAAGTTTTCATAAGCTTACAGGTAGCCCTCAATTTACAATCGCAATCGGAACCAGAATTCCCATTGGTAAACAAGGTGGTTGTTAAGTGGGTCACACAGTTGTCAGGGGAATCACATGGCCATTAAGCGAATCCGGCTTCCCCCATTATACTTTGCTTGTTGGAAGCCGGCTGGTAAGGTTGCAAATGCAATCACACGACCCCTGCAGATGTTGCAGCCATCATAAATAGTATGCCAGTTGCCAAGGGCCTGGATTTTGGACACGTGATCATGGGGATGCTGTGAGAGGTCGTAAATACGAGAACCAGTCGTAAGTCACTTTCTTCAATGCTGTTGTAACCTAAAACAAATAGTGGTAAGTTGAGGACTATCTGTATTGGCCCGGCTCTTTCTTATATTGAATTGCCTCTACCACCCCAGTCTCTACTACACCTGCTCCTGCATCTGACCTCTGATGTGCCTTTCAGTGCCTTTCTTGATCTCTAGACTTAAGATAATGGGACACAAAGTTAATCATGAACTCATGTCTGCCATGACACTTTTAGCTGTTTCATTAACATCCTGGCACATGATCTGAGAAATGCTGAGCGTTAACTAGCCTATAGACCTTGTTGTTAATTAAGACCCCCCAAAGAAACCCAACAGAGAATTCTGCTTTCCTAGAGTTTGGTCTCATGAACAAGGAGCTCCATTAGAGTCCAAGGGTCTAGATTAAATTTTCCCCTCCTCATCCTTCTCTGTCACAGGCAGCAGGACCTCTATCGCATCCTGAAAGCCTATACCATCTACCGGCCAGAAGAAGGTTACTGCCAAGCACAAGCGCCCGTAGCTGCAGTTTTGCTGATGCATATGCCCGCAGAGGTGAGGAGCTGCTTCATTTGCACTGCAGTTGCCAGCTTAGAAAGCATAGTTTCTCTCAGAAAGAACCGCACTTCCTAGTTTTAGTTACATTTTCAGAATATTTCAGCAGTTTAGGGCATGTTATTATTGTAGTTTGTGTTGGAAGGGACCCTGTGGGTCTTCTAGTCCAACTTTCTGGTGCAGGAGACCCTATACTATCCCAGACATATAGCAGTCCAGTCTCTTCTTGAAGGTCTCCAATGTTGGGGCGTTCACAACCTCCGCAGGCAGGCCATTCCACCGGTTGATCGCTCTCACTGTCAGAAAGTTCTTCCTTGTTTGTAGGTAGAATCTCTCCTTGGTCAGCTTCCATTTGTTGCTCCTTTGTCTGGCCCTCTGGTGCTTTGGAAAACAGTGTGACCCCCTCCTCACTGTGGCAGCCCCTCAAATATCTGAAGACTGCTATCATGAGCCCCCTGGACCTCCTCTTCACCACACTACCCATGCCCAGTTCTTACAACCTTTCTTCATATGTTTTGGTTTCCAGTCCCTTTATCATTCTGATTGTTCTCTTCTATACTTTTTCCAGAGCTTCAATGTCTTTTTTGTAGTGTGGAGCCCAAAATTGAATGCAGTACTCTCAGTGTGGTCTGACAAGGGCTTTATAAAGTGGTATTAGTACCTCCTTGGTCCTAGATTGTATCCCTCTGTTGATGCAGCTCAAGATTATGTTGGCTTTTTAAGCTGCTGCTGCACATTGCTGGCTCATATTTAGTTGGTTGTCTACCAAGACTCTTAGATCTCTCTCACAGTCACTTGTGTTGAGTATGATTTCACCAAGTTTGTATGTATGTTTTGGGTTTTTCTTACCTAGGTGTAGGATTTTCTCTACGTTGAACTTCCTTTTGTTTGTTTGGGCCCACTGTACAAGTCTGTCTAGATCTTTCTGTACCCTGAGCCTATCCTCTATGGTATTGGCCACTCCCGCCAGCTTGTTGTCATCTTCAAATTTAATTAATTCCCCCTCTATTGCCTCATCTAGATCGTTGATGAATATGTTAAAGAGTATTGGGCCTAGGACTGATCCTTATTGTACCCCACTTACTTCTTTCCATGTAGACATAGACCCATTGAGGACTACTCTTTGGGTGTGGTTAGTCAGCCAGTTTTCAATCCATCTTGTTGTGTTACTGTCTATCCCACTTTTCTTTACTTAGCAGAGTGGTAGATTGTGGTCCACCTTGTTGAATGCTTTGCTAAAGTCTAGGTATATTAAGTCCACCATGTTTCTCTGGTCAATTGACTTGGTCACAGTGTTGAAGAATGAGGCTGGTTTGGCATGATTTGTTCCTGACGAATCCATGTTGGCTGGTGGTTATTACGTTGTTCGTCTCAAGGGGGTGGTAGACCTGTTTCTTGATTATTATTTCTAGTATTTTCCTAGATGTAGACATTAGGCTGATTGGTGTAGTTTCTTAGGTCTGGTTTTTTTGCCTTTTTTGTAAATGGGGACCGCGTCGGCTCATTTCTAATCATCCGGTACTTCTCCTGTGACCCAGGATCTTTGGAAGGTGTGGTACAGAGGTTCAGCAATAACATCTGCTATTTCCTTTAGAACTCTGGGATGTAGTCCATCTGCTCCTGGTGATTTGTACTCATTGAGTTCCAATAGATGGTCCCTTACTGTGCTTTTATTAAAATAGAGTTTTGTTCCAGTTCTGATTTCTGCAACCACGTTACAGGTTTGTTGGCTTGCGGTTTCTTTGTGAATGAAGGCGGACGTGAAGAATGTGTTGAGTAGTTCTGCTTTGTCTCTGTTGTCTGTTACTTCTTTGCCATATTCTCTGTTTAGTGGACCAACTATGGTTTTTTTTTTGGGGGGGGGGTGTTATTTGTTTTTTGCTGTTTATGGTGTTGGAAGAAACTTTTTATTGTCTTTGATTTTTGTTGCTAGGCTTAGTTCATACTGGGCCTTTGCTGTCCTCATTTTTTCTCTGCTGATTCTGGCTGTCTGTTGGTACTCTGCCTTAGTTATGTGTCCTTCTTTCCATTTTTTGTGTTTGGTTTTATTTTTCTGATTCAGTTTGTTTCTAAGGTCTTTGTGCAGCCATGCTGGCTTCTTTTTGGATTTGGTGTATTTCTTTTTCATTGGGATAGCATTGTTTTGGGCTTTTATGATTGTAGTTTTTAAAGTCTTCCAAGTTTCTTGCTTGGTTTTATCCTTTAGGGCTTTTGTCCAAGGGACCTCTGTCAGGTTTTCTCTGGGTTAATTGAAGTCCGCTTTTCCAAAATCTGGGACTTGCTGTTGTTGGGTTGAATTGTTTGTGTTAGTATTATATTGAACTTGAGAATGTGGGCTTGCTCTCACCAAGCATTCCATCTGTTATGACTCCTACTATCACTTCTTCTCTGTGAGAATTAGGTCCAGTGTGGTTGCCCCTCTAGTTCCCTACTCCACTTTTTGGACTATGAAGTTGTCTCCAAGGCATGTTAGAAATTTGTTCGATTTTTCACTTGGTGCAGAATTGGTTTTCCAGTTAATGTCTGGGTAATTAAAGCCTCATTATTACTGTGTTGTTTATCTTACATATGTGTGTTAGCTGGTTGATGAAAAAGCTGTTCATTGTTTCTGTTTGGCTTGCTGTAGTACACTCCTATTGTTGTGTCACACTTTTTTCTTTAATGTTGACCCATATGCTTTCTAGAGGGTTTTCTTCTCTTGTTACTTGTATCTCTGTGGCATTGCAGTGGTCCTTTATATACAGTGCAATTTCACCTCCTTTTTGTGTGATCTATTTTTTTTAAAAAGTTTGTATCCTTTAATCTGTATGTTCCAATCGTGTTTTTTCGTCCCACCAGGTTTCAGTTATTCCAACTATGTCACGTTAGTATTTCCAGTTCACCCTGTTTGTTCCCTAGGCTTTTCATCAACCAGCATGTATATCAGGGGTCCCTAATCCTCAGGCTGTGGACTACTATTGGGCCATGGTTTATTTGGAACCAGGCTGCAGAAGAGGCAGCCCCCACCCCCCAATATATTTTTATTTTTCTCCTCCATACATCAAATATTTATATCACCATAAAGAAAATATAATAAAGAATTGCCAATAATATCTTGCTTTGACTTCAGTCTAGGTCATTACTGCCAGTGTCTGCCACTCTAGACTTCCATTATCTTTTCACTCGACCCTCATTTTCCTTCTTCTTCTCCTCTCTCATCTACTTCCTTCAACCTTCCCACCCCTTTCCTCTCCACCCTTTCCACCCTCTATCTCATACTGTCTTCCTACTTCCTCTCCTTCTTTCTTTACCCTTCCTTGAGTGAAATGTCTCTGATTCTAACATTTATTGAAACAGACTGGCAGTTTCTTTCTACAATCTTATAGTCTTGCCAAAGTTTTTATTGTTGTGTTAATATTTTCAACCTAATATTAGCATTTATCTTGGTTGTATAACCTTTATCAGTGCTGCCTCCCTGCTATTCTTGTCACCTGGGTTAATAACAATACTTCTGACCCCCCCCCCCTTTCTTTTTAAACTTTACTCAATCTCTTTCCTAATTACATTTCTTATCCAACCACACCTAAAATTTCATCCATATTTCATAATATTCACTGTGCAGCTCCATTTGCACGAGTGCCGCCCCAAAGGCTTTTCCCTTGCGTGAATGGAGCTACGTCTGTGAGTGAATCCTGGCCTGCCCTTGCTTGGGCCAGTTCCCCTCTCCCTCTGCCAGTTGGGCCACCAAACAGCCTACTCCAAGAAGGGAGGGGTGAGAGTAGAGGATAAATGGGCCCTGCTCAGCTTCACTGACTCATTGAAGCATCCTGTGCTGGACACTTGGTCCATTTTTGGACCGTTGGGCAACCTTGGTGAATCTGAAGGAGCATGAAGCAGCACCCCCAAAATTTTCTCAGTGCCAAAGGTTTTTGCAAATGGACAAAAGGCTTTTGGGGGGACAATGTTGTGCTGCTTCAGGCTTCCATCCCTTTGCGAAAGCTTTTGGCATGGAGAAGCCTGAAGGTACGTGAAACTATGCCTCTTGCTTGAGTGGAGCTGTGCACATTCCACCATCATTTGCAAGGCCTGGGTTCCCCTCCCTCTCCCATCCCATCTGGGCCACCAAGCCACAAAGGTTGGAGACCACTGAAATATCTATAATAGTCGCTGCACTTTGGAAGTCTTTTTTACAGCAGGCATCTTGCTCTCCTACATGTTAGCTTCTATCTTTTTGGACTGCCAGGACTTTACTAATTCCTGATGTTGATAGCAACCACGTTTACATGTGTGAGATTAAAACATAACCATTACACTGACTAGCAGCCCTAATGGGATCTGGTCCCTTCCCAAAATTGTGACTTTGTTCTCCTTCTGTGGCTTTGCTACCAGCTCCAAGGTGTTACTTCTGTGTCATTGAAGAAACCTGGAAGCCCCAGGTTTGGGAAAGGGCTAAGGCTCCCGAATTGCATTTGCTGGGTTAGTAACTGGAAAGTTTGCTAGAATACTAATCTGCCATGCACTCAACTGTGGCTACTGCAATTATCCGGGCTAAAGATTCATTGGTCTCTCTCCACAGCAAGCTTTCTGGTGCCTGGTGCAAATCTGTGAGAAATATCTTCCTGGATACTACAGTGCTGGATTGGTAAGTTTAACTACATTCCAAAAGAGAAAAGAATTTCAGAATTCCTGAGTGGGAATAACTTTTGCATTACAAGTAATCCTTGCTTAAAAGTCAATCACTTAGCAACCGTTTGAAGTTACGATGGACCCCCTAAAAGGAACTTACAACCCATATTTATTTGTTTGTTTGTTTGTTTGTTTTTTTGTTTTTTATTAATTAATTAATTAATTAGATTTGTATGCCGCCCCTCTCCATAGATTCAGGGCTGCACCCTCTGGCTGCACCCTCCAGTTCCCCCTTCCCAATTCTTGTGATTGCCTCTTGAGAGCAACTGCCCTGCATTTATGACCCATTTGCAGTGTTCTGCAGCGACCCAGTTAGGATTTACTACCTTGTTTCTCCGAGCCACCCCAATAATAAACCCAACTCTAAATTTTTGGGGGTGGGCCTAATATTATCCCTACCCTGAAAATGAGACCAGGGGGAATGGGCATGAGTGCAGGGGGGAGGCAGTTGTGTAGCCCTCTGGTGGCAGTGCAAATACCACTTTCTCCCCTTCTCTTCCTGGGTCCAGCACTTCTGTTCCTTTGGCCACTTCCATGAAGCCAGCTGCTTTGCTTTTTTTTTTTTTTTTTTTATTACTTAGATTTGTATGCCGCCCCTCTCCGAAGACTCGGGGCGGCTCACAACACGTGGAAACAAATCATAAATAATCTAAACAGATTTAAAATATTTAACGATTTAAAAGACCCCATATACTAACAGACATACACTCAGGCATACCATATATAAATTAAACATGCCCAGGGGAAGATGTTTCAGTTCCCCCATGCCTGACGGCAAAGGTTTTCGGAAGGCAGGAAGAGTAGGGGCAGTCCTAATCTCCGGGGGGAGTTGGTTCCAGAGGGCCGGTGCCGCCACAGAGAAGGCTCTTCCCCTGGGGCCCGCCAACCGACATTGTTTAGTTGACGGGACCCGGAGAAGGCCCACTCTGTGGGACCTAATCGGTCGCTGGGATTCGTGCGGCAGCAGGCGGTCTCGGAGATATTCTGGTCCAGTGCCATGAAGGGCTTTAAAGGTCATAACCAACACTTTTTCCTTCTTTTTGGGAGGAGGAGGCTTTTTGGCGAACGGGAGGAAAATGCGGGGGAGGGGGGATGTTTCTGCCTGCCGTCCATTCCTTAAGCTCAGCGCAGACTGAGGGAAGAATGGCAGGCAGAAAAATCCCCCTCCCCATTTTCCTCCCGTTCGCCAACGAGTCTCCATTCCGAACACCAAAGGTTCAGAATGGAGGCAACGGTACATCCACGGCGCATCTAGCTCACCCAGTCTGGCTTGCTGCCCCTCCAAAAAAGTAAAACCTCCTTGCCCAAGTGCTTATTTTCAAACTCTAAAAGAAAATAAGATACTGAGAAGCACGGTATGATAGAATTAGAGGCAAATCATGGCAGGATGCAAAGATGTCTGATTGCCTTTGCAGTGTTTATTGCTTGTATACAGCTTTCCAAGCAGCAAAAGGTAGAAGAGAGCCACAGCATTTTCATTGGTGAATTCTCCTCCTTCAATCTTCCCCTCCACCCAATCTCAATGAGCATCCTGTTGTTGTAACCTAGATGAGATCATGCACCAGGCAGAGAAGGTAACTTAACCTGTCTATGTGAACTGGGTGATCTCATGAAGGCAGTATTCTGACACACATCTTCCACAAGGTCTCATTCTACAACAGTGTGCTTTCTGGTGGGGGAAAAACAATCAATGGGTTTGCTTACTGATTGAGGTGTTTGCTTAACAACCACTGCAAAAAAAGAAAAAAAAGAAATAAGTTGTGAAGTTGGATAGGTCATATGGATGCCTCAACTTACAGCCACCATAACTTACAATGGGAAGTCCTAGCTCTATTATGGTCATAAGTTGAGGATTACCTGGGCATAGAAACTTCCAGCCGTAAGGATTGGCACTAAGGGTTCCATTTCTTGTTAAAATGTTAAAAATCCTGAGAATCAAGGAGTTAGCAAACTGGGTGTTTTTAGAAGGAAAATAGTATAAAAGCTCTTTTGTTAAAGGGTGGATTTTTGGATTTTTAAAAAAACATCCAAAATAGATATATACAAATAAGTAAATGTAGACGTAGTCCTCATCTTACAACAGTTCATTTAGTGACCAGTCAAAATTAAAACGGCATTGAAAATTGACTAATGTCCATTTTTCATATCTATGGCCATGGCAGCTTCATTGATGAATTCTGCCATTTGAAAACTGACTCGTATTTATGACTGTTGCAGTGCCCTGGGGGGAGTCACATGACCCCCCTTTTGCGACTTTCTGACAAGCAAAGTCAATGAGGAAGCCAGATTCATTTAATAATCATGTAACTAATTCAGCAATTGCAGTGGTTCACATAACAACTTTGGCAAGAAAGGTTGTAAAATAGGGCAAGAGTCACTTAACAAATGAATCACTTAGCAACAGAATTGTTGGGCTCCCTTGTGGTCGTAAATTGAGGACTACCCGTGTTAAGCTTGCTGGAAGTTTTAACAAACCTTCTTTGATCTTACAGCTTGTTGGTTTGAAAAATAGGTTGCACTGATGAAAAATATCCACTGGTTACTGAAACATTGTTCTTGGCAGTGGAATCTTAAAGAGTATTGGGGGGAATTATGAATGGAAAGGTACGTCATTCAGCCTGTAGGTTTCCAATCTGGCTGAAATGGATAGAATTCCCTTATTAAGGTACAGAAATGATGGTGCTTCTTGGTATCATCTAAGGAAGATGTAGCATTGTCTCTAGTAGAAATATATACTGTGCTGGAAGATGGAACTTTCTGAAAAGAACCAGTGGCCCAAAGTTTGAAAAATATTTAGTGGGGCATTGGATTTGAAGACCCCCCACCAAAAAAACCCTACAGTTTTGCAGTTCCTTAAAATCTCCTTTTTCCCGGATTGAGCAGCTGTAGAGCAGTTTTGAAAACCGATGGTGTGGTTTTAAGGAATTCCCGAAAGATGCTACCTGCAAACATTTAGCTTTCCACAGCTAGAATATGTACTCCTTGTAAGGAAAGGCGATGGTTTTTCCATTGGGACACCTCATCTCAGTTGTTTTTCGGCAGTTTTCTTGTTGAATCTCACTTCCTCTTCTTCCCCCCCCCCAAACCTTGGCAACTTGGAATTCCATATTCTCTGACATCTTGAGTTAAATCATGACTTTATCTGTCACGAGCAGACTGACTTCTGCCAGGTGTCTGATGATGAACAAAGCTGAACCCTGCCCACCCACCCTCTGAGGTCAATCTGGTCTCTGAATTCATTGAAGTGAAAGGAGCAACACCATTTTTCCCTCCAGAAACCTTGAACAGTTGCATCCATTTCAGTCTTGCAGATTTTTTTTTTGTTTGGCCTTCAGATAGCAGGATGACCCATCATAAATCTTTTTTTTTTTACTTTGGTTTAGAATGTCATCCGAAGCATGCTTTAGGGCTTAGTCTGGTGTCTGGACCCAGCCAGTCCTGCTATGTTTAACAAGCACTGGCTAAACAAACAAAAGCTTGGTGCCAATATATGACTCAGTTCTGTGTCTCATCACCCTAATTTTCTTTGCTGCTCACAGAGGTTATAAACCCTATTGACAAACCCTTTTATTGGGGATAAAAGTATGAGTGGGGGGGAATACAGGCTATCATCTGTAGAGCCCCCAAATACTCCAGATCCCATTTGTGCTTCTTGTTCAGGAGGCAATCCAGTTAGACGGGGAGATCTTCTTTGCGCTTCTCCGGCGAGCGTCTCCCATTGCCTATCGTCACCTGAAGAGATACAAGATCGACCCCATCTTATATATGACCGAGTGGTTTATGTGCATCTTCTCTCGGACCTTGCCGTGGTGTTCCGTGTTACGTGTGTGGGATATGTTTTTCTGCGAAGGTGAGCTGTGACCTTCAATTCTCTTTTGGCTTTCTGTCAAATGCTGTGTGCTTGCTTCTTCCCTTACACAGATTATATCAGGAAGGGAAAAAACCCACAGTGAATCTGTAATCTCTTACAACCCCCACCCCCAATGCTTTTAATTCACTGGATGGAGGAGAACCTCCCTCAGCCATTATTTAAATGTCCTGGCCAGCATTTTGGCAATCTTGATGGCTGTTTGACCAAAAAAATAAAACGGATAGGAGAAAGAGAATTATATGATGTCAAATCTAGTCTAACGTAATTATTCTCAAAATGGTACTGGGGGTCATTCAATCTCTTTACCAGGAGAACTAAGCTGACGACTCAGATGTTTGTGAATTATGCATGGTATTGAAAAAAATGATTTTGTCTGTCTCAGTGCTGGTGCATTGTAGCTTGGAATTCCATTGTATTTCACAAGGCTTGCCTTTGAAAGAATGCTTGGAATAACAGCTCCAGTATTTATTTTATTCTTATTTATTTATTCAATCAAGCCCTCCTCAACCAAATGACTCTTTATGCTAGGATTTGGGATTATTAAATAAAAAATGTAATTATACCAAAAATTCAAGATAGGCTAAATGATTCTCTGCACAGGAGTTTATAATAGAATCCTCTTTGTTCTACAAGGTAATGGTGATTACTCATTCAGTGAGCAATAAAATGCAGATTACAGCTAGGAATAGGTGATACATTTTCCTGGTAGCTGACAACATACACTGTCACAAACACCCAGAGACCCCTGATTGGTTGCAATTTGTATGAAGTGGGGTGCTGGATTTGAGAGCCAAATTCAACTAGAATTGTTTTAAAACCTTACGACATTTCTCCTTTAATGGATTTTGGTTCCTTCAATTGCATCAAATCTTGCATTTGGGCCTCTATTCTAACTTTCCTTCCCCTTTTTGATTTGATCCTTTCTTCCTCCTCTTTATCTTCTTGCAGGAGTGAAAATAATTTTCCGGGTGGGCTTAGTGCTACTCCGGAATGCCTTGGGCTCGGTGGACAAGTTGCGGTCTTGTCAAGGCATGTATGAGACAATGGAGAAATTGCGAAATCTCCCCGTTCAGATCATGCAAGAGGAATACATGGTCCACGAGGTGAGAATCCCAACTTTTTTCTTTGTTGTTTTTCTTTACTTATCATAGTTTTCTTTACATACCATATAAGATGCACCTTAATTTTAGGGGAGGAAAATTGGGGGGTGGGGAATCTACTTACTAGGTATTCATCTTACTAGCGTCCTTAGTCTGGTCAGCTTCAGCACATTATTTTATCCCCTGGTTAGAGCTGAAAAAAATCTTCCTGGAGGGAGTAGCAATGAAAACAAGACTGCAAGCCCAGAGCGGGAAGATCGTTAGCACCTCGTTAGAATGGGGGGGGGGGGAAGACTTTTTTGGGGGAAAACAAAAACAACAACAAAAACCAAACAAACAAAACTACATTCGGAGTATAAAACACACCCAAATTTTCAGTCTCTTAGGGGGGGAAAAGTGTGTCTTATACTCAGAAAAATATGGTATATTGCTGCCCCGAAGTTTTTGGGCCAGGTAATGAAACAAGGTTTTCAAGTGTGATGTAAACCAGGCATGTGGACTATGGCAGCTTTACAAACAGTGGGCTTCAACACCCAGAATCCTTGAACCAGCCAGGCTTCAGGCTACATTACCTGACTATTCCTTGGGCAGCATCTCTGCTCTTCTCCCAAGATCATTTTACATACCTATACGTCATCTCACAATTCTCCATTTCCCTGAGATCCTCAAGCCTGTTGAAATAATCACGTTTTGAATGTAATAATGGATTTTAAATTCAGAAACTTAGTTGGGATGCTTAATGCTTTCTGAATATCATATTAGTGCAGTAATTTGAAATTGGCTGATAAGAATATCCTTAGCTTTTCTTTAACTATGTCCTAAATATACATATACATACAGAATATAGTTGTCGGCTATGAATAAATTAACTGCCTTGAAATGGTCCTGGGTTGGGCCTAGAGGCAAAAAGGAGCTGTGACGTTCCTTCAATATACCAGGGTGATCCGACATTAAAAAAACATATAGCCCCTCCCTGGTACAGAGCTGGAGGGATCAGGTCTGGTGGCTCAACTGCTAATTCTCTGCCTTACAAGGCTGCCAGATCGAATCCCAGTAAGGAAGGGTGTGGCTAGCTGATGAGGCCAGAACAAGGCCGAAATGGGACCATCCTAGTCTCCCTTAATTTTAAAATTCCAGCTAAAAACATTTGATACATACATACATACATACATACATACATACATACATACATACATACATACATATATTTAGAAGGATTTTCTGGCATCAATACTGTAATGAGCATTGGTAGGGTTGTGTATATGTGTGTGTGTGTATTGTTGGGAACAGTGTGCTGATTTTGTAAACTGCTTAAGAGGGTTCTGTAAAGCACTTTGAGGTAATCTATGAGTCTAGGCGCTATTGCTTTATGTATAAAAGCAAGGGATCTGGTTCTATTAGCAAGGGTTTGGAATGAGAGCCGCTCCTGGCTTGTGTGTCCTTCGTGACAGAGTCCTCAGCTGTAGAAGGGAAGAAGGATCAAAATATGCCACATGTAGTTATTCCTCCCCCTCCTGCTTCTTTCTTCCTCTCTGATTCAGGTGATTAATCTTCCCGTTACTGAAGCCCTCATCGAGCGAGAGAATACCACCCAGCTAAAGAAATGGCGGGAAACTCGGGGGGAGCTTCAGTACAAACCCTCCCGCCGACTCCACGGCTCGCGGGCCATCCAAGAAGAGCGCTACCGTATGAACCCTCCCCTGACTGCCAGCGCCAGCCTCCTGAGCCTCACGGGGCTAAAGCACAGGGTTGCCCTAGGCAGCATCAGCGGCCCCTCCTTCTCCCCAGCGCATTCCATAAGTACCTTGGCTGAGTCTCCTTCCCCTTCCCGGGTCCCTGCTGCCGCCCAGAACCAGGTGGTGGTATCCGAAGGCCTCCACGCTGCCCTTCCTTCCCCTACCGGCAACAACACCCCCTTGGGCGGCCCTAAGAAGAGCAGCAGCAGCAGCAAGGCAGAAAGGCGCAAGGAAAAAGAACGGGAGAAGCAAGAGAAGATTGAGAAGGAGAAGCAGAAGGTGCAGAAGGAGCGGGAGAGGAAACTGCAGAAGGAGCGGGAGAAGCAGGAGAAGGAGCGGGAGAAGAAGCTGCAGAAAGAACGGACCAAAGAGGAGGCCAAGCTAAAGAAAGAGAAGAAGCTGTCTCTGAGGAAGAAAGAACCCAAGCCAGCCCCGGAGGACGGGAGAGATGGGGAAACCTCAGGGGGGTCCGTGCTCCAGGACACCTATTTTTGAGTAATACTGAAGGGTTGGGACAGCGCAAGGCTGAGCAACTCCCGAGGACCAAGAACATGGTTGCCGCTAGAGGCATAGTATGAGGTTGAAGGACCCAAAGGACTGGAGGAGAGGTACGCCAAAGGGAATCGCAACTGGACATGGAAATCCCACAGACCGAGGGGTCAAGGGGGGTGTTGGAGGAGAATTACACGGGGGTCCATGGGGTTACCTCTCTCTAATGCACCTGAGGTGGGCACCCCATCCTGCTCTCCTCGACCGTAAGGACCAGAGAGAAAAGGTCAACCATGGCTGCTGCGCTCTATGCGTGGAGGCGCCCCCTGTGTAAATTTCACTACTACCAACAGATGCAGCTGCACAGCCCTCCTCACACACACACCCTCCAAGCTGGGAGCCTAACCAAGGAAGCAATTGCGTTCTTCATGAACTGCTGCCCTTTGAAACTCTTTGACCGCTCCAGGGATGACATCACCTCCTTCCAGAAAGGCAAAATATGGACTCTCCCCCACTCCCCGATATTAAGAGACTCTTCTCCCATTGCAAAGTGGATTAGCCCTTTCAACATTATCACATATTTTCTCCCCCAATACTCTCCAACCTGATGGGCTCCACAAGGCACTTAGGAAACATCCCATATAGATAGGTACTTCCCCCCACCCACAATCCCCCTTGCATGGCTTCTTACAGGCTAAACTAGCGGCCTTGTCTCCTGGCCTAGTTGCCTCTCTTTTCAGAACCATTTCTTAATTGGCAGACATGGAACCAGGGTAGCTTCTTCAAGCTTGGACATTCAAGGAAAGAGAAGCTTGGTCCTGTTGGCCTTTTACAATTATGTGTGTCAAAACAGTTGCAGGAGAGCAAGGAAGCTAGGCGTGGCCAGTTGACTGTTCCCATGTAAGGGATTCCTAGCGGTCAACAAGGGAAAAAAAACCCCTCAGTTTCTAGAAAAGTTTACTACATTGGTGCAGAAAAAGCAAAGTAATTAGAGATTGGGTTCAAATTTCTGGTTCTCTGTTTTTCATATGTAGTCAAATAGTTTCAGTCAGAGCAAAGTCAATTCCCCGCCCTTCAGTAATAGCTTTTGGCAGAAACATTCCTGAGAAATCTAGGAGGGTAATCTTTGTCTGACCGCTTGCTATTTTGTCCAAAAGAGGTATTTACCTTGGGGGAGAACTTCTGTCCCCAAGAAGAGATTTTGCAAACTGTCTCTCCAAATGGCTGTAGCTGTAAATTATTGAACTGTTTGTTACATTTAGCTTTTAATCCTATCCCTTAAAAACAAAAGACCCTTCTCCATTACAGAATAAATCCCTTAAGATTTACTTTTTAACCTCCACTGATTTACTTAGATAGTTCCTGAGGTGTATTTTTTGAAGATAACTGAAAATGTTTTCCAATCTTAGTGCTGCTTCCCTGTCTTTTCATAAAACCAACAGGGTTTCTTGAGCAGTGGCTGATAAAGCTGGTTTATAGCTTGTTGATGTAGATATTAACAAATAGGATGCATGCCTGATTTCCTTGTCCCACGAAAATAGGCCTTTAAAGCAGTATTTCTCAACCTTAGCAAATTTAAGATCTCAGAACATCAACTCCCAGGATTCCCCAACCAGCATTGGGAATGGTTGAGGAATTCTGGGAATTTAAGTCGATACAACTTAAAGCTGCCAAGATTGGGAAACACTATTTTAAAGTAATTGGAATGTATTTTGCTCTAGCCATTTTTTTTTTCTGTGGTTCGCTGTGTGGCCACAATGGAGATCTGTTTCCTTTTAAGGAACTATGTGCCGATAATTGCCTTGCAAATCTTTAATGGTGGAGCAGAAGGCAACTGTCAAAACTCTGGGTTTCTATTCTATGCAGTCTAGGAAAATAATATTGGCAGCTCATAGGTTTGATCAGTTTAGGACTGGTGGAAAGAGGTTTGGTGAGTTTGAAACTGGAAGATAAATTCATGCTGCTTTGGAAGTCAGACTGGGCTACAGTATTATGAGTCCATACTGGATTCGTGAGTTCCCAATTCTTCCGCAGCATTTTTTCCTTCTTTTGTGTCATGTTCTCTGCAGTTGTGAATAGTTTGAAAATCATGAGCCTGTTTCAGAATTTAACTTCCCCAAATGTATCTGCACCAAATAGCAGTTTCTCTTTGGATTCATATCCCTAACGAAAGTGTTCTACTAGCCTATTCTCCTCTCTGTATATACTTTTTCTCTCTAACACATATATTATATATATGTTTCAGTATTGTAATTATGTATACAGATCCTCGGGGTTTTTTCTTTGACCTTGTGCTCTTATTTAATGGGACGGACACTGGAAATTAGGAATTTATCATCTCCCCATGCCTTATTGTTATTTTTAAACTTTTTTTTTTAATGCTGCCCCTAATTTGATCAAACAGTAAATTACAAATAACAACTCTTTGCTGTCCTACTTGTTAATGTTTTTTTATTTATTTCTTTTTAATAATTTGTGCTTCATTAGATTTCCCCATCCTCTTGCATTGCTTTGTCTAAAAATGTTAACAAGAGAAAATGGGAGATCAAGTTTGTCGAGTAACTTTGTTAACCAAGGATGAATTGGACTGAAATTCCAACACTGGAGGTTTTTAAGGAAGGATTGGACAACCATCTGTCTGAAATGGTGTAGAGTTTCCTGTTAGAGCAGGAATATTGCTTGTTCTGAATTAAGCTATTTATTTTTATGGGATGGTTCAGATCAAAAGCAACGGTTTGTTAATGAAGAAGTCCAGGTTCAGAAAGCCTGTACCACACAAATTTCAGTTAACATTTTTTTTTCTGGAGGGAGGTGGATTCAGACAACCCAGAATGTTTTAGATTTTGTCCTAAATAGATTGTGCTGGGAGTCAGACAGTTGTCCAGCTTTCTGGAAAGCTAATTGCATTCTCTGACATTTGTGACTGAAATCAAATCCTAGAAAGGCTTTGCTAAAACCTGGTTTTTCTAGACACTCCATTTCATTGTACATTTAGTCCCATGCTCTATAAGGCAGGGGGCAAAATGGACAGGTGTGAGAGTGGCTGCTTTTCCCCTAAACCTGTCCAAGGTTGTTCCAACTCTTATGGTGCCACCCCACATTTGTTTTACCCTTTAGAGGGAAACTATAGGAAATGGAAAGGGAGATTGCAGCTTTTTGGAACTGCCAAATGAATGATCTGATCGCCCAAAATCGTGTCATAGTCTCAGCTCTATCTGGCTCTCGTCCACCCTTAACATCTGATACAGCGTCCTTGGCTCCCACAGGGGGGGAAAAAATTATTTTGGCTACACATCCCTCTCAATTATCTCTATCTCTCACCTCATGTCCCCACAGCTTCAACATGCCTGGCTATAGCAGCCCCGAAATGGCTTCAGGGCTGACATTGGGGTCATTTTTTATTAGTGTAACAGCCCTCTGTCTAGTGTAGATCAGGCTGCAGTATTCGTGGATCCCAATTCTGCCTTACTGAAAAACAGTATTTTTACTCCTCCTGGAAAAGATCCCGTTGTGGAACCACTCTTTTGTTCTGGATAGGTAATTTTGTTCACTAGACATTGGGGTAATGAAAACCCACAATAAGAAACACACAAATGTCCCTTTCCTGGGAAGAACTCTTGGTCCTCCTTTATACTGCTTCATTTCAGTCAAAAAACCCCCCCAAAACCTGGCACCCAACTTTTTCCAAAGACCCGTTTATTAAAAGCATTTAAAGAAGAACCGATATTTTGAAACAAGAATTATCTTTTTTCACAGGTACGGAATTCATCGATCGCAGCCAAATGTTTGGGGATTGCTGGTTGTTCTAATTAAAATGCATCGAACGCCCCGTTAACAGGACGGGCTTCCCCTTTCCCTCCTGCCATTGTTTCCTAGCCCTTATGACATCCTTCCCAAATTCCTGATGGAGGCAAGCAAAATCCATGTGGGACAATCTTCTTTGTACGACTGGTTTCGGAGGTGGCAGGGGGAGGTCAGTGGCCTTGCACCTTGCTTCTTCCTTAGAGTACTCTTGGCTCTTCAGCCTGTGAAACTGGCTTTTTAACGCGATGACCAACGGTCGGAGGTACTCGAATCCCGCCGTGGTTAGAGCTCGCACCCAGTCTTCCATGGTCCCTTGATCTTCAGCTGCCATCTTATAGGACTGGTCGGGCAGGTCACCAGGGTAGCAGATTTTAAAGGTGTGAGGCTCTGAGCTGGACTCCTGCAACTCCACCGTGCAGCCTTCTAACACAATGAGCTGACTTCGGTCTCCAGGCTGCTCCCCACAGATAAGAAGATTTCCTCGGAGCTCACACCAGCAGCGATGATAGGAAGCGGTGCGGTTATTTTTCTTGAAAAGGAAGCCTTGCCGGTCTGGGGGTTGATCCAGGGTGGGAGAGGTAAGGATGCTGGCAAAGTGGAGTTTGATGGCGGGCTGGCTTTGAAACTGGAGAGAGAATCGTAGAAATGGACGGGGGAACAAATAACAAGGAAGATGAAGGGGCTAAAAGAACTGAGCTGACCATTTTATTTATTTATTGGGTTTGTATGCCGCCCCTCTCTGAGGACTCGGCGCTGCTCGCAACATGTCAAAAGAATAAACAATATACATATCTAAAAATGCAATTAACATAGCTAAAAAACTTTTAAAACTCTAATAACATTTAAAATCATTCATTCCCATTCACACAGCAAGATATACTACACTCATCAGCCAGGGAGCTAGGGTCTAATGCAGTGATGGCGAACCTATGGCACGGAGCCATATCTGGTGGCATGTGAGCTGTTGCCTTAACTCAGCTCCAGTGTGCATGTGTGTGCTGGCCAACTGATTTTTGGTTCGCACAGAGGCTCTGGGAGGGCGTTTTTGGCTTCCAAAGAGCCTCCAAGGGGGTGGGTGAGGGAGTTTTTACCCTCCCCTGGCTCCAGGGAAACCTTTGGAGGCTGAGGAGGGCAAAAAATGAGCCTACTGGGCCCACCAGAAGTTGGGAAACAGTCCGTTTCCGGCCTCCAGAGGGCCTCTGGGGAGCGGGGGAAGCTGTTTGTCCTCCCCAGGCATTGAATTATGGGTGTGGGCACTCAGGCTTGTGCGATAGCACCCACCCACGCTTTTTCGGCACCCAAGAGAAAAAAGGTTCGCCATCACTGGTCTAATGGCCCCAAGCCTGGCGGCACAGATAGGTCTTTAAACTATTATGGAAGGTGAGGAGGGTGGGAGCAGTGCGAATCTCTGGGGAGAGCTGATTCCAGAGGGCCGGGCCCCCCACAGAGAAGGCTCTTCCCCTAGGTCCCGCCAAACGACATTTTTTCCTTAAACTGAGCTTCCACATGTGTGGAATTATATTTTCCCCAGCAACCTGGGCAAGTTATAATTTAATTTAAATTTGATTGACTTCTATGCCGCCCACTTCCAATGGGACTCAGGGCAGCTTACAACGATAAATAGTATCTAAAATATACTATTAAAAATATACTATTAAAAAAACATAATAAATAAAAAAAGACTCCACAATTATAGAGAACAATTCATGCTTATATAGCCATGGCGGCACAGTGGTTAGAATGCAGCATTGCAGGCTCAATCTACCGACTGTCAACAGTTTGATTCTCACTGGCTCAAAGTTGACTCAGCTTTTCACCCTTCCGATAAAATGGGGACCCAGACTGTTGGGGGGCAACATGCTAATTCGAAAAAGTTTATAGAGAGGGCTGTACAGCACTGTGAAGTGGTATATAAGTGCTATTGCTATGCTCCTTTAAGAAATGGTAGGTAGAAAGCCATTCAAAGTTATGGTGGTGTAATAGTTAGAGTTCAGCACTGGAAGTTACTTCAGCTAACTGGTAGCTGTAGCTGAGCAGTTCAAATCTCACCACCGGCTCAGTATTGACTCAGGCTTCCATCCTTCCGAGGTGGGTAAAATCAGGACCCAGATTGTTGGGGGAAATAGGCTGATTCTGTAAACTGCTTAGAGAGGGCTGTAAAAGCATGATGAAGCAGTATAAAAGTCAGGGACCGCCTTCTGCTGCACGAATCCCAGCGACCAGTTAGGTCCCACAGAGTGGGTTTCCTCCGGGTCCTGTCAACTAAACAATGCCGCTTGGCAGGACCCAGGGGAAGAGCTTCTCTGTGGCAGCCCCGGCCCTCTGGAACCAACTCCCCCCAGAGATTAGAATTGCCCTCACCCTCCTTGCCTTTCGTAAGCTACTTAAAACCCACCTCTGCCGCCAGGCATGGGGGAATTGAGATACCCTTTCCCCCTAGGCCTTTACAATTTTATGCATGGTATGTCTGTATGTATGTTTGGTTTTTTATTATAATGGGTTTTAATTGTTTTTAGTATTAGATTATTGTTATACGCTGTCTTATTATTACTGTTAGCTGCCCCAAGTCTCCGGTGAGGGGCGGCATACAAATCCAATAAATAAATAAATAAATAAATAAATAAAATAAATGCTATTGCTATTACTAAAACTGGGCTGGCCTGTCAAACTAGCAGCTCGCGGGCCAGATGTGTCCAGGTGCAGGCCACGCCCACCCCACCTCCACAAAAGCAAAAAATGTCACAATACGTCATGATACGTTATGTGATGCGACCAAGTTTGGCAGCCATGGTATAAGGCAAAGATGGCGAACCTTTTTTTTAGCTTGGTTGCCGAAAGAGTGTGCGTGCACGATAGTGTTGGTTTGTGTGCCCATACCCGTAATGCAATGCCCTTTACCCGTAGATGTGCACAACTTCCACACTGCCCTCCCTACACATGCGCACAGGCTTCACTGAAGCCTCCAGACTTCCAGTAGGCCTATTGGTTTTTCTGAAGCCTGGGGAGAGCAAAAATGGCCAAAAAGAAGGCCATAAATCGGCTGAACAGCAAGAAAATGCATGCTGGAGCTGACATTGGCCAACGCCCTGCGTGCCCTCAAATATGGCTCCGCGTGCCACCTGTGGCACCTGTGCCACAGGTTCGCCATCACTAATATAGGGGTTTTAAGGTACTACAGCAGACCTGGACAAGATGCAGCCTGAGGGCCGGATGCGGCCCACCCCTGTCTATGACTGGCCCACGGAGATCGGTCCAACTTTTCTAGATAAGAATCAGGTGTTCAAGGTATAATATATAATATATATTCAATTCAATTCAATTTATTAGATTTGTATGCTGCCCTTCTCCGAAGACTCGGGGCGGCTCACAACAGTAATAAAAACAGTATAACAATGGAACAAATCTAATAATAAAATATATAAAAACCTCAACAATTAAAAACCATACAGCACATACATATCAAACATGACATATAATAAGCCTGGGGGAGATGTCTTAGTTCCCCCATGCCTGGGTCTTAAGTAACTTGTGAAAGACAAGGAGGGTGGGGGCTGTTCTAGTCTCCGGAGGAAGTTGATTCCAGAGGGCCGGGGCCGCCACAGAGAAGGCTCTTCCCCTGGGACCTGCCAAACAACATTGTTTAGTCGACGGGACCCAGAGAAGGCCAACTCTGTGGGACCTTATTGTCCACTGGGATTCGTGCGGTAGAAGGCTGTTCCAGAGGTATTCTGGTCCAGTGGCATGTAGGGCTTTAAAGGTCATTACCAACACTTTGAATTGTGACCAGAAACTGATCGGCAGCCAGTGCAGGCCACGGAGTGTTGTAGAAACGTGGGCGAAACTAGGAAGCCCCACGATAGCTCTCGCGGCCACATTCTGCACGATCTGAAGTTTCCGAACACTTATAATAATATATAATATAGTTATAATTTATAATTTTATAATATACAGTATTGGGTAGAACTGAGTTAATTATATTAGTCTGGCCCTCTAAAACTCTTCCAATTTCTCATGCGGCCCTATGGCAAAATTAATTGCCCACCCCTGCACTACAGAGAAGTTTCTCTTTGGCCCTATGGTCATCTGCCCCGACCTCCCTCCAAGCTGTTAAAGTTACGAATCCAAAAGTACCACTTAGTGCCTCATGACCCACTACACCCAAGGGGGCAGAAGGATGTAGCAGTGTCCCTCAGCCTCAGCCCCTTTAAGATGCACGGACTTCAGCTCCCAGAATTCCTCGGCTAGCTGGGGAATTCTGGGAGTTGAAATCTACACATCTTAACCTTCTCAAGATTAAGAAACACTAAACGACTAGAGCAGTATGCATTTACACCTTGAGCCTTCTTTGTCAATCACTCCCATCTCAGGGATGTTCATGGGAATATTTCAACCTCCAACACTGAGGTGCCCAACAGCTGACCTAATTTTGACCAGGGGGTAGGGGAGGGGATTACCATTTTTTTCTGTCACTTGATTTAGAAGGAGAAAATGGCAGAATTCTTGTCGATTTCACCTAACAGAGGAAAAAGAAAAAATTGCAAGTCCAGTTTTCAAGACATTTCAACAGTGATGTTTTTTTTTTAAAAATCAAGTATTCTATTTCTTTGGTGAAGTTATTCTTTTTTTAAAAAGGAAAATAGTAACAGGGCAGAGGTAATTCTGGGCCACATGCCTCTCCCCTCCCCTTGTGGGTAGATAGGTTGCAGTGGTATTTGCTTACTTATTTTATTTATTTATTTATTTATTGGATTTGTATGCCGCCCCTCTCCTCAGTCTCCGGGCGGCTAGCAACAGTAATAAAACAGTATATGACAATAATCCAAAACTAAAAACAGTTAAAAACCCATTATATAAAAACCAATCATACATACAGACATACCATGCATAAAATTGTAAAGGCCTAGGGGGAAAGTGTATCTCACTTCCCCCATGCCTTGCGGCAGAGGTGGGCTTTAAGCAGCTTACGAAAGGCAAGGCGGATGGGGGCAATTCTAATCTCTGGGGGGAGTTGGTTCCAGAGGGCCGCGACCGCCACAGAGAAGGCTCTTCCCCTGGGTCCCACCAAGCGACATTGTTTGGTTGACGGGACCCGCAGAAGACCCACTCTGTGCAACCTAACTGGTTGCCGGGATTCGTGCAGCAGAAGGCAGTCCCTGAGATAATCTGGTCCGGTGCCATGAAGGGCTTTATAGGTCATAACCAACACTTTGAATTGTGACCGGAAACTGATCGGCAACCAATGCAGACTGCGGAGTGTTGGTGTAACATGGGCATATTTGGGAAAGCCCATGATTGCTCTCGCAACTGCATTCTGCACGATCTGAAGTTTCTGAACACTTTTCAAAGGTAGCCCCATGTAGAGAGTGTTACAGTAGTCGAGCCTCGAGGTGATGAGGGCATGAGTGACTGTGAGCAGTGACTCCCGGTCCAAATAGGGTCGCAACTGGTGCACCAGGTGAACCTGGGCGAACGCCACCCCCCCCGCCATAGCTGAAAGGTGTTTCTCTAATGTGAGCTGTGGATCGAGGAGGACACCCAAGTTGTGAACCCTCTCTGAGGGGGTCAATGATTCCCCCACCCCCAGGGTAATGGACGGACAGATGGAATTGTCCTTAGGAGGCAGGACCCACAGCCACTCCGTCTTGTCTGGGTTGAGTTTGAGTTTGTTGACACCCATCCAGGCCCCAACAGCCTCCAGGCACCGGCACATCACTTCCATTGCTTCATTGACTGGACCTTGAAAGCAGTAATGGGCAGCAGCCAGTACAACTGGAATCGTCGATTAGTTAGTAAAAATGGCGATGCGTATGCACCTGCCTGCCCTTTGCACCCCCGCATGAGATTTAGCTGCTGCGCATGCGCAGCAAGTGGAATCTTGTGTGAGGACGCTCGCACAGGTGAGATTTTGGCAATTCTCGGACTTTTTTTTTGCTTCTGCACATGCGCGGGAGTAAATAAATAGATGAAAATTGCCAAAATCTCACGCGTGCTTGATCACACAGATTTGGCCTCCTCCGGGTCCCGCCGACTAAGCAATGCAGGTTGGTGGGCCCACGGTGGAGGGCCTTCTCTGTGGCTTCTCTGCCCCTACAGAACTCTTCCTGCCTTCCGTAAACTCCTCAAAACCCACCTTTGCCGTCAGGCATGGGGAAACTAAACATCTCCCCCTGGGCATGTTGAAGTTATATATGGTATGCCTGTATGTGTGTATGTTAGTATAGGGGATTTTCTTAAACTTATAATATTTTAATCAATTGGATTGTATTGGATTGTTTTTCACTTGTTGTGAGCCGCCCCGAGTCTTCGGAGAGGGGCGGCATACAAATCCAAATAATAAATAATAATAAATAAATAAATAAATTGCCCCACGATGTCCATACTATTCCCACCCTACCGGCCTTCCGAAAGGCCGTGAGACCTGGCTCTGCCGATAGGCCTGCAGGCCGTGAACATAACATCTACTCATGGCCAAATTGTGAGTGATTTGGTATGCATGGGAGTTTGATTGGATAGTTGGTTATCGTTTTATAGTGGGGTGCTACTGTTTTATAATGGGGTTTTATTCTTTTTATTAATTAAAAAATTGACTTTTGTAACATTTTGTATCACATTTTTATTGCTGTAAGCGGCCTTGAGCCCCAAGGGATTGGGCGGCATAGAAGTCAAAATAATTAAATTAAATTAAATTATATGCCGCCCAACTCTCAAAGGACTCTGGGCAACTTCCAATGAATAAAAAACAATACATAAAAACAATAAAAGACATTGAAAAACCCCCATCAACATACATGCTCTCAATCATATTCCTAGTAACCTGTATAGGAATTACTGTATAGCAAAGGTAAACTGAATGAGCACTAACTGAATGTACAATAATCTCAGAGAGATTCAGAAGAAGATAAGAAGTAAATTCTCCTAGCTCCTATCATCCTGTATTGGAAAGTTTTGTTTGAAAATAAAGACAGAAGTTCAGATCTAGGGAAAGAGAATGGAAATAAATAGTATTTTACTTTTGATGGAAGTCTGAATCTATTCGGGAAGTATTTATTAAACTTGACATCTTTAAGAGATGTGGATGTCAACTACCAGAATTCTGGGAGTCGAAGTCCACACCTCTTAAAAGTTGTCAAGGTAGAAAACTATTGTACAGGTATTAGCAAATGGGGAAAAAATAAGGGAAGCAAGCAAAAATTTATATTTCATGAATCTGTGTTTCCCGTAAGATTAGTTATACTGTACCACTAGGCAAAACTAACATTTTAAGTTTTATCGTGTTTGAAATGTATTCCTTCTATGCAAGTTCTGTATTTGTATGTATTTACTTTTTTTTTGCAACTTTATAAGCAACTACTTCTACACTGGATCCAGACCAATGGCTCTGCTCAAAGGTTCATATTCTCCTTTATTTCTTCCACAGTTCCTTAGAAAATGAGAAGCTTTATATTTCCCGGTTTTTTTCAATGAATGTTTGGGATTTAAAACTAAAAATTGTCTTTCAAAGTTGCATTTGAATTATCCCTAGAGGGACTGCCTCCAAGGGGGAGAGAAAAGTCATGTACCTCAACACTAAAGGTCCAGAATTTGGGACTCAAAGTTGGCAAGAACTACCAATCCTATTCATCAAGACAGGAGACAGAGGTAATTGCAAAAGTTCATTTAGTGACTGTTCAATGTCATAACAGCACTGAAAAAGTGACTTATGGTCATTTCCCACACTTATGACCACTGCAGCATCCCCTTGGTCGCACAATCAAAATTTGATGCTTGGCAACTGACTCATATTTATGATAGTTGTAGTGTCCCAAAATCATATCTCCTTTTGCGACCTGACAAGCAAAGTCAATGAGAGAGCCAGATTAATTTAACAACCAAGTTACTAATTTAACAACTGTGGCAGGAAAGGTCCATCAAATGGGGGAAAATGCATTTAACAAATGTTTCACTTAGCAACAGAAATTTTAGCCTCAATTGTGGTTGTAACTCAAGGACTACCTGTACAGACTGCGAAAGCTTCTGATTTCAAACTTCAACCTTAAAGGTTCAGTCAGACCATTACATGGAATTTAACGCATACAGTTGGAAAGGATTAAGGACTTTTAAAGAAGAAGTAGGATGTAAAAGTAAATACAAAATTGAAAATTGAGGGCAATGGAATGAAAGGAAAAAAGAGAAATGATTTGAACGAGGAAATACAGGAATAGTTTCACAAAAGAAAGAATTGTGGGAATTCATACAAGGGAATGAAGAGAGTCTTCAGAGAATGGAAGAACAAGGGGACACAATCTGAAGTTAGTTGGGGGAAAGATCAAAAGCAACATGAGGAAATATTATTGTACTGAAAGAGTAGTAGATGCTTGGAACAAACTTCCAGCAGACGTGGTTGGTAAATCCACAGTAACTGAATTTAAACATGCCTGGGATAAACATAGATCCATCCTAAGATAAAATACAGGAAATAGTATAAGGGCAGACTAGATGGACCATGAGGTCTTTTTCTGCCCTCAGTCTTCTATGTTTCTATGGAAAGCCCGATACATAAGAAATTAAAATTGTACTCTGAAGTAGTACAAAAAAGAATGTTATTTTAAAAAAAGTCTTAAGCTTTTGAGCGTGAAAGGAAAGTGGATTGCAAGGAAAGGGAAAGAGACCAGTTTTGTAATCGTATGTCTCCTAGGTCATATTGCTTAATTAAATGACAGGCAGCCTTCAGACATGCCCAAATGGGGACTCGAAACAGTGGTGCAAGATTCTGAGTTTGCAAGATCGAGATAGGGTAATGAGAGAAAAGTATGACATGCAGGCATTTGCATTCAGCCCTTACCTTTGGCTCCAAATTCATCAGTTTTTCCCCCCTTAGGTGTTTCAGTAGGACGGTTTTTCCTTTCCTCTCAATTCAAAAGCAATTATTTCCTAGATGAAGAAGGTGGGGCTAATGCTCACTATGCTCTCCATCCAAGTGACATTAAAAGTCATTTGATCTCTTGGTCCAAAGTGACAGAGATAAGAGCAGGAAATGACTTTGATCATGGTTTCTTGTTTTCTTCATCCACACCTCCCCACAAGTGAGCTTGAAGAACAAATGGCTAGAAAAAAAGGAAGATAACTTGACCACAAGCTAGAGTTCTCACTGGTCCTAAAGAGAACCAGTTTTAGGGGGGAAATAAATTGAATGTAACACAAATTTTGCAAACAGAATAAAACAGCTGAGGTACTCATGCGTTTTTATAGCACTCTGTTTAAATATTTGGATCTCTCAAACTTTGCATGTGTGGACCTTATATTTGTTTCTAATGTTTTTTTCCCTTTAAATAAAACTTTCCATTTTCCTTTTTATTATTCACACTGTAAGTTACCCTGGCATGATGATATAGTGAGGTATAGAATGATTAAAACCCTAAACAGAAAAACAATTCTAGAAATCAACTTTTCTGCTTGCTTCTGGAGGGCAGGCAGCTCAGCTTCAGAGTTACTGAAAGACAGATGGAGTTTAGCTGCTAGGTGTGGTTGTCCTCATTTAGCGACTGCGTCAATGAAGAAAAAGTAACTTTATAAGCAATCCTCGTATTTACAACCTTTGCACGTGTACAAAGCAAAGGAAAACCAAAGTGAAATCGTGAGCATGGCTGCAATTTTACTTAGTGACCAAACAATTTCCTTAACAATCAAGTTGTTGGTTCCAATTATGGCCACTAAACAAGAAATGGGAGTGGGGATGGGGTCGAGGAGGAGAGTGGTGGTTCAGCAGTTAAAGATGTTGAGCTTATCAGCTGAATAGTGTCAGCCCTTTAACTTGGAATCTTCAGGGTTGCCACAGTGGTGGATGGACAAGCTGTGAGAACGGGAGGGAGTGCAGCTGGTGTCTGGCGTATAGCCATAACAACATATTTTCTCTTGGGAGTCAAGGACATTCAGCCTGCACCTGGGGAGGCATGACTGGGAGTCAACTACAGTTGGGGCAGCAACCTGATTAGACCATGTGATGTCCATATGAATGCAGGGGAAGGGACTTTGACTTTATTTTGGGTAGGGAAAACATAGGGCCTTCAGATTCGGGTTTTAGATATGTGACATATCTAATAAAATCAAGCTTTGAGGAAAACACCTGCCTTGGGGTTTTGATTTCATTGGGGGTGTTATTTGAAACCCTGACACCTAGGTTTGAGACCCAAACGTTGCGTGATGAGTGAGCTCCCATTACCTGCTGCAGCTCCTGCCAACCTAGCAATTGGAAACCATGCAAAAGCAAATAAATATATGTACCACTTTGGTGGGAAAGTAAGTATTATGGGCACCTTGGCATACAGTCATGCTGCCCACATGACCACAAAAGCATCTTTGGACAATACTGGTTAAGAAACAGAGATGAGCACCACCTCATTGATTGGACAGGCGAAACCTTTACCTTCTAAACAAGAAATAGAAAATATATCCGACAAATTTTCAATAGTTTCATTTGCATATGTTTTGGTAGATTTCCTTAACCGTGTCCTGATACATTTGATGTACATTCTAAAACCTTTGGCTAGCTATGTTGGCTGAGAATTCATATGCTATATATGCATGACATCATGAACCAAATAGGTGAAATTAATCTATATAATAAAGTTATGTGAAAACTGGACTAAGTAAACCATGTATAAATTAGCCATCGGTATTGTTTATCTGTGTATAAACAGATCTTGGCAAAAACTATTATACGACAGAATTCAATTCAATTCAATTTATTAGATTTGTATGCCATCCCTCTCCAAAGACTCGGGGCGGCTCACAACAATAATAAAAACAATATTCCAGCGAAAAAAATCTAATATTAAAAAGCACATAAAACCCTATCATATTTAAAAAAGCAGACAACATATATATACCCAAACATAAATATAAAAAAGCCTGGGGGAAAGGTGTCTCAACTCCCCCATGCCTGGCAGTATAGATGGGTCTTGAGTAATTTACGGAAGACAAGGTGTGTGGGGGCAGTTCTAATTTCCAGGGGGAGTTGATTCCAGAGGGCCGGGGCTGCCACAGAGAAGGCTCTTCCCCTGGGGCCCACCAAACGACATTGTTTGGTCAACGGGACCCGGAGAAGGCCAACTTTGTGGGACCTTATCGGTCACTGGGATTTGTACGGTAGCAGGCGGTTCCGGAGGTACTCTGGTCCAATACCATGCAGAATGTGTTTCTGTATATCATATGTGTTTCTGGATACAATATGTACTCATTCATCTGTGGGGTACCAAATTTCAGTAATCTGCATTAGTGGAACATTTGGAGAATCCTGGTCTTCGTCTCATTTTCAAAGGGTCAGCATCAAGTATAGAGGAAAGGCAATTACCACATATCTCACTCTAAGGAAGAATAATGAAACCTGTGACTTGTAAGATGATATAGTATTGGATTTAATGCCCATCAATCCATCAGCCAAGTAATAGCCACAATCATGTAAAACAATGTTTTTCAAATTCGGCAACTTTTAAGATGTGGGAACTTCAATTCCCAGAACTCCACATATTTAAAAAATTGCCAAGTTTGAAAAACAGATATAGACCCACAGGTTCAGCTCGGAACTAAAATAAGGAAGGGAAGCAATTCTTGACAGAGGAAAGCAAATGCATTATATTTCTGCAGAAGAACATAGGTTGAGTTCTACCTCAATAAGATCTTTTGAATACCTCCAGCAAATTGTTCTTTTTGATACAAACTAGACTCTAGGGCTGAATAAATGGTGCGGTTGCTACCGGTACACCCTGGAGTTCTGGTCTGGTAGCGACCGCCAGATTGGGCAATTTCCATTCCAGTCCAGCAGGCAGTGCCATATCTTTTGGGGATTTTGGGGACTTTTTTGCTTCCTGCGCATGTGCAGAAGCAAAATCTCACGACCACCCGAATGAGGATGCGCACGCAGTGCACTGGTATGCAGGTAAGTGGAACCTGCCGCTGGACTGAATATCTTTTGTTTCATGGCACCCAGATTACAGAGGAAAAAGAGCTGAACAACAATCTAAAAGTGAGTCTAAACTTTGCTTAAAACACAGCAACTGGTTTAATAGAATGGTTGTAGTGCCCAAAGCCTTTTGTGCACCCCCATTGTTGTATAAGGATCTCTGCATGCTGGCGGAATTGGTGGAATACTCAAGGATTAACTACCTTGGCTGATCTCAAAAACCTAAATATGAACAGAAACAATTAATATTTATTTGGAACCAATCAGGAAACTTGAAAGCAATAGATATATTGGAAAGGCAAAAAAACACAGGGGGGATTAGCAAATCATTTCCTTATTATTAATACACAAAAAACTTATTAAATTGCCAGGAACCAAGGTTGACTCAAGGAAGTTTCCATAAGGAAATTAAAAGATTTTATGAAGACCTATGATGTTTCATTTAATTCCCGATTTTGTGTACAGGATTTTTGTTTACAAAGAGGCATTCAGTAACTTAGAAACAAGGTAAATTAATGTAGGCTATTCTTGTCCTTTGGCTGTCCTGAAGGTGCTTTTTCAAAAGGCAACTAGACTTGTTTTTCCTTGAAAACATTTCACTTCTCATCCAAGAGTATTCGTAAGTTCTATCTTCAGGCTATTCTTCCTTTTTTTTTTAGTAGAAAAAGTTTTATTGAAAATGTATACATTAAAAAAGACAGTACATTATCTTTAGCATCTGTTTCCTATTTATTTAATCTTGTATTGTACAATGTCTTAAGATGGACAATTTACAGATGACAGAAACAGGACAGGTAAGAAAAAAGAAACATAGGAACATGTAACAGCTCGCCCCCTCCCCCCTTTTGTGAAAGCTACCGTACTTCTTTCTCTCTTATGTTATTCTACGGCGTTTGAGAACAACAGTTTTCTTTTGGCTTTATGTAGAACCTTTTTGCTTTGTATATACAGGGGTGGACAAAAAAATGGAAACACTTGACTTTTTGGCATGTTTGAACATGTTCAAATCAATTAAAACTTGACATATTTTAATGTTTTTTAAAATTGTGTTATTTGATATGTTTTTTAAAACTACATTTTTTTAATAGAAATTTAAGGAAATTGGTTATAACCATCTAGAAATGGCAGACCTCTCAGACTTTCAAAGAGGCCAAATTGTTGGTGCTCGAAAGGCAGGCGCTAGTGTAACAGAAAGTGCCCAAATGTTTGGCGTTTCAAGAGGTAATGTCTCAAAAGTAATGACTGCTTTTGAAAGAGAAGAGAAAACGTCTTCAGCCAAGCACATGTCTGGTTGAAAGTCAAAGTTGTCTGAGAGAGACCGTCGGACCCTAAAGTGAATTGTTAGAGCAGATCGCAAGACCACAGCTCCTAAAACCATTACAGAGCTCAATAGACACGTACAGAATTCAGTTTCCAAAAAAACTGTTTGAAGAGAGTTTCACAAATCTGAATTCCACAGAAGAGCTGCAATTAGAAAACCTCTGCTCTCAAAGACAAATGTTTCAAAGCATTTTGAGTGGTGTAGAAACCACCAGAAATGGTCCCTCAGTGGGAAAATGTGATTTTCTCTGATGAATCATCATTTACCCTTTTTCCGACCTCTGGCCGTGTTTACATCTGGAGACAGCCAAAAGAATTATTTCATCCAGACTGCCTTCTCCCAACCATCAAACATGGTGGGGGTTCAATAATGATCTGGGGGGCTATTTCTTGGAAATCCACCGGGCCAATGGTTTCCCTTCATGGAAGAATTAACAGTCATCACTATTTAGGAATTTTGGCTGACCAAATTCATCCTATGGTTCAAGAACTGTTTCCAGAGAGGGATACCATCTTTCAAGATGATAATGCACCAATCCATAGAGCAAGAAGTGTTAAAGAATGGCAGGAGGAATATTCTAATGAAGTTCAGCATCTCATCTGGCCATCACAGTCACCAGACCTCAACATTATTGAGCACTTATGGTCAATTTTAGAGATTCAAGTAAGAAGTCGATTTCCACAATTGTCTCTAAAAGAACTGGAGGGTACTTTAACTGAAGCCCATGCTAAAATTCCTTTGTAAACAATTCACAATTTGTATGAATCAATATCTCAGAGAATTGAGGCTGTATTTGTTGCAAAAGGTGAGCCAACACCATATTAAAAGATACAGTATTTTGATGATTTTTCAAGGTGTTTCCATTTTTTTGTCCACCCCTGTATATCCTTGTTTAGTTTCAACAAAACATGTTTTTATAGTTATTGAATATAGTACCCCTGTATACAGCTTTACTTCTGCTTCCTGTTTTCCACCCAACTGTAAAATTCTTTCCATATCTCGTAGTATTTTGATTGAAGAGTATTCTTCCTTATTTGGAGCTTAATTAAGATAGATTTCTTTTGGCCATGGAGTTTTAAACCTACCAATTAGAATTAATGGTCACCTCATCTTTCACAAAGTTATTTATTTAAAACATTTACAATGCCACCCATCTTTCAAACAACTAGTGGGAGGCATTTTTTTTTCAAGTGTTCTCGGAACAGCAAGAACCCTTAAACGCAACAACCAACTCACATGCGTTCATTAAATATTCGTCGTTGCGCAATTAGATTCAGAAAATGGCGGGGGAAAGTCAGCGAGGGATAAAAATATAAATATATTATCCCCGTTAACAGGAGAGGACGAAACTATTATTAAGCGGGAAGATCTAATTTTAAAAAATCCTCTATCGATCGCGGCATTTTATCAAGAGAAAAAATTGGCCCACTGCCGCCATCATCGGCCTCAGCATACGAAGTGCTTTTCCCGTAGTTTTGCCCACACTTCATTCGGCCGAACTGGGCGGTGAAGTCACAGGGTGCAGAAATAACGTCACTTCCCGCGCGCCGAGTTGGGTTTGGGGGAAATAAATGTTTTTAGCTATATGGCGTCATATCCGTCTCGAATGGCCGCAGGAGTCTGATGTTGATTACTGCGCAGCGCTGCTGGGAGGCTTCAGGTGCTGTTGTTGCAGCCACCTAGGTACGATCCGGGTCGTTTGTCCGGGGATGGGAAGGTGCAAATCCAACAATTCTAATTTAGGGTCTCTGGGGGGAGGGGCTTGCAGACTCAAGGAATGGGGGGCTCCCCAAGTTACCAAATGACTCCAGGTCGCCTCCTAAGTTGACTTCATTGGTGGCTGCTTTGGTGCTGATTGGATTGGATGCACGAGAAAAATCGTGGGAACCTCTCTTTGCCTTCGATACGTTTTAGCCAATTCTCCAGTATGCCCAATTGAAAAAGGAAGTAGGTGGGCTTCGGCTGAAATTAATGGAGGCTGTTATGTAGTTCAGGAAGTCTACAGATTTTTTGCTCCTATATTGTTTTAGGTATAAATTTTACCTAGAGCCTATTAAACAACTGAGCTAAGCTGTCTGCCTGCAATCGTGTGTATCTATTAAGAGTAAATCCCACTGAAACAAGTAAACTTTTTTACTGCCAAGTAAACTGTTTTAAGGTTAGTCCCCTTCTTCTCTTCCTTTAGGCTTTCTCAGTTATTCAGGTCATGCTTATCCCAAAGAAGCTTTTTCAAGAGCCAACTGGACTTTGTCCCCCCCTCCTTTTTGAACATGTTTCACTTCTCATCCAAGTAGCTTCTTCAGTTCTGACAGGATAGTGGGGGATGGGAAGGATTTATATTCCTTGCAGACAGCTGGTCATTTGCAACCTTTTAGAGGGTCTTTGAAGCACTTTGAAGATTTATCTGTGTGTCCTCAGGATCACCTGAGTAGTGCTGCTTCAGGAAGGGAAGGATATTTATTTTAACAGATGGTAACAATTTTTTTAAAAAATAATGATTTTTCATCTTTCTGTCCACCAAAGAAAGTGGAGAATTGTTGTCCACAAATCAGGTTTAGCCTAGTGCAGGTGAACCAGATCCAAGAGGCAGTTCAAATAACTTTTTATTTTATTTTATTACAAGTACAGGTAGTCCTTGGCTTATAGCACTTTATTCAGTGAGTATTCAAAGTTAATGGCACTGAAAAAAGTGACCTTTACAACCTTTACAGTATTCCTCATCTGATCAAAATTCAGATGCTTGGCTACTAATTCCTATTTATAACTGTTGCAGCATCCTAGGATCATTTGATCACTTTTTGCAACCTTCTGACCAAGGGAAGTAGGGAAGCCAGATTCACTTAACCAGGTGACTAATTTATCAATTGCAGTGACTCATTTAACAACAGTGATAAGAAAAGTCATAAAAGGGGGCATAGCTCACATTGATTTATTGATTGATTGGATTTATATGCCGCCCCGCTCCTTCTTAACTAAGAACTTAACAAATTCTTACTTAATAACAATACATTTTGGCCCCAAATGTGGTCGTAAATTGAGGACTACCTGTACTTCAGCAAAAGGGTCTCAGCAGCTAAAGGAATGCAGGATTCTTATCATTATAACATTTGGGAGAGCCTGACAGCTATTTGAAATAATAGCATTGTGAGGGAGTATGCAGGATTATTTTAAATTGGAATTTTGGAGGCAATGTTTTGATTCCGAAAGTTTATCATATTCTTCATTGACGCCAAAGAGTAGGCAATATAGAATGGGGGAGTAAAAGAGTTGACAGCTGCTTGTTTATACACTTTCCCCAGAGGCAGCGTGTAGTAATGATAAAGTCCTTATCAGTAGAGGAACCAGCATTCTGGTAAAGCTGGATAGGAGGCTTATCAGAACTACCAAGTTCATGTTTTGGAAGTTGATCAGATGTGTGTGAATTACTTAAGACACTCTGCTGTTGATCTGGGTTGCATTTTACAGGGTCATCATGTCAAAACGGAAAGTCACATTTGAAGACCAAGGCGATGATGATGAAGAGGAGAT
The DNA here is from genome assembly GCF_031021105.1 of Erythrolamprus reginae. NCBI lineage: Eukaryota > Metazoa > Chordata > Lepidosauria > Squamata > Dipsadidae > Erythrolamprus > Erythrolamprus reginae. Next base: position 136,336,225 of record NC_091963.1, on the reverse strand, counting down.
GATCCCCCCAAAGAAGAAGGTGAAATAAACCTTTATAGTACTTTTGTCTAATCTGAATTCTTCTGCCTGTTGTTGGTTAGAGTTCTTATCAATACTGGTCAAACTAGTGGTAGGAGCTCCTAGAAATTGTAGGACAAATCACCTGATGGAACCCAGGTTGAGGAAGGCTATTATTTAAGCTGAGATCCAGAAAATAAAGCTTAAGGAGGAACTGTTCATAACAGTGTTTTTCAACTTGGCAACTTTAAGATATAGATGGACTTCAACTCCCAGAATTCTCATCCTGGCTGGGGTTTTTTTAACGTGTGAAGTCCACACATCCTAAATGTCGATGGAAATTCTCAGTTATTCATGTCATTTTGCAAGAGACAACCGGATTTTCTTGGAGGGTTTTTTTTTAAGACACTTTTTCTCATTGAAGAAACTTCTTCATTTGAAAGCTGAACTTTCAGCTGAAGAAGCTTCTTGAATGAGAAACAAAACATTTTCAAAGGAAAAACAAGAAAGTCCAGTTGCCTCTTGAAAAAGGACCTTTGGGACACACATCCTTAAGTTACCACATTTGAAAAACACTGGGCTGTGAAATTGTAGTCTATAGTTGCAGGCTTAAATTCAGGTAGTCCTCGACTTACAATCATTTGTTTAATGACCCTGTAAAGTTACAAATGCACTGAAAAAAGTGACATGATATTTTTCTCACTTATGACCATGGCAGCATCCCCATTGGCACGTGATCGAAATTTGGATTCCTGGCAACTGGTTCAGATATATATATATGATGGTTGCAGTGTCTAGGTCAGTGATGGCGAACCTATGGCACGGGTGCCACAGATGGCATGCAGAGCCATATCTGCTGGCACGCAGAGCCGTTGCCCTAGCTCAGCTCTCATGTGCATGTGTGTGCACTGATTTTTGGCTCATACAGAGGTTGTGGGAGGGCATTTTTGGTTTCCAGACAGCCTCCAGGGGGATGTGGAAGGGCGTTTCTTCCCCTCCCCTGGCTCCAGGGAAGCCTTTGGAGCCTGGGGAAGGTGAAACACAAGCCTACTGGGCCCACCAGAAGTTGGGAAACAGGCCATTTCTGGCCTGCAGAGGGCCTCCGGGGGTGGGGGAAGCTGTTTTAACACTCCCCATGCATTGGATTATAGGTGTGGGCATTTGTGCATGCACGATAGCACAGCACACGTTCTTTTCCTGTGGGAAAAAAAAGTTTGCCATCACTGGTCTAGGTCCTGCGACCACTTTTTGCAACCTTCTGTTAAGCAAAGTCAATGGAGAACCTACATTAACAGCTTAACAGCTATGCTACTAAGTAACAACTGCAGTGATTCACTTAACAATTGTGTCAACAAAAGTCATAAAAGGGGACAAAACTCACTTAACTGCCTCACTTAGCAACAGAACTGTTGGGCTCAATTGTGGTCGTAAGTCGAGGACTGCCTATAAGGTTATCAGGGAAAAAGTAGAGAAAGTTACAGGGAGTAACTTGCTAATTTGAGAATTAGCTAATTTTCTAGCTTGACAATTGGGGGAAAACACGTAAACGGTGTAGGTTCTTCAAATGCTGAACTTCTAAATTCACTTCACCTCTTGATTAGCTGGTGGAACCTGCTATTGGAGGGCCAGGCAGCCGCTTTAAGGGCAAGCATTCATTGGACAGCGATGAGGAAGATGATGAGGAAGATGAAGGGCAGGGTAGTAAATATGACATCCTTGCATCAGACGATGTGGAAGGTAAGTAGGGAGCTGTATTGATTATAGAGTTCAGTAATCTTTTTTCTCTCAGTTAAAAAAAAAAGTCAGTAGTCCCCAAGATGGTGGATTTCTTTAGTGATGACAGTTAAGATACTCTGAATTATGTAGTGACCCATCACCTATTCATCAATCTCAATAAGAAAAAATGTTTTCAGATTTTATATTTCAAGTAAAATGGTAATTTTGGAGGGGGTTTCATACTTTCACCTTGTACTCCAATAATTTACTGTTACGGTTAAATAACATTTTTATTAATGCCAGGTCAATCAGACATTAAATCTGCAACATCCTTGTTTTATCTTTTTTAGGGCAGGAATCTGCCACTATTGACTATGAAGATGGTATCCGGATCACCCCGTTCAATTTGCAGGAGGAGATGGAAGAAGGTCATTTTGATTCAGAAGGCAACTATTTCTTGAAAAAAGAGGCACTGATTCGGGATAATTGGTTGGACAACATAGATTGGGTAAGTCTTTCTGGGTAGAGTTGAAGGCAAGACAACCATTAACTATTTTAAATTGTAAATTGTAAATTATTAGATTTGTCATGACTTGTTTTATTGTGTTGTGAGCCACACCGAGTCTACGGAAAGGGGCGGCATACACATCTAATAAATAAATAAATCAACAAACCAGTGCTGTACTTGTGTGTGCGTGTGTGCGCGTGTGTGCGCATATATATGTACTGTATGTATGTATGTATATGTAATAGATCTATCCTAGTTGCCCTTAATTTTCAAATTCAGCAAAAACATGTGACATATATATATATATGTGTGTGTCACATGTTTTGCTGAATTTACAAATTAAGGGAGACTAGGATAGATCTATTTCGGCCTTATTTTGGCCTCATCAGCTAGCTATACCCTCACTGGGACTTGAACCTGCAACCTTTGCCTTGTAAGGCAGATAATTAACCGCTAGGCTACAGTATTCAATCCCTTCAGCTCTGCACCAGGGAAGGGTTACATATTTTTGTGTCGAATCACCCTGGTGTATTGAAGGAACATCACAGCTCCTTTTTTGCCTCTCGGCCCAACCCAGGACCATTTCCAAGGCAGTTAATTTTATTGATAGCCGACAATTCTATATGTGTCACATGTTTTTTTCCTGAATTTGAAAATTAAGGGAGACTAGGATAGATCTATTTCGGCCTTATTTTGGCCTCATCAGCTAGCCATACCCTCACTGGGACTTGAACCTGCAACCTTTGCCTTGTAAGGCAGAGAATTAACCTCTAGGCTACAGTATCCAATCCCTTCAGCTCTGCACCAGGGAAGGGTTACATATTTTTGTGTCGAATCATCATGAATATGTATGTAGATCTTGGCATATTCAGGTCTTTTCCCATGTAAGGTTGATAGAATCCTGGCAACGTTTCGACGAAGGCAAATAAGAGATTGGCACATTATTATTTTTTGTTTATTTAGTTTGATTTTCCTCTAGCTGCTAAAGTATCACTGGAAGAAGTGTGCCTATACATTATTTGAAGTAAGTGTAGGGAGGTTTCAGGAATGTAAAAGAAAATACCATGGACAAGCCAGAGAATTCTTGGCCATCCACTCCATAATGGTCATCAGTTTAAACCAGTGTTTCTCAACTTTGGCAACTTTAAGATGTCTGGACTTCAGTTCCCAGAATTCCCTAGCTTCCTCTACATAGTACCCCTACACCAATAAAATGGAGACCAATATTGACAGGTGGAAAGTGTGCTTGCAATAATAGGAATTATTGCAAGAATAGACCAGCCATTTACATTCTTGTTTCAGACCTAAAATCCATTTTAATCCATAATGCATCACTTTTCTTTTACCTAACCTATCCTTTTTGGTTTTTTACCAGGTTAAAATAAAGGAACAGCCTCCCGGTCAAAAGAAATCACTCGATTCTGCAGAAAACAATGAAGAAGATGAAGATGATGAAGATCTTGAGTTGGGCCGGACACCACTGGAGAAGAAGGAACTTCTGGAAAGGATGGTAGACTTACTGTTACCTGGCGAGACAGTAGCTAGAGCCATTCAAAGGTTTGGAGACAAGGGTGGACCGAAAAGTGGTGGACGCCAGCGGAAGCCCTGGAGCCGCCTCAAAGTAGATGAAGTTGATCCAGCTGAGGAAGATGAGCCCCAGAAGCCAGGGTCACCCGAGCGGAAAGAGCAGCTGGAACAGCTGTCAGGGCTGGCTGACCAAATGGTGGCACGAGGCATCTATGAGATCTATCAGGAAACCCGGGAGAAGTTGGCCTTGAGGCTCCGGGCATTGCAGCACCCTCCTCCGGCACCTTCCTCTGTTGAACCAGAACTCGACATGTTTGCTGAGGAGGTCGACGAAGCCAAACTAGGAGAGAAGACGTCATCAGGTGAGTTTCCTTGGGGGAACTGAGGGCTACAGTGTTCCGGGATGGGAAACATACAGTCAAGACTTAAGCATAAAACGTATCAGGAAAGACTTAATGAACTCAATCCGCATAGTCTGGAGGACAGAAGGAAAAGGGGGGGGACATGATCGAAACATTTAAATATATTAAAGGGTTAAATAAGGATCAGAAGTGTTTTTAATAGGAAAGTGAACACAAGAACAAGGGGACACAATCTGAAGTTAGTTGGGGGAAAGATCAAAAGCAACATGAGAAAATATTATTTTACTGAAAGAGTAGTAGATCCTTGGAACAAACTTCCAGCAGACGTGGTAGATAAATCCACAGTAACTGAATTTAAACATGCCTGGGATAAACATATATCCATCCTAAGATAAAATACAGAAAATAGTATAAGGGCAGACTAGATGGACCATGAAGTCTTTTTCTGCCGTCAGACTTCTAAGACGGTTTGCTGAATTTTATCATAGCAGGCGAAGGATCACCTGTTGGGGTGTTTTTCACTACGTCAGGATTCAGGAGGGAAATTCCTCCCAAACTTGTAAAGTTGTGTGTCAAGAGCTTATTTGGGGAAGCCTTGAAATATGCAACCCCTCCGCTCAAAAATCCTTAAACTCAGTTATTTCTCAACCTTGGGGACTTTAAGAAGTGCGGACTCCAATTCCCAGACGCCCCCAGCCAGTCATGTTTGCTGGCGGCTTCTGGGAGTTTATTAATTTATTATTAATTAATTAATTGAATTTCTATGCTACCCCTTTCCAAGGACTCGGGGTGGCTCACACAATATCTTAATCCAATTAACTAAAAATCTAGAAAAAAACCCAGAAACCATAAAAAACAATCATTACATTCACTCCGCATTTTCTCAACGCATTCATTGGGCAGGGGGAAAAGATCCTGGCAGCATAAGTGAGTCTTCAGACTCTTATGGAAGGCAAGGAGGGTGGGGGCCATATGAATCTCCAGGGGGAGCTAATTCCAGAGGACCGGGGCCCCCACAGAGAAGGCTCTCCCCCTTGGCCCCGCCAAATGACATTGTCTGGTTGACGGAACCTGGAGGAGGGCGACTCTGTGGGACCTGACCGGTCGCTGGGATTCATGCGGCAGAAGTCCACACATCTTGAAAGATTGAGAGACGCTGCCTTAACCGTACAATCACCTTTTGGGGGATAGGTGTTCTTTTATTAGGGAATTTAGGCACTGACGGGCATCAGCCGGAGCTTCCAAGTATGCAGCTCTAGTAGGAAAATCCCAGGTGCGTCCGCAGCCGCGTCCCCCAATGCGTCCCTGCACAAGATTTGACTTCTGCGCATGCGCAGCGAACCAAGTCTCGCACTTAACGCTCACGAGAGCAAGATTTCAGCTACTTTCGCCAATTTTTTGCTTCCATGCATGGGTGGAAGCAAAAATATCAGCAAAAGTAGCCGAAATGTCGCTCTCGCGTGAGTCCTCATACAAGATTTGGATTGCGGCTGCGCAGGAGCCAAATCTTGTGCCGACGGGTGCATGTGCGCGCGCCCATGACAGACTCCAAGGGGGCTCCGGTAGCAGGTAAGTAAAGTGGCCCTTTGCTGATTAGGAAAAATTCTTCTGACATGTGTGCTTATTCCCCAACAACAGGAAATCAGGCACGGGAAGAGAGTGATGATTACACACTCTCGGAGGTGATGTGGGAATATAAGTGGGAAAACACAAACACATCTGAACTTTACGGACCCTTCAGCAGCTCTCAGATGCAGGTAAGAGGCCAAAAGATGATAGACGAACCTCTTCTTCACTTCCTCACTTTGTGCCCATTTCTCTCTATCTGTTCGCTATCCTAGCAATGTCCTTTCCCCCCTCAATGATACAAATACAGTGGTACCTCAAGATACGAACCCCTCGTCTTACGAACAACTCGTGATTCGAACCCGGGGTTCAGAAAAATTTTGCCTCTTCTTACGAACTTTTTTCGAGTTACGAACCGGCGTTCGGGAGGCTGCTGGAAAGCCGCCCGGCTGTTTTAAAAGGTGACAGCCGGGCTGGGGAGCTTCTCAGCAGCCTCCTGAACCCCGAACTTTTGCCAAACTTCCGGGTTCGGGGTCGGGAGGCTGCTGGGAAGTCCCCCAGCCCGGCTGTCACCTTTTAAAACAGCCGGGCGGCTTCCCAGCAGCCTGGGAAGGCCGTCGGTCTCCATTGCGGAGCCCAGCCATGTGGGCTCCGTTCCCCCTCTTACCAGCCCAGCAGGCAGCGGCCGTGGAGCCCTGCCATGTGGGCTCCGCCCCTTTCCTCACCGGCCCGACCAGCTGGCCGATGGTCTCTGTTGCGGAGCCCAGCCCTGTGAGCTCCGCTCTCCTCCCCGCCGGGTCTCTGTTGCGGAGCCCAGCCACGTGGGCTTAACCCCACCCCTCTGTCCCACCCATCGCCCGTATCTAGAAGAAGCTGCCACCTGAGCGCTCTTGCCCGGTGGGAGGCGAAGCATTGGGGTGGGGGGGCTGTCAGGACACCCCCCCCACCCCAGCACTTTGCATCCCGCCGGCACAGAGCAATCAGGCAGCAGCTTCGGCCGGACATGGGCAATGAGCGGGACAGAGAAGCGGGAAGAATCAGGAGGTTCCTTTGGTGGCTGGAGGCTGCCTGGCACCCGTTGCAGCCAAAACAACAAAGCCAGGCAGCCCCCAGCTGCCAAAGGAGCCTCCTGATTCTCCCCGCTTCTCTGTCCCGCCCATTGCCCGTGTCCGGCAGAAGCTGCCTCCCGTGCCGATGTTCCCTGCCACGCCCGGCTCGGCTGCCCTGGCTGCTTGGCCGGGAGCTGGATGCTGGTGGTGGCGGAGGAAGGCGAATGCGGCTTGGAAGCTGGGAGAGGGGCAGAATATGGGAGGAGAGAGGCAGCCTCCATGCTTTTCTTTCGGCGGAGCGAGAAGCAGAGGAGGAGCTGGATGCTGGTGGTGGCGGAGGAAGGCGAATGCGGCTTGGAGGCTGGGAGGGGGGGCGGAACGTCTTTGGCCACTTAGCTCCTCCGCCGAAAGAAAAGCACGGAGGCTGCCTCTCTCCTCCCATATTCCGCCCCCCTTCCAGCTTCCAAGCCGCATTCGCCTTCCTCCGCCACCACCAGCATCCAGCTCCTCTGCTTCTCGCTCCGCCGAAAGAAAAGCATGGAGGCTGCCTCTCTCCTCCCATATTCCGCCCCCCTCCCAGCTTCCAGGCCGCCGCCCGGCTGTCATTTTGTAGAGAAGCGAGAAGCGGAGGAAGAGCTGGATGCTGGTGGTGGCGGAGGAAGGCAAATGCGGCTTGGAGGGGGGCGGAATACGGGAGGAGAGAGGCAGCCTCCACGCTTTCCTTTCTGAGGAAGAGCTAAGTGGCCAGAGAAAGGGATCAATGTAAAAGCGCCGCTGGGCTGGGAACGTCTTTGGCCAATTAGCCAAAGAAAGAAAAGGGTGGACGCTGCCTCCCTCCTTCTCCCGTATTTCGTCCCCCTCCTAGCCTCCAGGCCGCCGCCAGGCTGTCATTTTGTAGAGAAGGGAGAAGCGGAGGAAGAGCTGGATGCTGGTGGTGGCGGAGGAAGGCAAATGCGGCTTGGAGGGGGGCGGAATACGGGAGGAGAGAGGCAGCCTCCACGCTTTCCTTTCTGAGGAAGAGCTAAGTGGCCAGAGAAAGGGATCAATGTAAAAGCGCCGCTGGGCTGGGAACGTCTTTGGCCAATTAGCCAAAGAAAGAAAAGGGTGGACGCTGCCTCCCTCCTTCTCCCGTATTTCGTCCCCCTCCTAGCCTCCAGGCCGCCGCCAGGCTGTCATTTTGTAGAGAAGGGAGAAGCGGAGGAAGAGCTGGATGCTGGTGGTGGCGGAGGAAGGCGAATGCGGCCCGGAGCCTCCCGAACCCCAAACTTTTACTGAACTTCCGGGTTCGGGAGGCTGCTGGGAAGCCCCCCTGCCCGGCTGTCACCTTTTAAAACAGCCCCCGGGCTGTTTTAAAAGGTGACAGCCGGGCGGCAGCGGTTTTTTGCGTGTTTTTTTTGTTGTTGCACGGATTAATTGACTTTACATTGTTTCCTATAGGAAACAATGTTTCGTCTTACGAACCTTTCATGTTACGAACCTCCCCCTGGAACCAATTAGGTTCGTATCTTGAGGTTCCACTGTACAGTGATACCTCGTCTTACAAACGCCTCATCATACAAACTTTTCGAGATACAAACCCGGGGTTTAAGATTTTTTTGCCTCTTCTTACAAACTATTTTCATCTTACAAACCCACCGCCGCCATTGGGATGCCCCGCCTCCAGACTTCCGTTGCCAGTGAAGCACCTGTTTTTGCGCTGCTGGGATTTCCCTGAGGCTCCCCTCCATGGGAAACACCACCTCCAGGCTTCCGTGTTTTTGTGATGCTGCAGGGGAATCCCAGCAGCGCAAAAATAGGCGCTTCACTGGCAACGGAAGTCCGGAGGTGGGGTTTCCCAGCGAGGGGAGCCTCAGTGAAATTGCAGCATTGCAAAAACACAGAAGTCCGGAGGTGGGGTTTCCCATGGAGGGGAGCCTCAGGGGAATCCCAGCAGCGCAAAAAGGGGCGTTTCGGCTGGCAAAAGGGGTGAATTTTTGGCTTGCACGCATTAATCGCTTTTCCATTGATTCCTATGGGAAACATTGTTTCGTCTTACAAACTTTTCACCTTAAGAACCTCGTCCCGGAACCAATTAAGTTTGTAAGACAAGGTATCACTGTATCCTATTCCCTTCTCCAATATCTGATTTTATCTTTCTTTTTTCCTGAGTCACTTTTAAAAAAATGCATCTTTCAACAATTCTGTTCCTTTTATTTATTTATTTTTCATTTATTTTATTTATTGTATTTATGCACTGCTCATTCCAAAACGGACTCAGAGTGGCTAATAATCCAAAAATAATTTAGCGTTGCTGATTGTTTTAATTTTGCAATTGTACCTAAATCCTGGATTACGATGAATTCTGGTAGTCCTTGACTTACAACAGTTGGCTTAGTGACCGACTGGTCGGAGTTACAATAGCACAGAAAAAAGTGGCTTATGATCCTCTCCGTGGTCATGTGATCAAAATTCAGCCACTTGGCAACTGAATCACTTGTATGACAATTGCAGTGTCCCGGGGTCATGGGAACCCCTTTCGCTACCTTCTGACGAGCAAAGTCAGTGGAGAAACCAGATTCACTTAACAACCGTGCTAGCAATTCAGCAACTGCAGTGATTGAATTAACAAACATGGCAAGAAAAGTCAGAACTCACTTAACAAATTCCTCACTTAACAACAGAAATATTGGGCTCAGCTGTGGCCATAAGCTGAGGATAGTCTGTACCAATGGAAGAAGGTTTCTGATGGTACAGCCTTCCTTCTGGGCTAGGAAAGCTTGTTCCTAGAGAGATTGTATCAAAGGGATTTTTAATCCTGTGTCACATTATGTTGTTTATGGTTATAATTTATTTCCTTGATCAGAGTTTTTGTTTCCTGGACAGTACATTTGCTGGTGCTCGAGGACTAGTTTTGATTGACACCGCATCACTGCCCTTAAATCACTGATGGCAAACTTTTTTTGGTTCGCGTCCCAAAGAGGTGAGCATGTGCGCTAGCAGATGCGCAGGTGCCCACATCCATTCTCTCCCCTCATGTATGTGCACCTCCCCACACTGCCTCCTGCACAAGCACACAACCTCCCTTGCTCCTGCGCATGTGCAGAGGCCTCACTGAAGCCTAGGACGGAGAAAAAACTTCCCTGAAGCCTCCAGAGTGCGAAAAACAGCACAATAGGCAAACCGGAAGTACGTTTTTTCGAACATCCTGTTTGCTCGTTGGGCCGTTTTTTACAGTCCGGGGCTCCAGGAATCTTCCCCGAAGCCTCCGGAATGGGAAAAACACCACAGTGGGCAAACCGGAAGTCCATTTCCCCAAACTTCCAGTTTGCCGATTGGGCCATTTTTTTGCACTCCAGGTCTATGGCACACATGCCATGGGTTCGCCATCACTGCCCTAAATCCATAGTAGCATACTCAAAGTACATCTTTTAGAATCTTTTATTTTCCTGACATCTTATGAATGATGATTCTTTTATTTAGAAGTAACCTAAACTAAAGGCAGCCTTGAATATAGAATGAGGAATGATGTGTGGAAACAAAAGTACAGTGATACCTTGTCTTAGGAACTTAATTGGCTCCAGGACGAGTTTCGTAAGGTGAAAAGTTCATAAGATGAAACAGTGTTTCCCATAGGAATCAATGGAAAAGCGATTAATGCATGCAAGCCCAAAATTCACTCAGTCAATATCAACTTTATTTGATTAGTCAATCGACCATATCAAAGCGACGAAAGGGACCACATCGGTCGTCATAAAACTGACTGGTTAAAATACAATAAAATTGGCTAAAATAGAGCGAATTTGAATAAACAATAAAATTGGCTAAAATAGAGCGAATTTGAATAAATAATAAGTTAAAATGCAGTATAATATGCTAAAATTGAGTAGTAAAACATGAGAATATAACTCGTGCAAAGGATTATATTAAACAAATCTAAGATACTGATATAAAATATTCTTAAGTGAGTTCATCTCCTTTGCATGCCACCCCAATATGTTCTATAAAACGTATTCTCATCTGAACAGCCCTGACTACTCACCCCTTTTGCCAGCCAAAGCGCCCGCTTTCGAGCTGATGGGATTCCCCTGAGGATCCCCTCCATGGGAAACCCCCGCCTCCAGACTTCCGCGTTTTTGCGATGCTGCAGGGGAATCCCAGAATCGCAAAAACGGGCGCTTCGCTGGCAACGGAAGTCCAGAGGTGGGGTTTCCCAACGAGGGGAGCCTTTGCCTGGCAAAGGAAGTCCGGAGGCGGGGCATCCCAGTGGCTGCAATGAGTTCGCAAGGTGAAAATAGTTCGGAAGAAGAGGCAAAAAAATCTTAAACCCTGGGTTCGTATCTCGAAAAGTTCCTATGACGAGGGGTTCGTAAGACGAGGTATCACTGTACTTCTTTTCTTTAGTCAAAGTAGTCAGTTTTGCCATTTCAGCCAACTTCTGCAGCCTTTCCTCCATAGTGGGAATCAGACCGCTTCTGAACTTCACGCTTGATGTGAAAAAGGTTGAAACTTTGATTTTGGGTTTCACCGAGTAACTTGATAGATCTTTACAGAAATATATTTACGAAAAAAGCAAAAAGTTGTGATTTGATGTTAATGCCTTATTTTACGGTAATAGGGAGAGTTGGAAGTCAATGCTTTTTTTTTTTTTGCTTTTTTAGTCTTATCTCTCCTCCCTTCCCCTTCCCCTTCCGCTGCTTTTCTATTTACTTTTGTATTTTGTATTTTACAATGTTTTATAACTCAATAAAACTGTTAAAACTAGAATCAGAAAGGACGTGTAGCATTCAGTTTCCTTGAAACACCAGATTTGATGACAAATGACCTTCCACTTCCTTATTAGCCAAAACATGTGTGATTCATACAGTTTGATTACTTCTAATATTCTCCTACCAGATCCTATTTGGCCCTTTTAGGATAATGCTGCCAATTAAGTGAGCCCCTTCAACTTTGGTTGCCTGTTTTGTAAGATTTCATGCCAGGTGGCTTTGTTTTCTTTCATGAATGGTGGCGAATATTCATGTCCCAGGATAATGTTGCAAAACCCAATCTGGATCAGCCACTGAGACGAGAAGTTTAGGTCTATCGAGCTTTCGTACTTGGGCCAGATCTCATCCTTAGAGAACTACTTTCTTTCTTTCTTTCTTTCTTTCTTTCTTTCTTCCTTCCTTCCTTCCTTCCTTCCTTCCTTCCTTCCTTCCTTCCTTCCTTCCTTCCTTCCTTCCTTCCTTCCTTCATTCATTCATTCATTCATTCATTCATTTATTTATTATTTAGATTTGTATGCCACCCCTCTCCGAAGACTCGGGGCGGCTCACAACAAGATAGAACAAATCATAAATAATCCAAATAACTTTAAAATATTTAAAGATTTAAAAGAACCCCATATACTAACAGACACACACACAAGCATACCATGTATAAATTGAACATGCCCGGGGGAGGTGTTTCAATTCCCCCATGCCTGACGGCAAAGGTGGGTTTTAAGGAGTTTACGGAAGGCAGGAAGAGTAGGGGCAGTTCTAATCTCTGGGGGGAGTTGGTTCCAGAGAGCCGGTGCCACCACAGAGAAGGCTCTCCCCCTGGGGCCCGCCAACCGACATTGTTTAGTTGACGGGACCCGGAGAAGGCCCACTCTGTGGGATCTAATCGGTCGCTGGGATTCGTGCGGCAGGAGACGGTCTCGGAGATATTCTGGTCCAGTGCAGAGTCTGTTTTATTTCCTTTCCTTCTTTTCCCTGGCATCCACTTTCAAATACTTTTTTTCCTGTCTCTTCAGGACTGGGTCTCCCAAGGCTATTTCCCCGATGGGATTTACTGCCGGAAGACGGATAATTCCGAGGGCCAGTTTTACAATTCCAAGCGGATTGATTTTGATCTGTACACATGATCCGGTCCTGCCGAGCACAAACGACAGAGTTCAACCCAGCGACAGACTGAAAGAACTTGCCAGACTTTGGGGAGGGGTGAGGGCAAGGGGGTGAGGGTTATTTGCGTGTGTGGCTGCATTTGCTGAGGGAAAGAGGGGTTTGATTCGCCATTTAAATCTGAGGATGTTTGGGGTTTTGTGAAAAATAAAATAACCTTTAAATTGGTTTGGGTAGTGAGCTCTTTCTATTTTCCTGCTGGCTATGGCATCCCTTTGCTGTGTAAAGTTTTGTGTGGGGTAATAGTTGCCAGACACAAATAATCTTCGACAGTTAGTTCTCAACCTACGACCACAATTGAGTCCAACATCTCTGTTGCTAAGCAAGACAATTGTTAAGTAAGCTTTGCCCCATTTTACAACCTTTCTTGAGACAGTTGTTAAATGAATTCCTACAGTTGTTAAATTAGTATTTATTTATTTTATTAACTATATTTATATGCCACCCAACTACCGAAGGATTCTGAGCAGTTTCCAACCAATAACAACAATTTCTAAAACAGTATAAAACATTTCATTAACAAAACCCCATTAAAACACATATACAGTGATCCCTCGATTATCGCGAGGGTTCCGTTCCAAGACCCCTCGCGATAATCGATTTTTCGCGATGTAGGGTTGCGGAAGTAAAAACACCATCTGTGCATGCGCGCCCTTTTTCCATGGCCGTGCATGCGCAGATGGTGGAGTTTGCGTGGGCGGCGGGGAAACCCGGATCTTCGTCTGCTCGCTGCTGCTGCGGCCGCCCAGCAGCTGATCTGCTCGGCGGCAGCAGCTAGGAGCCGAATCGGGCTTTCCCCTTTGCGTGGGCGGCGGGGAAACCCGGATCTTCGTCTGCTCGCTGCTGCTGCGGCCGCCCAGCAGCTGATCTGCTCGGCGGCAGCAGCGAGGAGCCGAATCGGGCTTTCCCCTTTGCGTGGGCGGCAGGGAAACCCCGATCTTCGTCGCCCACGCAAAGAGGAAACCCCGGCTCCTCGCTGATGCCCCCGCTCGCCCGCCCGCCCGCCGCCCGCCAGCAAGAGGGGGAGAGATAGAGAAAGAGAGAGAAGGAAAGAAAGAGATGAGAGAGGGAGGAAGAGAGTGTGAGAGAGGAAGAAGCAAGATAAAGAGAGAGAGAAAGAAAGATGAGAAAGGAAGGAAGAGAGTGACGTCATCGGGTGGAAAAATCGCGATATAGCGTTTCGCGAAGAACGAGATCGCGAAAATCGAGGGATCACTGTAGTCTCTCAATCACTCATCATACATGACTGAATGTCACAGTCATCAATAGTTGCTAAATATCAAAGTTACTACGAGAATCTTGCTTCCTCGATGGATTAGTTTGTCAGAAGGTCTCAAAAGGACAATCAAGTGACTCCCGGACACTGCAACCAAGGTTCTAAATTTTGGTTATGTAAACACAGGGGTGCTGCAATGGTGGTAAGTGTGAAAAACAGTCATAACTTCAGTACCATTGTAAGTTCGGACGGTCACTAAATGAGTGGTTGTAAATTGAGGATTACCTGGACGTGTGCAGCACTACTTGATCACGACTCATTAAACAGAGCTAGTGACTTATTTGGGATCACCTGCATTATATCAACTGCAGCAGACAACGTGATTGGTTGCTGGAAAATAAGGTCAAAGCAATGGAAACTGCAGTTTAATGTTTCCAAATGTAAAATAATGCGCTTGGGGAAAACGACTCCTCAATCTGAGTATTGTATTGGCAGTTCTGTGTTAGCAAAAACTTCAGAAGAGAAGGATTATGGGGTAGTGATTTCTGACAGTCTGAAAATGGGTGAGCAGTGTGGTCGGGCGGTAGGAAAAGCAAGTAGGATGCTTGGCTGCATAGCTAGAGGCATAACAAGCAGGAAGAGGGAGATTGTGATCCTGCTATATAGAGCGCTGGTGAGACCACATTTGGAATACTGTGTTCAGTTCTGGAGACCTCACCTACAAAAAGATATTGACAAAATTGAACGGGTCCAAAGATGGGCTACAAGAATGGTGGAAGGTCTTAAGCATAAAACGTATAAGGAAAGACTTAATGAACTCAATCTATATAGTCTGGAGGACAGAAGGAAAAGTGGGGACATGATCGAAACATGAGGCAAGACAATTATTTGGCTGCACACTAAACAAGCCTTAGTGGAAAATATGTTAGTTTTATTTTAGGAATTAGGCTAGTCATCAATGCTTTTTTGAGCTTTTAAATCTGTATTTGTCTATTACACACATATTTGTAAGGGTTTTTAGTTATTTTAAATATTAGACAAATTAATTATTAAATATATTATACTGTAATTATATTTAATTAAATTATTAAATATTAGACAAATAATTCACACAATTGTGTGAAATTATCTTTTCAAAAGATCCCTTCGAAATAAAATTTCAAGTTTGGGAACATGGATCTAAATAGTTCTATTAATGGGACTCGGCAAATTTATGGCAACTGAAATAGAAGCTGATGGGGTTGCAAGATATTTACAGTCAAGTTGTAGATGACACCAAATTGGCGGGCATAGCCAACACTCCAGAAGAGAGGTGCAAAATACAGAAGGATCTTGACAAACTTAGTATTTATTAGATTTGTATGCTGCCCCTCTCTGAAGACTCGGGGCGGCTCACAACAACAACAATACAATATACAGAGTACAAATCCAATATAAATTAAAAATGAAATTTAAAAACCCATAAATATTAAAAACAATCATTACTGCACAATCACACCATTCTCATGAATTACAGTCAGGAAAAAAAGGTGGTGGTGGGGGGAAGAGATAGTTATTCCCCCCATGCCTGGCGACATAGATAAGTCTTCAACATCTTGTACAATGGGTGCTATCTAATGAAATTCAATGGTGAAAAAAGTAAGGTTCTACATTTAGGCAATAAAAACAAAACACACAGGTACAGTATATGTGGTACATTGTTCAAGAGTAGTAATTATGAGAAGGATCTTGGAGTCCTAGTGGACAACCATTTAAATATGAGCCAGCAGTGTGCGGCAGCTGCCAAAAAAGCCAACACAATTCTAGGCTGCATTAACAGAGGGACAGAATCAAGGTCACTTGAAGTGTTAATACCACTTTATAAGGCCTTGGTAAGGCCACACTTGGAATACTGCATCCAGTTTTGGTCTCCTCAATGCAAAAAGGATGTTGAGACTCTAGAAAGAGTGCAGAGAAGAGCGACAAAGATGATTGGGGGACTGGAGGCTAAAATATGAAGAACAGTTGCAGGAACTGCGTATGGCTAGTTTAATGAAAAGAAGGACCAGGGCAGACATGATAGCAGGGTTCCAGTATCTCAGGGGTTGACACAAAGAAGGAGTCAACCTATTCTCTAAAGCAGTGTTTTTCAACCAGTGTGCCCTGGCACACTAGTGTGCTGCGAGACATGGTCAAGTGTGCCCCGAAGCTCAGCAAGAGAGAGAAAGAAAGCAAGAGAGAGAGAGAAAGAAAGCAAGAGAGAGAGAGAAAGAAAGCAAGAAAGAGAGAAAGAGGCAGGGAAGGAGGGAGAGATAGAAAGAGAGCAAAAAAGAGAGGAAGGAAGGAAGAGAGAAAGAAAGAGGGAGAGAAATAGAGCAAAAGGGAGGAAGAGAGAGAGATAATTTTTTTGTCCAAACTTTTTTTAGCCCCCCCCCACTCGCCTTCGCTCAATGTGCCCCATGGTTTTGTATATGTAAAAAATGTGCCGCAGCTCAAAAAAGGTTGAAAATCACTGCTCTAAAGCACCTGAGGATAGAACAAGAAGCAATGAGTGGAAACTAAACAAGGAGAGAAGTAATTTAGAACTAAGGAGAAATTTCCTGACAGAACGGTTGATCAGTGGAACAGCTTGCCTCCAGAAGTTGTGAATGCCCAACCCTGGAAGTTTTTAAGCAAATGTTGGATAACCATCTGTCTAAAGCGGTTTCCTGCCTAAGCAGGGGGTTGAATTAGAAGACCTCCAAGGTCCCTTCCAACTCTGTTATTATTATTATTGAGTAAGTAGATGTCTCAACATTACTCCATTAAGACAGAGGTAGGTGACTGGCCCTTTAAGATCTGTGAACTTCAACTCCCAGAATTCCTGAGACAGCAAGAATTCTGGGAGCTGAAGTCCACAGATTTTAAAGGGGCCATAGTCGCCCGCCCCTGCATTAAGGGATTCTTTGCAAGTTCAAAAGAGCCCTCAATATGAATTCTTCTATAATATCAAAAGATCTGCTGAGACAGAATGTCTCTTTCAAATTAAAGAACAGATTAATTTTTTTATGACTAAATAAGTGGGAGGCAATCTGATGGAAATGTTTGATAACCGTCTTGAAATTCAACTTGAGCCAACTCATTGACACAGGAAGGAAACTTTAGTAATTTATCTGAGCGATCGATCTTTTACTATGTCCAATGAAGCAAGCTAGAGATAGATAAATAAGCTTTATGTTATTTTTATTTTAGAAAAAGAATGGATTGGAACCTCAATTTTAGAGAAAGTTCTGGTGGCTTTTACCTTTCTTCCCCACCATCTTCTAGAGGTGGACCCTATCTCATGATATCTTTGTAGAACTTTCACAACTTCTGTGAAAGTTGTTATTGGTTACTTCTTGAGAGATTTATTCTTAGAAAACGAGCTTCTTGCTTCTTGTGAATTTTATTGCCCCAGACAGGAAGCAGATGTCATACGTTCCAAAAAATGTGTGCCGTTCTTTCAACTGATTATTCTGTAGCAGAGTAAATTTGGCCCTTTTTATGGCCAGAATAAAATTGAGCCAATTCAGTGACTCCGACTGAAGTTTTAGCTCACAGGTGTAAAACTGACAGCATCACATTATCGTCACGTGATGTTTCACGAAGTTTTTCCCCTTTGCAGAGCTGGGATAGATATGGTCTTCGCGTGACGCATCCGCCCGTAAGCCACCATTTTGACATCCCTGTAAATCTAGCTAGTCTTATTTTTTTAACGAAAACTTTGAGTAACGGCATTTCTAGAAAGCTTGCCTGCCAATATCCATCTTTAGGATACAGGTAGTCTTTGACTTAGAACCATTCATTTAGTGACCGTTTGAAATTACAACAACATTGAAAAAAAGTGACATGACAATTTTTCACTTTTACAATTATTGCACCATCCAATCACAACACTTGGCAACTGGCATGTACTTACAACAGTTGCAGTGTCCTGGGGTCATGTGATCAACTTTTGGTGACCTGGCAAGCGAAGTCAATGGGGAAGCCAGATTACCTTAACAACTATGTTATTAAGTTAACAACTCCAAAGATTCAAAAAGTGTGGCAAGAAAGGTGGTAAAATGAGGCAAAACTCAACAACGGTCTTGGTTAGCAATGGAAATTTTGGCTCAGCTGTCATTGCAGTCCAGTTGGCAATTTTGACTTAGAGGCATTGATAGAATTCCCTGTCAATTTTTCTTCATCGAACAAAATTTCCTAGGATGGAATTATAGAAGCGAAATCAGCATTGCCTATTAGAATTTTGGCCGCTGGGTTCGCCTAAAGCAGTGATGGTGAACACAAGAACAAGGGGACACAATCTGAAGTTAGTTGGGGGAAAGATCAAAAGCAACATGAGGAAATATTATTTCACTGAAAGAGTAGTAGATCCTTGGAACAAACTTCTAGCAGACGTGGTTGGTAAATCCACAGTTACTGAATTTAAACATGCCTGGGATAAACATAGATCCATCCTAAGATAAAATACAGAAAATAGTATAAGGGCAGACTAGATGGACCATGAGGTCTTTTTCTGCCGTCAGTCTTCTATGTTTCTATGTTTCTATGTTTTGAGCTTGGCATGTCAAAGGTTTAGAAAATGCCTATTTTGACCCTGCTGGTGTATCATACACACATATCACAAACACATAACATGGACAAAGGAGACTTCTCAAGACTACCTCTTTGGACTCTGAAAATCGTATAAGAAAGTCCTGCTCTTCTGGTGCCTCAGAAACAGTGGAGGGCTGCAAAAACGTTTACTACCATACTGTGGGTGTGCTTATTTTGAGGGTGGGGCTTGCTGGCAATATGACCAGGTGGGAGTGGCTTGATGATCAAGTGACTGGGGGTGGTGGCTTAAAGGTCACATGACTGGCTTATAGATGGCCAACTTGACGTCACTCATGTCAAGGGTTAGGGTGAGGGTGCCTGGCCTCTCCTCACCTCAAAGAGATACAATTTCCCTATCTATTTATTATTACTAAGCATCCAAAATACAGTGTTCCCTCGATTTTTGCGGGTTCGAACTTTGTGAATAGCTTATACCACGGTTTTTCAAAAAATATTGATTAAAAAATACTTCACTATTTTTTCATCTATACCACGGTCTTTCCCGCCCGATGACATCATACGTCATCGCCAAACTAATATTTTTTGCAAATAAATAACAAACAAAAAATTATTGTTAATAAATAATTATGTTTATAAATATCAGGATCACTAAGTGTCTTATTCAATGGTGAGTACCAGTAATAATGGTGAGTAAATGGTTGTTAAGGGAATGGGAAATGGTAATTTAGGGGTTTAAAGTGTTAAGGGAAGGCTTGTGATACTGTCGATAGCCAAAAATAGTGTATTTACTTCCGCATCTCTACTTTGCGGAAATTCAACTTTCGCGGGTGGTCTCGGAATGCATCCCCCGCGAAAATCGAGGGCACACTGTATACTATTTAATTCTATGTATATATGCCATATGTGTACATAAATATTACACAGAAGCACACAAAAATATACATTTACTATATACAGTGATCCCTCGTTTTTCGCTGGGGATGCGTTCCAAGACCACCCGTGAAAAATGAATTTCTGCGAAGTAGAGGAAATATATTTTTTATGTATGTAACAAGTATTTGGACTTTTAAAACCCACCCTTTGCATTAAACAGTCATTCTATAATGTTTCTCAGCTGGAACTACATGTGATATCCTACCAGTTTCTTTAATAGAGTACAGTAGTACTGTAGAAGAATTTTATGAATTTTTAATGGATTTTAAAATTTTAATGGATTTAAGCCCCCTTTGAAAACCCGTGAACTAGCGAATCCGAGAAAGTAGCGAGGGATTACTGTATACAGTATGTGTATGTACACACGCACAGCTTTTCTAAAATTATATGCATTCAACCTCATTTACTGCGATAGGAAAAACATATTCAGAGCCCAGAAGGGGGGGAAATTGTTTTTTTCCCCCTACTGGTTCCGTATACCTGAATAAATTTTCTCTACCGGTTCTGAGTACCTGACTGTACCTGTAGGAGTCCATCACTGCTCAGGAAATTCCAAAAGCTTCACAGGGATGCTCACACAATTTTTGAGTTGACTTCCCAAAAGTCTGGAAGCCTGCCGTGTCACCAAAAATGGCCTAAAGTATCACGAAAAATGACCTACCACGTATTTATTTATTTATTGGATTTCTTTGCCGCCCCTCTCCGGAGACTCGGGGCGGCTAACAGCAATAATAAGTTATATAATCTTATATAGAGGCCCTTAAAGTGTTAATTATACAGATCTTATATCATTCCTATAACATCAATAATCATCTAAATCTTTTCAATATTAAATCAAATTTATAAGCTATACGAATTTTATATAAAACATGTCTGATAGAAAAGGGTGGTAATTATTCAGATTATATCTATTGTGTTCCAAATGATATATTCAAAGGTGACACAAAATTGTCACCATCTCATTTTCAGTAACGTTTTCAACTTTGTGCTCACATGACTTTTTGGATACAGGTATGTTGTATTTTTAACATAATGACCAGTGGACTAATTTAGCAACTTGATCATGTCTAGCTTTGTAATCAGTTTGCATGATATTGCTGCACTCACATATTTATTATTTATTTATTTATTTATTGGATTTGTATGCCGCCCCTCTCCGTAGACTCGGGGCGGCTAACAACAGTGGTAAAAACAACATGCGACAATCCAATACTAAAACAACTAAAAACCCTTATTTTAAAACCAATCAAACATACAAACATACGGTAGGTCTGCCATCGCCAGCCTACCACATTAAGCGTACCGTGGTCAGGAGGATATAGGGACCATGTAATCACTCCAGTGCTCAATGTACTCCAGGAAATGGTTTAGAAATACTGTACTTAGAGATTACACAAAGAAGGGCCGGAGTAAAAGTTGGAGGAACTAAGAACGTTGGGAGGAAATATATATATATTGGCGTGCAGAGAAAAGGAAGTGAGATATAGAGTGGAGTCAGAGAAGAATCTCCAGAGAGGTGAAGCCACACAACATGGGTCCTATCACTGAAGTCAAGCCCTTCTACCATGCTGTGATCCTTCTTTGCCTTGGCTGTGGTAGGTAGCAGGTCCCTGTTGGTGGCTCAGGAACAGGGCAACAGGTGGCCTGAGAAGTATCAGATTTATCTTGCCTTTCATAGATTTCAGAGCATTTTCCAGCTTGGCGGGGGTGGAGGAATTATGATATCCTTAATCAAATTGGATTACTGTAATATTTTTTATCCTGAATGAGAGGAATTGGCTGGGGAATAAATGACAATTTGCAGCCAAACTAAAGAAAGTTGAGTTGCATCCCCGCAAAACGAAGAGCCAAGTAGATGCACTTGAATTAATTTAATTAAGAATCACCTGCAGGAATTTTGAAAAAAAAAAAGAAAAGATAATATTAGCACAGAAGCCTTTCTTAAGTGTTGCACTGGCTGAACAATTCTGAGAGGATCGCTAAATATATCTTCGACTTAGCCCTTCTGTCAAGCTCATTAAATAGGTTAAAGGCTTGTAGACTGCAGCCAGGGGTGTTTAGGGGTGGGGGAACAGTGTGCTTAGATTTGCTTAAATTAACTTGTGTTTGAAGGAGTGCTTCCTACTCCTTATCCAATTTAAGCAGTTTTTATGCAATGCATATTTATTCAATACCTAATGTGGAAATTATTATTAGAAAGGACTGGGTGTTTACCGCCCCCAGCTACAGAAATAATTTTCACTGATAGCATGTTTCATTTTCTGCCTGAGCAATTTTCAAGACAATTATTAAAATAGGAGATTGCTTTTAAGATTTGTTTAACTCTTTTTCTGTGGGATTATGCAAAGATCACTGCCTGAGTCGATACAACATAAATAACATTCCAAGACTATAAAATGTCATGTTATCCATTTCAGTACATGAAAGATGTTGTCTAATAATGCCATCAATTTATATCATATATTTCAACTTATACAGATTTCCTGTATAATTCTCCAGCGGTGGTCTATGAAATTAACTAGGTTTAATTTAGCTATTATGTTGCAGGTACTTTTGTCATTGATTTCAGTACAGTAGTACTTTTTATGCTTTAATGTGAATGATCTTCACAAGAAGCAGTAATACCAGCTTTTAAACCATAGAAGAAGAAAATAGCCTTGCAACCTCAGGCTAACTTAGATTTGATTAATGTTGCATTTTATATTTATAATGCAATTCCACACACACACACTCCAATAACAAATAGCATTTGGTATATGCTTGAGAAAGGACACAGTATTTCATCCTAATGAATTCTAATTTAAGGAGGTCTGGTTAATCTGGATCACTCTAAGCATCTTAAACTATTCCTAGACAACAGCTAGGAACTTGTGACGCCAGACCAAATACAGTGTTCCCTCGATTTTCGCCGGGGATGCGTTCTGAGACCACCCGCGAAAGTTGAATTTCCGCGAAGTAGAGATACACTATTTTTGGCTATGAACAGTATCACAAGCCTTCCCTTAACACTTTAAACCCCTAAATTGCAATTTCCCATTCCCTTAGCAACCATTTAGATTATTACTCACAATGTTTCTTTATTAAAGTTTATTAAAAGAAATATTTATTAAAGGTGGACGAAGGTTTGGTGATGACATATGATGTCATCGGGCAGGAAAAACCATGGTATAGTGGAAAAAACCGTAAAGTATTTTTGAATTAGTATTTTTGAAAAACCGTGGTATAGACTTTTCGCGAAGTTTGAACCCGCGAAAATCGAGGGAACAGTGTAGAAGGAAAAGTGTGGGCTTTTAAATACAATAATTTCCCAGGAAGGGTGTGTGTATGTGAAATGCATAGTTTCAAACAGATCTGAGTATTAAATTTTTCATTTTGAGATCAAAACCTCTGTACTGAACATTCTGGCGATCTTTTGAACTTTGGGACAGTAATTTAGAATGTGACACATTTTCAAAACGCTTGAAAACAGCCCATATTGTACCAGAAATAGCCATTTCATATTTGATATGCCTCAAAATAAGATGTTTCTAGTGCTTTGCATAATTGAAATTGCCCTTCCTTTTCTGTAGTTAATTCTATTCTTAGTCCAATGTCATTTGCATTCCCTTTTTTAAAAATCTCTGTCGGATTTTATTCTTCATATTTTATAACCGTTTTTAAAATTTCTGTTGACTGATATTTTATTCTAAGCCATTTTTTATTCTCTGAATTCCAAAGTTAGGAGCAGGTGGGGGGGGGGGGAAGAGAATAGGTTGTCCACTTTCATCTGAATATGGATATTTTATTTTATTTATTTTATTCAATTTGGGCAACATCTGATTCTTACTGATTCTGGGTAATTCACAAATAATAAACTAAAACCGAAACCAAGTTGGGATCCAGGAAACTATTCAGATACAAAACAAAAGTTACAAAATGTCTACACAGGGATTCCTGTCTGATCTCAAGATCAAAGAGAAAAAACAGGTCTTTAAAAGCTTTATTGAACCATCAACAAGGTGGGAGCAACATGAATTTGGGGGGAGATAGAGGATAGGATATCATTCCAAAGGCCAGGCACCATAACAGAGAGGGCACACTTCCTGGATCCCAGTGAATGGCATTGTTAATTGAAATTATCTAGAGCAGTGATGGCGAACCTTTTTTTCCTCAGGTGCTGAAAAAATGTGCATGTGTGCTATCGCGCATGCGTGAGTGCCCACATCCATAATTCAATGCCTGGGGAGGGCAAAAACACCTTCCCCCAACCCCCCGGAGGGCCTCTGGAGGCCGGAAATGACCAGTTTCCTAACTTCTGGTGGACCCATTAGGCTCGTGTTTCGCCCTCCCCAGGCTCCAAAGGCTTCCTGGAGCCGGGGGACGGTAAAAACACCCTCCCCTATCCCCCCAGAGGCTCCCTGGAAGCCAAAAATGTCCTCCCAGAGTCTTCGTGTGAGCCAAAAATCAGCTAGCCTGCACACACATGCACTTTGGAGCTGAGCTAAGGTAATGGCTCGCCTGCCATCAGATATGGTTCCGCATGCCACCTATGGCGTCGGTACCATATGTTCACCATCACTGATCTAGAGAATGCAATTTTGCCAATATATAATGCCCAAACGGAAATCACGGGGTATAGTTAAGTAATTTGGACCTACTACATTTAGAGCTTTATAGAATAGAATAGAATAGAATAGAATAGAATTTTATTGGCCAAGTGTGATTGGACACACAAGAAATTTGTCTTGGTGCATATGCTCTCAGCGTACATAAAATAAAATATACATTTGTCAAAAATCATGTGGTACGACACTTAATGATTGTCATAGGGGTCAAATAAGCAATGAAGAAGCAATATTAATAAAAATCTTAGGATATAAGCAACAAGTTACAGTCATACAGTCAACATGGGAGGAAATGGGTGATAGGAATGACGAGAAAAACTAGTAGAGTAGAAGTGCAGATTTAGTAGAAAGTCTGACAGTGTTGAGGGAATTATTTGTTTAGCAGAGTGATGGCGTTCGGGAAAAAACTGTTCTTGTGTCTAGTTGTCTTGGTGTGCAGTGCTCTGTGGCGACGTTTTGAGGGTAGGAGTTGAAACAGTTTGTGTCCAGGATGCGAGGGGTCAGTGAATATTTCCCCCGCCCTCTCTTTGACTCGTGCAATATACAGGTCCTCAATGGAAGGCAGGTTGGCAGGTTATTAGCAATAACCAGCATGTTGATTCACACCCAGAAACAGATTGACATATTGAGGCATAGAAATCACCAACAGCACAGCTGCAGTCTGGACTTATTGAAGCTTTTGAGTGGTTGTCAAGGGCAGTGTTCCATGACCAGTCATTGCAGTAGTCAAGCCCTTAGGTGAGTAAGAGATCCCAGTCCAAAAAGAGTGGAATCAGATAGAGCTGAACAAAGTCCCCTTGGCTATACAGTAGTCCCTCGCTATACCGCGCTTCACCTACTGCGGCTTCACTTCATCGCGGGTTTTCAAGAAATATTAATGAGAAAAATAATTCGCGGATCTTCGCTGGTTCGCGAGTTTCTGAGGAAGTCGATCGGCAGATTTAAACAGCCCACGGAACTCGATCGGCAGGTTTTTAAAAAAAATATATATCTAAAATTGTAAATACTGTATTTAAATACTGTATCTAAAATAAATACTGTGTGGGAAGGGTTTATAAACACTTAAAACAATGAAAACTTACCAAACAATTACAATATAAATACTTAAATAAGTACTATCAGTCGATAAATTCCCCATCGCGGATTTCACCTATCGCGGCTGGGTCTGGAACGTAACACCAGTGATAGGTGAGGTCTTACTGTACTGAGCTCCTTGGACGTTTGAGTGAGGAAGTGCTACCATTTCTTAAGAGTATGGATGGAAAGTTCTAGGGTCCCTATAACCCACATTCAGATCCAAGTACAGGTCACCTTGCTAGCTGCCTTAACAATCCAAGGACTAACAGGCAACTTTTTCCTCTGATGACTCCAACCCAAGGGTGGGCTACTGCCCGGACGGGGGGGGGGGGGGGGAGAACGCAATGGGGTAGCGAAAAGGAGCTCTATCCCATAGCACCCAATTTGCACTGAAAGATGTTGAAAGAAAATGCAGGGCGTCCTGCACAAGCCACGCCCACAGTGTGGTAGTAAAAATTTTGGTAGCCCTTCACTGCTCCAACCCAATCCTCTCCCAAATCACACATAACAAGATTGAGCCCCAAGGTATTTCAGCCCAAATATTCTTCACAGAGGACCTGTAGTAAATGTACTTGCCTGATTCTCCGCATCAGGATTGGGTTACCCATGGCTATCAATGGACACAATTAGAGCATCGGCAGCAGCAGTTCCAAGCAGGACCTTAAGCCCAACTCAACCAGGAGATTTCATATCTCATTATCTTCAGAGAATAGAATAAAAGCCTTCTAGGGTGACAACGTTACTGAGCATAAGCAAAAACATATTTCTGTTTGTGTCTCCATGCTCGAATGTGTGTGTGTGTGTGTGTGTGTGCTGTGAAGGGTACCAAATTTTTTAGTACCACACTGTAGGTCTGACTTATGCATTTTCTTTCAACATCTTTCAGTGCAAATTGGGTGCTCTGGGGTAGAGCTCCATTTTCACTACCCCACTGCGAGCTCCCCCCCGGTCTGGCCAGTAGCCCACCCCTGTGTGTGTGTTTGTGTGTGTGTGAGAGAGAGAGACACACAGACACACACACACACACACAGAGACAGAGAGAGAGAGGCTCTTTTTCACAAGTATAAGCCCTCGCTTAATGATGGTAATTGGGAAAGGTAACTCCACCGCTAAGTGATGTAATTATAAACTGCAATACCATGTGACCGCACAGACTTAACAAAGGCAGTTGCAGCAGTTCTGGTTGTCATTGTTAAGCAAGTCACTTGCAGTTGTTAAGGGTGGACATCCAGGGTCAGATTCCCATTCCTGCCGCTACCAGTGTGCTGCATGTGCAGCGTCTGTTCTCCTGTGTGGGCGGGCACATGTCCCAGCGTGTTTTGCTTCTGCTCATGTGCAGGAAGCAAAATCTCACAAAGTTATTAATCCATCATAATATGGTTATGACCTATAAAGCCCTTCATGGCATCAGGCCAGAATATCTCAGGGACCGCCTTCTGCCGCACGAATCCCAGCAACCGAATCCCAGCAACCACAGAGTTGGCCTTCTCCAGGTCCCGTCAACTAAACAATGCCGTTTGGTGGGACCCAGGGGAAGAGCCTTCTCTGTGGCGGCCCCGACCCTCTGGAACCAGCTCCCCTCAGAGATTAGAACTGCCCCTACCCTCCTTGCTTTTCGTAAACTCCTTAAAACTCACCTCTGTCGTCAGGCATGGGGAATTGAAACATCTCCCCCGGACCTACACAGCTTATGTATGGTATGCTTGTGTGTATGTTTGCTTTTAATAATGGGGCTTTTAGTGTTTCTTTTAAATTATTAGATTTGTTATATATTGTTTATTATTGCTGTGAGCCGCCCCGAGTCTACGGAGAGGGGTGGCATACAAATCTAATAAATAAAAATAAAATAAAAATAAATAAATAATAATAGTTTCCATTAATGTTGATGTTTACAATTACTGTTACTTGTTTTTTATTTTTACATTTTATTTATTTATTTATTTATTTTTTGTTGTTGTTACTTATTTCCCACATGGCAAAAAAATCTTTTTTTTGACTGTTCTGTATTTCTAAAGTAAAGTCTACTCATTGCAGCACAATCCAAAAATTTCTTAATCACCATGTTCTCTGTCGAGGGATTTGAATCCTTCCAAATCTATGCAAAGGCTATCCTAGCGGTTGTTAGTAAATGTATTATTTTATTTATTTATTTATTCATTCATTTGTCCAATACAAATACATAGGAAGAAAAATAGACATACAGTAATATATATAAGGGTAAAGTGAACTTAGAGGAGAGGATATATGAAAGGAAGAGAATATATAAGATAGGTGAAAGAAAGGAAAGACAATTGGACAGGGGACAAAAGTCACACCAGTGCACTTATGTACGCCCCTTACTGGCCTCTTAGGAACCTGGAGAGGTCAATCGTGGAGAGTCTAAGGGAGAAATGTTGGGGGTTAGGGGTTGAGACGATTGAGTCCGGTAATGAGTTCCACGCTTCGATAACTCGATTGTTGAAATCATATTTTTTACAGTCAAGTTTGGAGTGGTTCGTATTAAGTTTGAATCTGTTGCGTGCTCTTGTGTTGTTGCGGTTGAAGCTGAAGTAGTCATTGACCGGTAGGACATTGCAGCATATGATCTTGTGGGCAATACTCAAATCATGTTTTAGGCACCGTAGTTCTAGGCTTTCTAGGCCCAGGATTATTAGTCTATTTTCGTAGGATATTCTAAGATAGTAGGATATTCTAAGATAGTACTATGTTGCCCTCTTACAATCCTTAACAGGTATGTTTCTGGTTTTAATTTTACTTCATGCTCTATTATTTCCTTTATGCAATTTCTAATCATGTTCCAAAATTTCCTTGACACTGAGCATGCCCACTATAAATGAGCCTGCAATTCTTGTTAATTGTTTCTCTGGTTCTTTCCCGTTATTGCTGACCGTATTATCCAGGCAGTCAAAGCGGAACAGCAGGTTCATTGGACTTTTTCATGAGGAGACAATGCTGCTTGTCCTAACTATGCCTGTCATCTGCTTCGGTTTGGGGTTTTGTTATGCAAGATGGGTCACCAGTGGGCGCCGGGGGCATCTTGCGCAAGAAAATTCACAGAAATGTAGCACGGAGATTTAGAGCCTGGGAGCTCATTTCTAAAGCAGTCCTGTTGTGAATCACTAAAGAAACTGAAAGAGTTATTTACAATAACGAACTTCTTCCCTCTAACACAGTGTTTCCTAACATTGGCAACTTGAAAATATTTGGACTTCAACTCCCAGAATTCCACAGCCAGCAAACGCTGGCTGGAGAATTCTGGGAGTTGAAGTCCAGATAGCTTCATGTTGCCAAGGTTGGGAAACATAGAAACATAGAAGTCTGATGGCAGAAAAAGACCTCGTGGTCCATCTAGTCTGCCCTTATACTATTTTCTGTATTTTATCTTAAGATGGATATATGTTTATCCTAGGCATGTTTAAATTCAGTTACTGTGGCTTTATCTACCACGTCTGCTGGAAGTTTGTTCCAAGGATCTACTACTCTTTCAGTGAAATAATATTTTCTCATGTTGCTTTTGATCTTTCCCCCAACTAACTTCAGATTGTGTCCCCTTGTTCTTGTGTTCACTTTCCTATTAAAAACACTTCCCTCCTGGACCTTATTTAACCCTTTAATATATTTAAATGTTTCGATCATGTCCCCCCTTTTCCTTCTGTCCTCCAGACTTTACAGATTGAGTTCATGAAGTCTTTCCTGATACGTTTTATGCTTAAGACCTTCCACCATTCTTGTAGCCCGTCTTTGGACCCGTTCAATTTTGTCAATATCTTTTTGTAGGTGAGGTCTCCAGAACTGAACACAATATTCCAAATGTGGTCTCACCAGCATTCTATATAGCGGGATCATAATCTCCCTCTTCCTGCTTGTTATACCTCTAGCTATGCAGCCAAGCATCCTACTTCCTTTCCCTACCGCCTGACTGTACTGTTAACCCATTTTGAGACTGTCAGAAATCACTACCCCTAACATACAGTTCAGAACAAGGGTGAAATGCTCCCATTCTGATCAAGGGTGAAACGTCCTTGAACCCAAATGGTGGCGGCCGGGCAGGTGGGTGGAGCTTTGCACTCCCTTCACAACCAGCTCTACGATGACCGACAGGCATGAGCAAACTGGGAGCATTTCATTTATTTTATTCATATATTTATTTTATTTGTCATACAAATATAGTAATGTATTGTAGTATGTTTAACATAATATCATGGCACCAGACCAGAATATCTCTGGGGCCGCCTTCTGCCGCACGAATCCCAGCGACTAGTTAGGTCTCACAGAGTTGGCCTTCTCCGGGTCCCGTCAACTAAACAATGTCATTTGGCGGGACCCAGGGGAAGAGCCTTCTCTGTGGCGGCCCCGACCCTTTGGAACCAACTCCCCCCAGATATCAGAGTTGCCCCCACCCTCCTTGCCTTTCGTAAGCTCCTTAAAACCCACCTCTGTCATCAGGCATGGGGGAATTGAGACTTTCCCTTCCCCCTAGGCTTATAAAATTTATGCATGGTATGTCAGTATGTATGATTGGTTTCTTA
Organism: Erythrolamprus reginae; assembly: GCF_031021105.1. NCBI lineage: Eukaryota > Metazoa > Chordata > Lepidosauria > Squamata > Dipsadidae > Erythrolamprus > Erythrolamprus reginae. The sequence continues at coordinate 136,306,684 of NC_091963.1, read as the reverse complement.
AATTGGGGTTCTTTTTTTTAAATTAACTTAAATATTAGATTTGTTTACATTGTATTATTATTGCTGTTAGCTGCCCCGAGTCTGCGGAGAGGGGCGGCATACAAATCTGATTCATAAATAATAAATATCAGTATAAAGTAGAGATAGAAAAGATAAAAAAGACATCAGGACAGGAACGGTAGGCACAAAGGTGCCCTTATGCGCCCCTGGTTCTGATGATTTTGTACGCAGAAATACACGGCTTTAAAAAACTAAAATAAAATCATCTGTCTGTGATGGCGAACCTATGGAACCTGGGTCACAGGTGGCACACGGAGCTATATGGGAGGGCACGCAAAACTTTTCTATGTTTCAGCTCCATTGTGCATACGTGTGCTGGCCAGCTGGTTTTGGGCCTTGGGAAAGGCTGTTTTGTTTTCCAGATGCTTCAGGGAAGCTTTTCTGAAGCCCCGGAGGCAAAAAAAAAATCTCCAACAAACAAACTGGAAGTTTGGAAAAACGCACTTCCGGTTTGCCTATTTGGGCATTTTTTTCATCTACCAGGCTTTGGAAAATCCTGTGCGCATGTGCAAGGGACAGCGTGGGGTGCGTGTGCATGCATGGAGGGGGGAGGGAAGGGGTGTTGGCATGTTGTTCATGGGGTCGCGATAGGTTAACTTCACGACCAACAACATCAACAAATGTTGCTAAAAATGTTATGCTTGAGATAAAGTTAGGAAATCTCTTTATGTACTTTCTTTTTCCTTACTACATACTTTTCTTTCACTTTTTTGCATCTTCTGGTCTTTCTTCATATTCTTTGAATGTTTTTAGGTTGTATGCTTTTTTAATTGATGGAATTATTATCTTTAATAAAATTATTATTGGATAAAGGAGCTTATATAACACCACAGCTACCTGACCTTCTGTAGCTTCTGCATGCAATTAAAGGTGTTGGTTATTAAAGCCATACATGGCATGCGACCAGCTAATTTTCAGGACTGCCACTCCTAGCAGTATTCTCAGAGTGCTTCAGGTAGACTAGGTAAACTAGGTAATGAGCCGGGGTGGCGCAGCAGGTAGAGTGTTGTACTGCAGGCCACTGAAGCTGACTTGTAGATCTGAAGGTCAGCAGTTCAAATCTCATCACCGGCTCAAGGTTGACTCAGCCTTTCATCCTTCCGAGGTGGGTAAAATGAGGACCTGGATTGTGGGGGCAATAGCCTAGCTCTGTTTAAAAAGTGCTATTGCTAATATGTTGTAAGCCGCCCTGAGTCTAAGGAGAAGGGCGGCATTAAAATCGAATGAATGAATGAATGAACAAACAAACAAACAAACAAACAGAACCACCTTGTAAGCTTCGGAAAACAGGAAACAGCCTTTTCTGCAGTATGCACGGCCCCAAATCTGTTGCTCTTTTGCAAAGTTGTAAAGATTTCTCAGATTCCTCCAGGCACCAGAACTAGGAAATTAATTATGGAAGCTGTAATATGGGTACCTTTTATTAGTGGGTTTTATAATTTTGCATTCTGGATTTATGGTTTTTTTTTTTAAATTTAATGAAAAATAAAACTTATTTTTATTTTGTTGCTTACAAAGGTTTCTCGGATAGCCATATAAATTGGATGAATAAAAATTGGATTAATAACATAAATAAATCCTAAATAATTCCTATAAATTGCATATAGTATGTCCCCTTGATATCTGTATTTTCCATTTCAGACACTCAAAATGATACTGACCTCATCACCATGACGTGCCACAAAAATCTCATTGCATGGGAGTTGCCAAAGAAGGAAATAATTACTGTATTATTCAACCTCAGTGAATTATCTGTCTAACTCACAAGAGTTAGAGTAAAGGTTATTTCCTTTGTTTGGCAACTCCTGGTTCTGGTTTATGGGTTTTTACCGGGCTGACTAGCTCTCCGTTGTGGTGTGGGCACAGATTTGACTCAGAGGAGCAGCTGATACTGGGGTCAGTAGGGCAAGAGTGGTTATCATTCACTAACCATAGACAAATAGACAATCACCCACGTCATGGTGGTCCCAAAGGTGCTTTTTCAAAAGGCAACTGGACTTTCTGGTTTTTCTTTGAAAACATTTCGCTTTTTCAAGAGGTGAAGAAGTTTCTTGGATGAGAAGTGAAACATCTTTAAAAAAAAAAAAAGACCAGTTACCCTCAAAAAAGCCCCTTTGGTACAAAATAGTTAAGGTTTCCCAACAAGGATATTTATTTATTATTTGGACTTATACTGATAGTCCTCAATTTACTACCACAATTGAGCCCAAAATTTATATTTCTAAGCTAGACAGTTGTTTCTTTTTTGTAATTTTTTTTCTCCACCATTCATATTTACACATCAATGCATACCCATAATGTTAAATATGCATTGAAGCCATGTAAAGAAGTTGAATGTGGATTGAGCATTCTGATTGGTTGTAACATTGACAGTTGAGTTTAGGCGGGAAAGTAAAAGTATATAAGGAGCGCTCTGACACTGTTTCAGTCAGTTGCGTTCTGAGCTGAAGTCACTTTCCAAAAAGAGCTTTCTCCTGCTGAGCCAAATAAAGAATTTAAAAGAACCGACTGCCTCAGTCTTCTTCACTGGCGACGAAGAACGGTCGAACCTACGATCCTTCACCATGGACAGCCTGCCTGTCAGACGAGCTCCCGATCCCTTCGACCCAGAAAAGTCCACCTGGGACGACTACATAGTAAAATTTGAGATCTTCCTTGAAGCTGCAGGAATGAAAGACGCTGACAGCGGCAGAAAAAGACCCATTTATCAATAACACACACACACATATATATATTCAGCTCAAAGTCAATATCCTATTATGCACCTATTTTCAACTCCTATTCATGTCTCTTTTTCTTCATTCCGTTACACTTCCGTCTCTCTATCTCATTTCCTCCTTCTACCTTCTTACTCCTTCTCTACTCCTCCTACTTCACTCCTTCTCCTCTCCCTTCCCTTTTCTACTTCCTCTTTCTCCTTCTTTCTCCTTTCCTGAGTGCTTCTTATCCTAACACATTTCATATTTGACAGACTGATGACATATTCCCTACATTTTTAGACCAGCGGTGCCTCTTCTGCAATCGTTATTTTTAATTTTTTTCTGTTTGTATGACTCTTTACTCTGGGTATATATATGTTACTAATCTAATGCTGCCTCATCCAACCTAATTTTGTCCCCTGGGTTTATCACTAAATAATTTTCAATTATTACCCCATTAATCACTGTAGCTTAACTTCCCAAAATAGTTATTGACTCTCATACCTCTTAATTTTAAGATGAGTTATTCCCTCCCCAGTATCTTTACTCATCATTCCCCCCCCCAATTCTATCATTTCTAAATGCCCTAAATTCCTATTTTTATTCTCTCTTTTATATCCCTCTCTCAAGTTTCTTACATAAATTTTCTCTATTTTAACTCACTCTCTATATTTAAGCCAATACAATCTTTATCATTATTCTTCCCTCTATTGGTTAATAGCTGAACTCTCCATAATAAAAAAATCTAATATATCAATTACTTAATTTTATATAAAGTCCTTATAGTAATATTAAATATTTGTTAATCTTTTATCATTCCATCAGTATCCATAATCATCTGAATCATATCAGTATTTCCATTTTATGAATTATCCAAATCTTATAAGTCATGCTTTTTCAGTGTTGTTGGAAGTTAAACACTCACTAAATTAATTGTTGTAAGTCAAGGACTACCTGTACTGCAGCTTTCTGGTTCAGGTAGTCCTTGACTTACAACACTTTACTTAATGACTATTCAAAGTTACAACAACATTGAAAAAAGGGATTATGACAATTTTTCACACTTATGACCATTGCAGCATCTCCATGATCAGACACATGGCAATTGACTCACATTTATGATTGTTACAGTGTCCTGGGGTCACGTGATCACCTTTTGCAAACTTCTGACAAGCAAAGTCAATGGAGGAAGCCAGATTCACTTAACAATTGTGTTGTTAATTTAGCAACTACGGTGATTCACTTAACAAACGTGGCAAGAAAAGTCGTAAAAATCTTAAAAGCCTCCAATGTTGGAGCATTCAGAACTTCTGGAGGCAAATATTGCAGTGATTAATTGTTCTTAAAAGGGACATTTCGACTCAGTGGCTAAGACATTGAGCTTATCAATCAGAAAGGTCGGCAATTCAGCGGTTCAAATCCCTAGCGATGTGTAATGTGATAAACCGTCATTACTTGTCCCAGCCTCTGTCAACCTAGCAGTTCGAAAGCACATAAAAAAAGGCAAATAGAAAAATAGGGATCACCTTTGGTGGGAAGAAAATGGCCACATGGCCACGGAAATGTCTACTGATAGCGCCTGCTCTTTGGCTTTGAGATGTTGATGAGCACCACCCCCTAGAGTCGTGAACTGCTTAAAACCCACCTCTGCCGCCAGGCATGGGGGAATTGAGATACTCTTTCCACCTAGGCCTTTACAATTTTATGCATGGTATGTCTGTATGTATGTTTGGTTTTTATAATAATGGGTTTTTAACTGTTTTTAGTATTGGATTATTATTATATGCTGTTTTATTATTGTTGCTAGCTGCCCCGAGTCTGCAGAGAGGGGCGGCATACAAATACAATAAATGAATGAATGAATGAATGAATGAATAAACTACTAGCACATATATGCAAGGAGAACTTTTACCTTTACCTAATTGTTCTAACTGTCAGTTAAAATGGAAGAAGCTGGATTTGCTTAACAACCACAGTGATTTTCTTAATCAGAAAAAGAGATCGTAAGATCAGGCACGATTTATTTAATGACCGCCTTGTGACTGAAGTTCAGACCCAACCATGGTTGTACACTGAATTATTCATCTGTATATGAATAATTTACTATCCTACCTCCATTACTGTCATCATTTGAAGAAAAGAAACCCGGACTTGCTTCTCTGCTGATTGATTCTGTGCTTCCTTGCAGGCCTTCCGTGCTTTTCAGCTTTCAATCTCATCGATTTTGAGGCTCCTGTGATTTTCCTTGGGGAAGAAACTGAGCAGTTTGGCTATCGTGTCGTCCAGACAAAATCCGATGGCAATTCCTGGTGAGGATAGAGCTGACTATGTTAAGAACACGGATCTCAGATTTCTTGAAATGATCTGCGTGTCTCAACTATTAATTCTAAAATATTATTTAACATCCCATTAGGTTGATAGTAAGCGCTCCCTTCGCAGGCAATCGGACAGGTTCTCTTTTCCAGTGCTCATACGATACACAGAGGTGTCAACCAGTTGTCCTCAAACGTAAGTGCAAGCTAAAATACATATGTGACTGTCTTACAAATGGATTTTTTTTTCATTTTATTTTATGAAAAGAGAATTTCTTAAAGTACACTACCATTGGAAGCTTGGACTGATTTTCCATGTTACTGGGTTCACATAGATCCCTAAGCCATAATATAGTTTGATTTTCGTTAGCATGTTGTGTGAACTTTAGCTGTTTAACTAGGATACCAGTTATGACCTTATTTGTACAGGGAGTCATTGCTCATTGTTAAGCTCATGCCCTCATCATCTCGAGGTTCGACTACTGCAACGCTCTCTACATGGGGCTACCCTTGAAAAGTGGTCGGAAACTTCAGATTGTGAAGAATGCGGCCGCGAGAGCTATTGTAGGACTTCCCAGATTTGCCCACATTTCGTCAACACTCCGTGGCCTGCACTGGCTGCCGATCAGTTTCCGGTCACAATTCAAAGTGTTGGTAATGACCTATAAAGCCCTACATGGCATCGGACCAGAATACTTTCGGAAACGCCTTCTGCCGCACGAATCCCAGCGACCAATAAGGTCCCACAGAATTGGCCTTATCCGGGTCCCGTCAACTAAGCAATATTGTCTGGCGGGCCCCAGGGGAAGAGCCTTCTCTGTGGCGGCCCTGGTCCTCTGGAATCAGCTACCCGGGAGATTAGAACAGCCCCCTCCCTCCTTGCCCTTCACAAGTTATTTAAAACCCACCTTTGTCGCCAGGCATGGGTGTAACTGAGCTACCCTGAGCACATATAGTTTTATGAATGGTATGATTGTATTGAATGGTTCTTAATGATGGGTTTTTTAAATGTTTTGTTTCTTTTAAAATATTGGATTTGTATATCGTTGTGATTGTTGTGAGCCGTTCCGAATCTCCGGAGAGGGGCGGCATACAAATCTAATAAATTAAATTAAATTAAATATTATAGATTAGCAAGTCTGTGAACCCAGATAATAGTGATTTGTCAATAAACCATGATTAAGAAAAAAACATGAATTATTATGGTTGGGAATCCAGTCCAGATGTAATCTAGGGCAGCAGTCACCAAATAGTGGTCCATGGAGCACTGGTGGTCTGCAAGAAAATGTTGGTGGCTCACAGAAAAATTATGATGCTGCTCAATTTTCTCATTTCCCACGTCACAGTGACTGTGACACAGTGACGCGGGCATTCATTCATTCATTCATTCATTCATTCATTCATTCATTCATTTATTTATCAGATTTGTATGCCGCCCTTCTCCACGGACTCGGGGCGGCTCACAGCAATAATAATACAATGTAAACAAATCTAATATTTAAGTTAATTTAAAACCCCAATTAGCAAATTGAGCAGCATTATATAAAATCAACTGTCTTCAATGAGGATTTTAACACTTTGATGACATTAGTAGAGGACTAACGAAAGCTTAGTTGACTTTAGTAGTTTTTAATAAATTTTAAATGTTCCGGAGGCTGGTGCCTTTGGCTTTCTGCTAGGGCGCTTTGCTACCCCTCTCGGGTGCCAAAAGAATGTGGGCGCTCATGCCCGAGTGCCCACACCTATAATGCCTGGGGAGGGCAAAAACAGCTTCCACCATCCCCTGGAGTTCTTCTGGAGGCCAGAAACAGTCTGTTTCCCAACTTCTGTTGGGCCCAGTAGGCTAGCATTTTGCCCTCCCCAGGCTCCAAAGGCTTTCCTGGAGCCGGGGAAGGGTAAAATCTCCCTCTCCCATCCTCCTGGAGGCTCTCTGGAAGCCAAAAAGGCCCTCCCAGAGCCTCTGCGTGAGCCAAAAATCAGCTGGCTGGCACTCACATGCATGTTGGAGCTGAGCTAAGGCAAGAGCTCCTGTGCCAGCAGAAATGGCTCTGCGTTGCCACCTGTAGCACCCATGCCATGGTTTCGCCATCACTGCCCTAACAGAAAGCCAAAGGCACCAGCCTGAAGATGATGAGTGGGACCTTGTCGAAACATCACCAGGAATCTCTGAAACCTACATGGGAAGAAACCCGTATATGCCAAGACCTTCATATATAGGTGTACATATATATATGTGTGTCACATGTTTTTGCTGAATTTGGCCTCATCAGCTAGCCATACCCTCACACATACATACATACATACATACATACATACATACACACACACACACACACACACACACACACACACACACACACTTTTGCAATCAATTTACATAATATCAGATTAGACAGATTAGATATTTAATAGTAAATCATTTTTTAAAAGTGCATTCTTAGTCTTTATTTATTTATTTATTTATTTATTTATTTGTTTGTTTGATTTTTATGCCGCCCTTCTCCTTAGACTCAGGGCGGCTTACAACATGTTAGCAATAGCACTTTTTAACAGAGCCAGCCTATTGCCCCCACAATCCGGGTGCTCATTTTACCCACCTTGGAAGGATGGAAGGCTGAGTCAACCTTGAGCCGGTGATGAGATTTGAACCGCTGACCTACAGATCTACTGTCAGCTTCAGTGGACTGCAGTACAGCACTCTACCTGCTGCGCCACCCCGGCTCTCTTAGCTTTTGATTTGATCCATTCCTTATAGTAATGCACAACAGTGCCCATAGGGGCGTGGGCCCTCCACGCATCCCTTTTACAAACTCTTAGCCAGGCAAAGTTGCAGAATGCATTTGAGCCACAAATAAGACCAACAAAATCCTTCATAAGATATTGTTTATTTTTTAAAAAGCCTACCTTGGTTCGACTTGTGTGTTTGAAAGTAATAAGTCTGTGGAATAGAGACAAACAGAATAACAGAGTTGGAAGGGACTTTGGAGGTCTTCTAGCCCAGTGATTTTCAACCTTTTTTGAGCCGCGGCACATTTTTTACATTTACGAAACCCTGGGGCACATTGAGCGGGGTGGGGTGGGGCTAAAAAAAGTTTGGACAAAAATAATTTCTCTCTCTCTCTCTTCCTCCCTTTTACTCTATTTCTCTCTCCCTCTTTCTCTCCCTTCCTTCCTCTTTCTTTTTCTCTCACCATCCCTCTTTCTTTCTCTTCCTTCCTTCCTCTCTTTTTTGCTCTCTTTCTCTCTCTCTCCCTACCTTTTTCTATGTCTTTCTCTCTCTCTCCTTCCCTCCCTCTCTTTCTCTCTCTCTCTTGCTTTCTTTCTCTCTCCTTCTCTCTTTCTTGCTTTCTTTCTCTTGTTCTCTTTCTCTCACTCTTGCTTTCTCTCTCTCTCTCTTGTTCTCTTTCTCTCTTTTGCTTTCTTTCTCTCTCTCTTGCTTTCTTTCTCTCTCTGAGCTTCGCGGCACACCTGACCATGTCTCACGGCACACTAGTGTGCCTCGGCACACTGGTTGAAAAACACTGTTCTAGCCCAACCCCCTGTTCTATCTTTTCAGATGCCAAGGACATTCCTAGAATATCTTTGGGTCTTTCGTTGGCTGCTGATGAAGCATCTGAATCCAGAATAATGGTAAGCGACATTTAAATAGGTTTTTTTTTAAAAAAATAAAAAAATCTAAGCACAATAAAAATATTAGAATGAATCCTATAATCTGTGTCAGTTTGTGGAGGATGTGAGCCCACTTCTCACAAAGACTGCGCTGCTCTGGGTGTATAATGGAGAATTTTGGTTGACACTGCCAAAGTTTACAAGAGCTATTTGTGTTGACTCTTCCTACACACAGGCCTGTGGTCCCACTTGGGAGCGAAGATGTGGGCAATTCAATTATCTGAATGGAATCTGCTATATACTGAATGGCCTCGATAGCAATGTGAAGGAGATCCAGCCAGCTTTCCAAGGTCAGAAGAGAAGTTCACATTTGTACATTAGATTTGAAAGCTAGATTGTGCCAAGATCGTTGCTACTTGAGAAAGGATAAAAAATAGCACCTATCTCTTTCAGAAATTGCCAAGGCAAAATGTTCTGCAAGGAATTATTCTTCTCCTTAACAGTAAAAATGCCAACCATAGCACACTAAGTAATTATTGGTGCCCTCTTGGGACACTCATAATTTATTGTCAGAGATAGTATCTCATTCTGATTCCTGGTCATGATAAGCCATGATCAGAAACCAGATTGGAATGTACAGGTAATCCTTGATTTACGACAAAATCGAGTTCAAAATTTCTGTTGCTAAGCGAGACAGTTGTTAAGTTAGTTTTGCCCCATTTGCGCCCTTTCTTGCCACAGTTGTTAAGTGAATCACTGTAGTTGTTAGGTTAGTAACACGATTGTTAAGTGGCTCTGGCATCCCCCACTGACTTTGCTGGTCAAAAATTGGAAAAGGGGATCACTCGACTCCAGGATATTGCAACCATCCTAAATATGAATCATTCATTGATTCATTTGTTTATTTATTTTATATTGCTGCCTATCTGCACGTGACTACTCAAAGTGGCTTATAGAATATAAAACCTTATCTAAAAACAATAAAACTATGAATAGAATGGAATGGAATTCTTTATTGGCCAAGTGTGATTGGACACACAAAGAATTTGTCTTTGGTGCATATACTCTCAATATACATAAAATGCTTGCTTGCTTGTCCTTCTCTCTCATCTATCTATCTATCTATCTATCTATCTATCTATCTATCTATCTATCTATCTATCTATCTTTCTTTCTTTCTTTCTATCTATCCATCCATCCATCCATCTCTATCTATCTATCTATCATCTATCTATCTATCTATCTATCTATCTATCTATCTATCTATCTATCTATCTATCTATCTATCTATCTATCTTTCTTTCTTTCTTTCTTTTTATCTATCTTTCTACCTATCTTTCTATCTCTCTCTCTCTCTCTCTCTCTATCTATCTTTCTATCTATCTATCTATCTATCATCTATCTATCTATCTATCTATCTATCTATCTTTCTATCTATCTTTCTATCTCTATCTATCTATCTATCTATCTATCTATCTATCTATCTATCTAGCTCCACATCTCTCTCTCTCTCTCTCTCTCTGTGTATGTGTGTGTGTGTGTGTTGAATTCATATGCCAAATATAGGAAACCCAGGAAAATTTTCTCACCAATGTCTTGAAATTTGCTAAGATAATGTTAAGGTTTATTCAATGTCTCCTCTTTCTTGTCCATCCAGAGTGCGTCTTTGGTGTGGATGCTGTGATTTTATACGATGATTCTGCAAGCATTGAAGACAATCAACTTCGCACTATGAAGAACTTCCTCTTGAACCTGATGGATTCGGTGGCTATGGCAGATGTGCAGGTGAGAACAACATTTGAGATGTGCAGCAGGGCACATAGAGCTGATAATTTCAAGCCTTTTATGGAATAATCACAAGTTGGCTTTGTGCAAGTTATGGTTTAGAGCTGCTCTATGCAACTAACATTGGCTAGTTAGATTCTGAGCCCAAATCTGAAGGGACGTTTTCAAAGAATATAATAGGAATATGGATAGGGATAGGGATAAGGATATGATAGAACAGAACAGAACAGAACAGAATTTTATTGGCCATGTGATGCCATGTGATTTACATTCGTATGCTTGACAACTGGATCACATTTGTGACTGTTGCTGTGCCCCACACGAACCTCTTTGGTGACTTTTGGATAAGGAAACTCAATGGGGAAACCAGATTCACTTAACGACCATGTTACTAGTTTAAGAACTGCAGTGATGCACTTAACAAACGTAGCAAGACAAATCATAAAATGGGGGAAAACTCCCTTAACAAATTTTTCATTTAGCAGCATAAATTTTAGGCTCAGTTACAGCTGTACGCTAGTATTATTTTTTAAGAATTGTAGGCTGTAGGAAGAAAAGTGAGGGATCATTAAGAGGAAATTACCAGAGTTTCCCCAAAGTTATTACTATGGATCTGTAGCTCCCATAATAAATGCAGGAGAACCAGACATTGTATCATGGAAGTTATTAAATATCTTTTATGGGGTGTGGTGGATGCTAGGTCAACATTAAACAAAAAGGGAACTTATTATATTTGTAGTCTTAGTCTCAATTACTCAATAGTGGAATTTTTTCCTTAATTTGTCACTGGGCTAAGGTCACCAATAAAATTTTAATGCGAAATTCACAGAGAGATTAATCAGATTTTTTTATTGGCTCTCAAAGAATGAACATGTGATGCAAATAATAGTAGCTGTACTTCTGACAATTTTGAGGATAGATGGGGAATAGGACTAAATTTTGCAATGTGTCTGTTTTTAGTGATTAGCAATAGCACTTAAACTTATATTTATTTGTTTGTTTGTTTGTTTGTTTATTTATTTAGATTTGTATGCCGCCCCTCTCCGCAGACTCGGGGCGGCTCACAACAAAGTGAAAACAATTTGCAACAAATCTAAATTACTGCTAAAAACATTTAAAAAACCCCATTTTCTAAACACACATACATACAAACATACCATTCATAAATTGTATATGCCCGGGGGAGATGTCTCAGTTCCCCCATGCCTGACGACACAGATGGGTCTTAAGGAGCATTCGAAAGGCAAGGAGAGTAGGGGCAGTTCTAATCTCCGGGGAGAGTTGGTTCCAAAGGGCCGGGGCCGCCACAGAGAAGGCTCTTCCCCTGGGGCCCGCCAACCGACATTGTTTAGTTGACGGGACCCGGAGAAGGCCCACTCTGTGCTTTACAAACCTCTCTAAGCAGTATGCAGATTCAGCGTATTGTCCCCACTTCATAGTGCTTTACAAACCTCTCTAAGCAGTATGCAGATTCAGCGTATTGTCCCCAACAATCCAGGTCATTATTTTACCAATTTCAGAAAGGATGGTAGGCTAGGTCAACCTTGAGCTGGTGAGAATAGAACTGCCAAGCAGTTGGTAGATGAAGTTGCCTGCAGTACTTCATTTTGACCACTGCGCCACCACAGCTCTTGGTTATCTAGTACAGTAGTACCTCTAGATACGAGCTGCTCCACATGCGAGTATTCCAAGTTACGAGCTGAGACGCGAGCAAAATTTCTGTTCGACACCCGAACTCAAATTTGGGATAGGAGCCGAGCGTCCACTAGGTGGCACAAGAATTCCATTTTTTTCCAGTTATCTCGGCGTGAAAAGCCAAATCTAAATGCATTCGTTCGAGATACGAATTGATCGACATACGAGCTCGGCTCTGGCACGAATTAAACTCGTGTGTCGAGGTACCACTGTATTTTTGTTTTGTTCCTGTCTTACATAAATACTTTTAACATTAAGTATTTATATATACTGTATATGTTACTGCCTTACATTTATATATACTGTGTATGTATGCATACAGTATATGTGTGTGGATGGATGTATTACATATTTATAATTATATTATAAATATATTTTTTCTTTTTCTGTCCCCAGTTTGCTGTGGTTCAGTACTCCACTATGCCTACCCTTGTTTTTGATTTTGCAACCTATAACAACACCAGAGAGAAGATTAAAGATATTATCTACAATTACAATCGTTTCAAAGGACAAACCCACACCCCGTCTGCTATTGTTTATGTGGTGTGAGTACCGGAGAAGGGAAGGAGGGAAAAGTCTCCAGTGTGCCTTATAGACCCATTGTTAGTACAGGAGTACATGTGTGTTAGGGTTTGCCACTGTAAAACTGTACTGTCACTTTAAATGTTACAGTTGCTACTGTAAAACTTGTACTTAAAGGGTTAATGTGCACTTAAAGAGTTAACTTGTACTTGAAGAGTTAATATTCAAGGCTGTTTCATCACTTCCTCATTGAAGCTATAAAAGCTCATTATTCTGCTCAGTCATTTCCTTTGCCTGAAATAGGGGCAGTTGTGTTTATGCTTCGTGCGTATCTTCTTGTATAAGCTTCGTGCTTATTATCTATACAGTAGTACCTCTAGATATGAGATGCTCCACATGCGAGTATTCCAAGTTACGAGCCGAGACGCAAGCAAAATTTCTGTTCGACACCTGAGCTCAAATTCAGGATATGAGCCAAGCGTCCACTAGGTGGCGCAAGAATTCCATGTTTCCAGTTATCTCGGCGCCAAAAGCAAAATCTAAAGGCATTCGTTCGAGATGCGAATTGATCAACATACGAGCTCGGCTCTGGCACGAATTAAACTCGTATGTCGAGGTACCACTGTATTGTATTTTGCTTTGTGCTTCTAATCTTGTAATTGCTCAGTGCTTATTATCCTGTATTTGCTTTGTGCTTATTCCGGATTGTTTCTATATTTTGTTTATATGTAAATAATACTTATTTAACTAAGTCTGTGTCTTGGCTTTATCACACGTCCACGCTCTGTTAAAATTCTCTGCTTGGTGATGTCGAAGGTTTCACAGCCTAGCTATACCGAGACAAGCCAACACCCACTCAGTTGTGGTTCTCTTTACAGAAACGAAGTCTTCACAGCAAATCATGGCATGCGCCCTCACAGCAAGAAGCTTCTCATTGTTCTGACGGATGGTATCTCCAATGAAAACGGGACCACATTTCAACAGGCAACAGAAGCTGCCAACCAAAAAGGGATAACCCGCTATTCCATTGGGGTATGCAGGGATACGGTGTGGAGACAGTGGTTCTAGATCCACGTTTCCCAATCTTCACCATTTCCAGATGCATGGACTTCAACTCCCAGAATTCTCATCATTGGCCACACTAATTGTCAACTGCAGGTCCCAACGTGGCCATTGAAGAACTTTCTGGTACTTGAAGTCACATATTTGGAAGTTGCCAAGGTTGAAAATACTGCTCTGGTTGGACTTTAAACAAGGATGTGTGCAGGGGCAGGTTCCGGTTAACTTTGCTACTGGTGAGCATCGCGACGTTTGGCACATGCGCCCTTGGTATATTACTTCTGTGCATTTCAGTCCCAAACACAGCTGAAGAGCTGTTCAGCTGTGCTCCGGGCAAAGAAATAAAGATCAGTATTAACGCAGGGGTGGGCGGAGAAGCCATCCAAACCCGATAAAATCGCCGAAAATTCTGCAAAAAAGATGGCGGCGCGCATGGACCGGCACAGACAGTACCGGAACCATCACGCCAAAATTACATCACCAGTAGGCCGCTACCGGTGCATACATACTGGTCTGCACAGGTAGGAGCCCACCCTTGGACGTGTGGAAATTTGTAATGGCATCTCTAGTCACTGCCATCTTGACAAGATCTGATTTTATTAAACATGAAACTTTGGGCATTTCTTGTCTGCAAAGAGAGGCTGGGCATACCCTACTGGGCAAAATCTATGCAACTTTAGGATTTTCTTCAGGAGTTCGAAGTAATATTGTACAATCTGATGGTCCCTAAGTATTTTGTACTTGCTGGTTAAATATTTTAGAAGTTGAAGTCTGTCTGGAAAACATTAAATTGGAGAATGTTGGATTAAGAATTTTGGACGCTCAAGAGCATCTTTAAAGGACTGGATACACTGGCTGGAGAATTCTGGGATTTGAAGTCCATTCTCGTTAAAGTGGCCAATGCTGGAAAAACCTACTCTAGCATAACAGAGATGATTCAGGGGTCAAAGGAAATAAAATAGGTTAATTATTTTGGTTTCCGAGAAACTAAATGGCACAGGTAATATTGAGTCAAATCAGACAAGTTGTGTGTTGGTATAGCATGAATCCAGGTTCAAGCAAAAAAACATATTTTCTATATATTTCTGCCATATACTAATATTTGTTATATGACAGAAATATATATAAAATAATATGGTTCAGGGTTACTTGTGGCCCATCAACAGCTCTTTAGTAGCTGTGAAACTATGGTCAAGTGTTGGAGAACTCCTTTTAAAAAAAATTATTTGTTGAGAATTTACAAAGAGATTTCACTCCTCAAAACCTTTGATATGGATCTCCTCACTGTCCACTTTTGAAGGATGGTCCTTGATCTGCTAAACAAAGCATGATAGTGGCGAGGTCCTGGTTTAAGACTTAATGTGTTTTGAAATCCCAACCACTGTTGGGCTATACATCTGGCTAAATCAAGCTTAGCATGAAGCGGGGGATCCCATGTTTGGGAAATCCTATGGACCACCCATGTTTGTCTATGGTTGAGCAGAATAGCAAAGTACTGTACCATATTTTTTGGAGTATAAGACACACCTTTGTTTTGGGGAGGAAAAAAAAAGGGGGGGGGAATCTACCCACCAGGTATTCATCTGGCTAGCATCCTTAGTCTGTTCAGCTTCCGCACATTATTTTATCCCCTGGTTAGGGCTGAAAATGCCTTTTTCAGAGGGAGTAGGAATAAAAACAAGCCTGCAAAGATTTAGGGCAGGGAAAAAAAATCTTCAGAGGGAAGCAAGGATGACTGTTAGCACCTAGTTAGAGCTGGAAAAAAAGCTATGAAAAAGCTTCATTTGCAGTATAAGAAACACCCAAATTTTCAGCCTTTTTTTAGGGAGGAAAAAGGTGTGTTTTATACTCTGAAAATACGGTATTTTTTTTTTTAAATTGTAAGACTAAAAGCAACATAACCAATATTTCTGCTTGACTTCTGACTTATCAAAGAACACTATAGGAATGTTGTATGGGTAGATTAATTGGAATTCACTTTTTAAGTTCAGGAAACATCCTAGATGAAATTGGACTAAAGGGTACCCAAAAAGGGAAAGGAATGGGATGTTAGTACAAATTTGTTCTTACCGGTAGTCCTCAACTTACAACAATTTATTTAGTGACTTTTCAAAGTTACAACAGCATTGAAAAGTAACATGACAATTTATCACACTTATGGATGTTGTAACATCTCCGTAGTCATATTATCAAATTTCAGTTGCTTGGCAACTAGTATTTATTTCCAGTACCCCAGGTCATGTGATTCTCTTTCGTGACTTTCTGACAAGCAAAGTCAGAAGGGGAGCCAGATTCACACAACTTTTTACTAACTTCACAACTGCAGTGATTCTCTTAACAACAGTGCCAAGGAAGGTCTTACATTGGGGCAAAACTCACTTAACTTTGAGGCTCATTTGTGGTCATAAATTAAGTCCCAAAGGTGCGTTTTCAACTGGATTTTCTGGTTTTTCTTTGAAGACGTCTCACTGCTCTCCCAAGAAGTTTCTTCAGTTCTTCGCTTCTCATCCAAGAAGCTTCAAGAGCTGAAGCCATCGTTCTGAGTTAGAGACTTTGACCTGCCACAAATAGAATAGTACTGTGGGGATTGGAAAGGGGGGGTTGCATGAGAGGGAAAGATACTAGCCACAACAAATTCTTTTCAGGGATTCAAGGTTCTCCTTTGTTCAGCACCAGCCGGAAGTGCAGGGGAGGGTCGGGGACGTTGAGAGAACCGGAGTGGTCCATGTGATGAACTTGTGGGTGTGGGGATGAGGGGTGAACCTTAAGCTGGGTGGAGAACTGTAGGAAAAGTTAGTATCGGGTTGACTATGGTTCATAAACAACATGGCTCTGTTAATACATTGGAATTTGGAAGAAGGCCAAGATTTATTTCTCGGACATTATTAGGAACAATGACAGCTTCTTGGATGAGAAGCAAAACATTTCAAGCGGGAAAAAAGTCCAGTTGCCTTTTGATAAATCATCTTTGGGACAACCATGACTTGGGTGACTGACATTTTTCATAGATATATTATCCAGTGTATCCCTCTACCTCCCTCCCCCTTTGTATCTATCAGGTTGGTAAGGATTTCGTGACAGCTCAAGATGAGTTGCGGAGAATTGCTTCATCCAATGAAAATGTTTTCCGTGTGGAAAGTTTTGATGCCCTTAAACAGCTTCAGAAACAGCTGAAGGATAAGATCTTTAATATTGAAGGTTTGAACTCATCCTTTTCCAATCAGTCTCCTTCTGGTGCTCTTCGGAGGGTGATTTCTTTATTTTTTAAAAAAATTCTTAAAGTTTCTTTCGCAGCTAAACTATAACAGCTTACCTGTTCTTCTCTACGATTTATTTCAAAGCTGAAATAAATAAAAATAATTCATCTCAAGTCCAGGAGATAAAAATCATTGGATGGAGAGCCAACCCACATTTGGTTTTTCAGGGAAGCAATAATTCAGCCCATCTCTAGAGAGCCGAACAAGATAATAAAAAGATAAATGAAACTTTTAAACATTTGGTAAACAGTAATCTCATGAGGGAACAAGAGCATTTGCTTCATTCATGACAGATTAGGTTACTCCAGGTATTACTCAACTTCTGACCAGCCACTTAGTGACTGGTCGAAATTACAACCTACCTCTAAGGCAGTGTTTCTCAATTATTTTCTGTTACGCCCCCCCACCTGGAAAAAATAAACATTCCGTGTGCGCGCCCCATCTCCACTGAGACGATTGTTTGCAAAATTTAGCACATTTTCACTGAAAAAACTCAAGTGATTGTGGTGTAATGTGTTTAAGTGACACCTTAAATTTATTTGACTTCATGCTGTCTGCTACCAACATTTTTAGACACAGTAAACATACTGGTCTTTCCTCATCTCCCACCGTAGTCACATTGAAGCCCAGCACTACATACGCTTCATCATATTTCCTTGTCTTAGCTTTCGGGAGACTTACGTTTGTCACATTATCTCCGTCTCTCTCCTCCTTTCTTTTCATCTCCATTAAATATTTTTCCATGGTGTCTCTTAAATGTTTGTTATGTGCATTTCGTATCTTTTACTCTGTGTTGTGTGCTATTGTTCGGTGCAAAAAAATCCCTACTCCCTACAGCAAAAAAAGCACATTCCCCAGGGTCACGCTTCCCCACCCCCGGCATTGCTCCGTGCCCACCCCATTATTTGAGAAACACTGTTCTAAGGGTACTTATAACCCAGATTCAAAGTTCTAACAGTGACCTCTCCTTGTGGTCACATGACTGCAAAACCATACCATACTGAACCCCAGACTTGTTTAATGACCGCAACATTTGCATAACAGCCACGGTGTCTGTACTTGCTTACTAGCTGACGCTAAAAATGTCCTAAAATTGGGTTGGTTATGTGACTGATCCATTTTACAACTCAGAACTCCTTATTAGTTATGACTATAATGGGGAGGCTATAATAATAATTCAAGCACTCCACAATCTTGACATCATAAAATGAATCTTAAAGTGGCAAAGTTCATAGAAGCCATTGGAAACTGCATAAATTTATCACATACCAGATTCAAATATTTTGATGTTGTGGCCAATTGTTGCTCTTATTAATTATTTTTCTTCTTTGCAAAAGGAGTCTCTAAACCGTCTCCTGATGCCTCAGACAGCATTTTTTTCGAGAAAGAATTTTCCCAAGGTGGATTCAGCTCCCTTCTTACACCAGTGAGTAGACATCACAATACTAATTTATATCCTTTTGTCATATTTTTAAAAAGACTAAAAAAGCAAAGACTTGGGGTTTTGAGGCATGGGATGGATGTTTTAAGCACCCATTCTGACCTGGAGTACTTCTCTAAATCCAAAGGAAAAGGGGAGGAGAAAATTTTCATCTCTCTTTTCATAGCTGAAAGTCACAAGTGGCCCACAATTTGTTTACCTCTATTTTAAGGAAAATAATCATACTTTAAAATAAAAATCCTGCAGAAGGCTGCTCTGAATGCATAGGCAACAGTGAAAAATCAGTTATTAAAATATTTACGTACCCTGTTTACCCGAAAATAAGATCCAATAATAATATAAGCCCTAAGGCTAATAATGTACATTAAGCCCTACCTCAAAAATAAGACAGAGTTAAGATTACCAGCCAGATGGATGTACTTAGTGTCATATTTCCCCCCAAATAAGGCCTAACCGGAAAATAAGCCCTAATGCATCTTTTGGAGCAAAAATTAATATAGGACTTGGTCTTACTTTTCGGGAAATATAGGTACAGTGGTACCTCATCTTACGAACACCTCTTCTAACGAACTTTTCAAGATACGAACCCAGTGTTTAAGATTTTTTTGCCTCTTCTTCCGAACTATTTTCCCCTTACGAACTCAAGCCGCTGCTGCTGGGATGAAGGGGTTTCTTTCCCCCCACTTTTTTGAAGAAAGAAAAGGGAGGGGCGGCTTGGAGGGGGAAAGACTTTGCATTAACAAAAGTAGGAGAACAGTGTGCTTGCAGAGGCACTGAAAGAGTGTTTTTTGAAGAAAGAAAAGGGAGGGGCGCCCCCTTGCCTTTCTTCCTTCCCACTCACCCTTTAGCATAGCCTTGCTTCTTCCACCCACCCCCTTTAGCTGCTCCTCCCTGCCCTCTGTTTGCCTCCCTTCTAAACTTTGGGATTTTCCTGAAGGATTTGCACGCATTACTTGCTTTTACATTGATTCCTATGGGAAACATTGTTTCATCTTACGAACTTTTCACCTTACGAACCTCCTCCTGGAACCAATTAAGTTCGTATCATGAGGTACCACTGTATATTCCTTGTGGGTGAGGGAATGGTGATTCATTTATTTATTTTTCACATTTTTGAACTTTGAATGCTATACAGTTAAAAAAACCCAAATGTCTGGTTCTTTCACATTTCTCCTAATTTTTTCTGGTACGTTTCATCAACATTCCGCAGCCTGCATTGGTTGCTGATTAGTTTCCGGACACAATTCAAAGTGTTGGTGGTGACCTACATGACATCGGACCAAAATACTTATGGGACCGCCTTCTGCCGCATAAATCCCAGCGGCTGATCAGGTCCCACAGAGTTGGCCTTCTCCAGGTCCCGTCAACCAAACAATGTCGTCTGCCGGGGCCTAGGGGAAGAGCCTTCTCTGTGGTGGCGCCAGCCCTCTGGAATCAGCTCCCCCCAGAGATTCAAACTGCTCCCACCCTCCTCACCTTTCACAAGAGCCTGAGGACCTATCTATGTCACCAGGCATGGGGCAACTAATGTATCCCCCTTTCTGACCATTAAAGTTATGAGTGGGTATGATTGTGTAGTATCGATTGTTTTTAAGATAATCGGTTTTAGCTACAGTTTTAATTATTTGATTTGTTTCTGTGTTGTTTTATTGTTGTTGTGAGCTGCCCCGAGTCTTCGGAGAGGGTCAGCATACAAATCTAATAAATAATAATAATTATGATTATGATTATTATGATTATTATTGTTATGTTTATGACGATGATGATGATGATTATTATTATTATTATTTATTGAATTTGTATGCCGCCCCTCTCTGTGGACTCGGGGCGGCTAACAACAGTAATAAAAACAATATGTAGCAATCCAATAATAAAACAACTAAGAACCCTTATTATAAAAACCAGACATACATACTGACATACCATGCATAAACTGTAGAGGCCCAGGGGGAAAGAATATCTCAGTTCCCACACGCCTGATGGCAGAAGTGGGTTTTAAGGAGCTTACGAAAGGCAAGGAGGGTGGGGGCAATTCTGATCTCTGGAGGGAGTTGGTTCCAGAGGGCCAGGGCTGCCACAGAGAAGGCTCTTCCCCTGGGTCCCGCCAAACGACATTGTTTAGTTGATGGGACCCTGAGAAGGCCCATTCTGTGGGACCTAATCGGTCACTGGGATTCGTGCAGCAGAAGGCGGTCCCAGAGATATTCTGGTCCGGTGCCATGAAGGGCTTTATAGGTCATAACCAACACTTTGAATTGTGACCGGAAACTGATCGGCAACCAATGCAGACTGCGGAGTGTTGGTGTGACATGGGCGTTTTTGGGAAAGCCCATGATTGCTCTCGCGGCTGCATTCTGCACGATCTGGAGTTTCCGAACACTTTTCAAAGGTAGCCCCATGTAGAGAGTGTTACAGTAGTCGAGCCTCGAGGTGATGAGGGCATGAGTGACTGTGAGCAGTGACTCCTGGTCCAGATGATGATGATTGGTAGGCATCAATTTACAGCAGTTCACTTAGTGACTGTTTACAATTATAGTGGTACTGGAGAAAAGTGATTTATGACCCTTTTCTACACTTTTGACACCCCCACGATCACGTGATCAAAATTCAGACATTGGCAGCCTGGTTGCAGTGTCCCTGTGTTGTAGGATCATGTTTTACGACTTTTTGACAAACTGAGTCCATGGGGTAGCCAGATTCACTTAACAGCCGTGTTACTAATTTAACAACTGCAGTGATTCGTTTAACAACTGGGGCAAGAAAGGACGTAAAATGGGGGCAAAATTCACTTCAGAAATGTCTCACTTAGCAACAAAAACTTTGGCCTCAGTTGTGTTCGTAAGTTGAGGACCACCTCTGCTTGGTGACAAAGCTACATGTGTGTATAAATTGTCCCTTTTTCATCTCTTCCTTGTTTCCTTTTCTCTTCAGGAACATGCAGTGACTGGGGCTGTCGGTGCTTATAGCTGGACTGGAGGCTTGGAACAATCTTCCCTCGGAGAACCTCCCCAGACCCAATTCCTGAACATCAGTATCAATGAGTCCTATATAGGTGAGTGATGGAGGCCGGGTTTTTTTCTCCACCCTCTGCCCCAGAGTGATAAATTGGTCAAATTCAAGAACCATGGGTTGTTTTTCTCTCTCTTTGCTGGACAGGTTACTCTGTGGCTTTAGCTCACTTTCAGGAAAAGACCTTCTACGTCACTGGAGCTCCTCGGTTCCAGCACATTGGCCAAGTCCTGGTCTTTGAAAGCAAGAGTGGACGCTTAACAGGGAGTATTCAAGGCCAACAGGTGAGGGAGGATAGGAAACGGAATGCAGATCAACCTAACTTGTTGTGCTGGAAGGATCGTAAAACTGCACAGAATGGAGTGCAAAAAACCTGCTCAACGGGCAAACCGGAAGTTCGGAAAAATGGACTTCCGGTTTGCCCATTGTGCTGTTTTTTGCATTTGGGGGATTCAGGAAGTTTCGCTGAAGGCTCTGGAATGCAAAAAACAGCACAAGAGGCAAACCGGAAGTCTTTTTTTCTGAACTTCCGGTTTGTCCATTTGGCCGTTTTTTCACTGTCTTCAGGCTTCAGTGAGGCCTGTGCGCATGATTGCAGACATGGGGGGGGGGATTATATGCATGTACAGGGGCAGCCCGGGGGGTTGTGCACAGTAATGGGCAGCCAAAAATTTTATTGCCACAGTGTGGGTGTGGCTTATTTTGTGGGTGTGGCTTAATGGTCATGTGACTGGGTGGTAGTGGCTTGCTGGCCCTATAACCAGGTGGGAATGACTTGAACTCTTTTGGCACCCAAGGAAAAAAAGGTTTGCCATCACTGCCCTATACTATTTCAGACAAATGGCTTTCCAACATCTTAAAAACTTCCACTGTTGAAGCACTCACAACTTCTGGAGGAAAGCTGTTCCACTGATTAATTGTTCTAGCTTCCAGGAATTTTCTCCTTAGTTCTATGTTGCTCCTCTCCTTGTTTAGTTTCCACCCATTGCTTCTTGTTCTACCCTCAGATGCTTTGTAGAATAGGTTGTCTTCTTCTTTTTTGTGGCAACCCTTGAGATACTGGTACACTGCTGTCATGTCTCCCTTGGTCCTTCATGATGATTCACAAGAATTTAGTCTACTAACAGTCAAACTTAAATTGGTGTTAGCACAGTATTGTGTTGTTCTATGTCTGATCTCTTTACACACACACACACAAAGACAAGAGTGGAAGGATTGCCTAAACAAGCTGGGCAGCTTTTCTTTGTGGGTTAGCTCTTCCCTAAAAATTGCTGACCACAAAGTCTGACCTATTTTCTTGCACACTTTTTCTATTAAGCCTTTTGAAAAGGAGATTAATAACTAATAAGAATGAATAGAGAGAAAAGAAATAAAAGTGGGAGTGGGGAGGCCAAAGAGCACAAGAAGAAAGAAAAAGACACAGAAAGAAGTCGCTTTCTGTTTCTTTACAGCAGTGTTTCCCAATCTTGACTACTTGAAGATATCTGGACTTCAACTCCCAGAATTCCCCAGACAGCATTCGCTGGCTGCGGAATTCTGGGAGTTGAAGTCCAAATATCTTCAAGCTGCCAAGGTTGGGAAACACTGCTTTACAGCAAATATAACTACAGTTACAAAACTAACTCTTGCAAAAAATAAAAGGTTTCTTCTCCCCCCAGTTATCTCTTTCTTCTGATCATTGGGTTTTGTTTTCTTTTCTGCAAAAAAATAATAATCATAAGATGTTTCCAATCAGAAATAAATAGACCACATGATGAGAAAGCAATAAATAATACTATGTCTCAACAGGGTTGCCATGCTAAAACGGCTGGATATCTACGAAATAGATGTCTGCCTACAGACGGTGTGTTGTGCGATCTCAAATAATGTGTTTTCTTCCTTTTTTAGGTGGGTTCTTACTTTGGTGCTGAACTCGCCTCCGTGGATTTAAACAAAGATGGAAATACTGACCTCCTTCTAATTGGGGCTCCTCATTATTACAATGGAAGCCAAGGCGGGATTGTCCATATCTCCTCCATCAACAACATGGTGAGTAAAACCATTGGAGGCCGGAAGAGAAATCTAGGATTGAGAGCAAACTTTCTTACATTTGGTGAATTGTTTTTGGCTCCATTTGTTCATTTCTTGGAGGAAATGCTTAATAATCTCAGTAGGCTTTTCCATGTATAGTGATACCTCGTCTTACAAACGCCTCATCATACAAACTTTTCGAGATACAAACCCGGAGTTTAAGATTTGTTTGCTTCTTCTTACAAACTATTTTCACCTTACAAACCCACCGCCGCCGCTGGGATGCCCCGCCTCCGGACTTCCGTTGCCAGCGAAGCACCCATTTTTGTGCTGCTGGGATTCCCCTGAGGCTCCCCTCCATGGGAAACCCCACCTCAGGACTTCCGTGTTTTTGTGATGCTGCATGGGAATCCCAGCAGGGGAATCCCAGCAGTGCAAAAACGGGTGCTTCACTGACAACAGAAGTCCGGAGGTGGGGTTTCCCAGTGAGGGGAGCCTCACTGAAATCACAGCATCGCAATAACACAGAGGTCTGGAGGGGGGTTTCCCATGGAGGGGAGCCTCAGGGAAATCTCAGCAGCGCAAAAATGGGCGCTTCGGCTGGCAAAAGGGGTGAATTTTGGGCTTGCACGCATTAATTGCTTTTCCATTGATTCCTATGGGAAACATTGTTTCGTCTTACAAACTTTTCACCTTAAGAACCTCGTGCCAGAACCAATTAAGTTTGTAAGACAAGGTATCACTGTATTTCTGCCAAAGGAGGCAGGTCATAACATAATCTTCAATCCTTCTTCACAGCTGTCTGACTATAGATTTTCATGTTTTAGTTTCAAATGCCAAAATCTTTTAAATATATACTTATACACATATATTATATACAGGTAATCTGTCAGTGTTCCAAGTAATGCAGCCGCTAAAATCAGAACTTCAATACAGATAGATTCCTCAAAGAACATGTTGGCTGGTATAAGATTTTTTATTTTTTCTCCACCATGAAATAAAACAACATATAGTTATAAACACAACAACAATGCTTAAAATCAATCATATACAAACTTTTCTTTTCTCATTACTCGCTCCATGGAGGGTCTTATCTCTCCCCGTATAAAATTTACTGTTAAGTTTATACACTATTAGCAATTCTTAAAATTCTAACTTAAAAATATTCCCTCACTGTCTTACTACAAAAGGTTATAACAATGTAAAGAATAATAAAATCTTTTTTATCTAAATTTAATCTTATATCATATAGCTAATTAAAATTTTTCTCTCTATATATGTATCTTTAGTAAAAGAAGCTATTCATAATATGTCAAGGGAAGGCTTGTGATACTGTTCATAGCCAAAAATAGTGTATTTACTTCCACATCTCTATTTCGCGGAAATTTGACTTTCGCGGGCGGTCTCGGGACGCATCCTCCGAAAAAATTGAGGGAACACTGTAATTTAAATAGAATAAAATAACGGAGTTGGAAGGAATCTTGGAGATCTTCTACTCTAATCTCCCTGCTTATAAATATATTCTTTCTTTTACTGTAATATGCAAGAAAGAAATGAATCCATCCAATCCTTTTTTGTGTGACTGATAGCCAGTGATAGCCTTGTTATCTTCTTCAATATGTTCAAAGGTAGCTCTGAAACAGAATAAGAGAATAACAAAAATTGAAAGGATCCTTGAAGGTCTTCTTCTCCAACATCCTGCTCAGGCAGGAAAACTCTATACCAGTTCAGGCAA
Source organism: Erythrolamprus reginae (assembly GCF_031021105.1). NCBI lineage: Eukaryota > Metazoa > Chordata > Lepidosauria > Squamata > Dipsadidae > Erythrolamprus > Erythrolamprus reginae. The sequence continues at coordinate 136,281,491 of NC_091963.1, read as the reverse complement.
ATGGTTGTCCAGGCTCTTCTTAAAATCTTCCAGTGTTGGAGCACTTACAACTTCTAGCGGAAAGTAAAATTACACTAACTAATGTAACTCGTATGCTTCATTCCAGGGTGAACTTGTTCACCGTCAAACATTGCGTGGAATCCCAGGTAATGGACTAGGCCGTTTTGGGGCAGCTCTCTCCACGATAGGCGATATCAGTGGCGATGGCCTTACAGATGTGGCCGTTGGAGCCCCCATGGAGGACGAAAATCGGGGGGCCATTTACATCTTCCTGGGTGAAACAGACCAACTGAAGGAAGTACACAGCCAGGTAAGTCCAAGTGTCAAAAATAAGGAAGGTAAGAATAGCCAACTGAAGCTTCTCTACGTAGGTTGATGTGTTCCAGTCTTGACGATCTCTTTCTTACTTCCTTCTTCCCCGCAGCGGATTTCAGCCACCTCTGTTTCGCCTGTGCTCCAGTTTTTTGGACAATCCATCCAGGGAAGGTTGGATCTGAGCAGGGACGGGCTGACTGACTTAGCCGTTGGAGCTCTTGGAAGGGCAGTAGTGCTTCGGTAGGGAAGGGGGCAAGGGTGGGTTTCAAATTTTTTTTACTGACAGTTCTGTGAGCATGGTTATTTTGTGGGTGGGGCCAGGTGGGTGTGGCTCCAGGTGGGTGTGGCTTAGTAGTCAGGTGGCCCGGGTGGAGGAAGCCAACTTGTAAAATGTGGGGAAACTCACTTAACAATGCTCTTGCTTAGCAACTAAAATTTTGGTCTCAATTGTGGTCATTAATCTTCCTTCCTTCCTTCCTTTCTTCCTTCCTCCCTCCCCCCTACCTCCCTTCCTTCTTTCCTTCTCTCCCCTTCCTTTCCTTCTTTCTTCTTTTCCTTTTCCCTCCTTTCCTTTCTTTTCCTTCTTTCCTTTCTGTCTTTCTTTCTTGTCTTTCTCTCCCTTCATCGTTTTTTCTTTCCTTTTCTTTCTTTCTTTAGAAACATAGAAACATAGAAGAATTGATGGCAGAAAAAGACCTCATGGTCCATTTAGTCTGCCCTTATACTATTTCCTTCCTTCCTCCCTCCCTCCCTCCCTCCCTCCCTCCCTCCCTCTTTCTTTCTTTCTTTCTTTCTTTCTCTTTCTTTCTCTCTCTCTCTCCTCTGTGGTGGGAAAAGGAAGAAAGTACTCTAGGACTGGGAGGGAGGGCGGGCGGGCAGCCTTGTGCTGTTTTTTGCACTCTGGGGCTTCCGGAGGCTTCCAGAAGCGTGCTGGAGGTGACACAGGTCAAAGTCGCACATGTACTTTGATATGGCCCCACGTGCCATCTGTGGCACGCGTGCCATAGGTTTGCGATCACGGGCAGAGGAGGAGCTAACGGCAGATCACTTCCTGCTACCAAGAAAACTACAGCATGAATGACTCCACCAAATTCAACCAGAAGCTAAACGTGACTCAAAAGAGGCTTCACTTTTGTTAATAGTAAAAGAGGAATTGTGTTGCATATTGCATAGAGCAGTGTTTCCCAACCTTGGCCATTTGAATATATCTGGACTTCAACTCCCAGAATTCCCCAGCCAGCATTTGCTGGCTGGGGAATTCTGGGAGTTGAAGTCCAAATATCTTCAAGTGGCCAAGGTTGGGAAACACTGGCATAGAGATACACGGGGATTGTGAAATGGTAACTTCTCCCATGCCAGCACTACGCCTTATCAGAGATCTCCATATTTTGGAAAGCAGATGTTTAGGAAAAACCACAACATCTTTATTCTGTTTTCCAGATCCCGGCCTGTTTTCACTGTCCTCACTTCATTGAGATTCTCCTCCGATTCAATACCTTTGGATGATCCAGAGTGTGGAAACAGGAAGATTTCAAAAATTGATTCTCGCGGGCAAGTCACTCTTTGCTTCAACTTAACTCTTCTCAGCACAAAATGGAGCTCTGGTAACATCTCAGCATGACTGTTATTTTTGCTTCATAATCTTAATTTTTAAAAGATTTTAGGATTCTCTCCTCTTTCCCTCACGTCTTAAGTGTTGATAATTTATTTTGCAGTCAATCTTTTCACCTGCCAATTTACATTTCTCATCAACTGATTTATTTGTATCCTACCTTTTTTATTTGTATAAGTAACTCGAAGTGACAAACACACTTATGGTGTTTCCTGAAAAATAAAACCCAGCTGGAAAATAAACCCTAGCATGATTTTTCAGGATGCTCGTAATATAAGCTCTACCCCCAAAATAAGCCCCAATTAAGGTCATCAGTCTGATATAATAATAATAATAATAATAATAATAATAATAATTATTATTATTATTATTATTATTATTATTATTATTATTATTATTAATTAGATTTGTATGCTGCCCCTCTCCGAAGACTTGGGGCAGCTCACAACAACGATAAAAACAATATTATAATGTATTTTAGTACAACATTTTCCCCCAAATAACCTCTAATGCATCCTTTGGAGCAAAAATTAATATAAGACCTGGTCTTGTTTTCAGGGAAACACAGTTAATACTCCTTTTTAAGCCATAGCTATCAGGTCCTACTACTAATTTCTTCACAACAACCCTGTGAGGTGGGTTGGGCTGAGAGAAAGTGATTGGCCCAAGGCCATTTGGCTGACTTTGTGTCTGACAAAGGACTAGAACTCAGAATTTCCATAATAAAATATAAGATATTGGCATTAATATTTAAAGTCCTTCATGGTTAGGGCCTGGCTATATAAGGGACTTCCTGTCTTTATTTTGTACTCATCTAGCCCTTAAGATTAACAGGAGAGGCCTATTTGAAAATTGCCCCCTGGTCCAAAACTCATCTTCCCAGTATATGGGAGCAGGCCTGGAGTTGTGTTTCATAGCTGTCCTTGCTATGAAATATCCTTTCACAAGGGTGTGTTTAATCCTTGTTCATTTTAATTCTAGAAAATCTGTAAAGATACAATCTGCGGAGAGAGGCGACATACAAATCTAAATAATAAATAAATAAATAAAATAAAGTGAACCTAAGAACAAGGGGGCACAATCTGAGGTTAGTTGGGGGAAAGATCAGAAGGGACGTGAGAAAATATTATTTTACTGAAAGAGTAGTAGTTCTAGCTTCTGAGCTGGGTATCAAACAAACAATGAGCACCAGGACAAAATGTTTACATCAAAATGCATTAAGTGTCAGGATTAAGCATATCCTGAGGTAATATCTCAATGCAGAAGGAAGCCTGAGTAGAGAATGCTGAGCCATTCTGAGGCAATTAAGCATGCAGTAACCTGATTAGGTGATAAGTATTTAAATACACAAGAACTTTCTGTTCTCTGCTCGCTGCTCTCTGACATCTGATCCTGCTCTGTGTGAAGTGTGCTCTAAAGTTGCTGTATTGATTTGTTGGTTCCTGTAAGTTATTGTAACTGAGATAGGTGTAGTGAGACACTAGTGATACTAGTGTGATATATGTATAGTAAAGTAGAATACAGTTAGTAATGTAAATAAGAAGTAAATATATTTTTCCAAGACTTCCTACTGCTGCTAGGTTTTATTGAAGACTTCAACTCCATATCTATTGGTCTGTGGATGGCTGGTTGGGCTGGTTTGCTGCTTGGGCTGCTAGCTTCCTAAAATGCAGCTCTGATATTAAGTTCCAAATTCAATGAGTTTCAAAGCAGTTGAGTACCAGAGTACCAGTATATAAGGCTATGACCCTACATGCATGCCATTGCCAGACGCTGTTCTGGTTTCCGGTATGCAAATGCATGCTGGTCAACTGGTCTTTGCAGGAGCTGGAGCGCCAGAAAAGGGCCAAAAAACAGGCGGTTTTCTTAGCCATTCTGGGTCGCCCGGGCTGTTTTTAGGCCATTATTAGGCCATTTAAGGGAATTGATCCTGGATGAGGAAATATGGGAGCTGAAGGTGCCAAGTTTGAAAAACACTGCTGTAAAACAATGTGTCAGTCATTATGTGAAGTTAGAGGTTTTGCCTGACACAGGTAGCAGCAATAGAGAAATGGGAGGTGTGTGTGTGTGTGTGTGTGAGAGAGAGATTGATTTATACCACCACACATTGAGTCCAAGGTTAACTGAACAAAAGAAGGAACCAGAAATCCCTGCACCGGATTGGTCCACATGATTGCACTTGTGAGTGTGGGGATGTGAAATGAACTTTAACCTGGATGGATAATACAGTGTTCCCTCGCTTTTTGCGGGGGATGCGTTCCGAGACCGCCCGGGAAAGTCGAATTTCCGCGAAGTAGAGATGCGGAAGTAAATACACTATTTTTGGCTATGAACAGTATCCCAAGCCTTCCCTTAACACTTTAACCCCCTAAATTGCAATTTCCCATTCCCTTAGCAACCATTCAGATTATTACTCACCATGTTTATTTATTAAAGTTTATTAAAAAAATATTTATTATAGGCAGACGAAAGTTTGGCGATGACATATGACGTCATCGGGTGGGAAAAACTGTTACAGGGAAAAACCCCGCAAAGTATTTTTTAATTAATATTTTTGAAAAACCGTGGTATAGACTTTCCACGAAGTTCGAACTCGCGAAAATCGAGGGAACACTGTAATAATAAATTATTATTATTATTAATAATAAATTGAACCGTGTGTGAATGCACAGGAGTGGAAATTGATTTATTTCTCAGATGCTGTTTGGTTCGCTGACACAATGATAAATAGCAATATATTCTCATGTTATTTAAATTTTTTCTCTGGATGCTAATTCATCCATTAAGTTGTTCTCTCAATCAATGATCATTTGATTCAGTATTTTTTTCCCTTCTGTCTTTCCTGTCACTCTTTTTTTTAAACAAGCTTCTTTGAGAGCCATAATCAACTTCACCTTCAAAGTTGATGCTAAACAGAATTTTCCACGTCTGATGCTAGAAAACGAGTCACCCAGTTTTTCAGATTCTCTACGACTTGGAATTATGCCCATTTGCATCAACAAGACTCTGTGGGCTCAGGTAGGTACAATTATGACTTTATCCACACTGCCGGAAGAGAATAGTTGGGTCAGCTGGCCGGTAAGCACATGCGTGCTGGAGCTGAGCTAGGGCAACGGCTTGTGTGCCGGCAGATATGGCTCCGTGTGCCACCTGTGGCACCCATACCATAGGTTCGCCATCACTGCAATACGGCAACGGCAGTGATGCAGCCGGTAAACTTCCCCTCTTAGCAAGAACTCATATGTTTTCACAGAAATGCATATATATACTAAACCTGTGGATACGGAGGTGACGCTAGAAATTTATTTTGATTTCCACTTTGAGATCTAATCTGATTTCCAGTTTGGGGCTAATGGGAATGACGAGGATTTTGTTGCCCTGGGATGATTAAATGAAGACTTCTTGGTGCTTTCTAACTGATTACCTGGAGAGAGCATGAATTTATTTGTAGTGTTTTCAGCATGTTTACAGCATAATGCCTCCTCCTTCTGACTAGTAGGACTTGAGTGTGGTGTGATTGTGTAGCTTGATTGTTTTTAATGATAGTGGGTTTTTTAACTATTTTTTTTCCTTAACATCGGATTTATATTGTACTGTTATTGTTGTTGTGAGCCACCCTGAGTCCTTGGAGAGGGGCGGCATACAAATCTAATAAATTATTATTATTATTATTATTATTATTATTATTATTATTATTATTATTATTTTGTTATTGCTATTGTTATTATTGTTATTAATGTTGTTGTTGTTGTTGTTGTTGTTGTTGTTATTATTATGTCAATGCAACATAGCAAATGAGATCACTATGCTGGATTTCGTATTTCATCACCAGCTGGGTGCTTCCCAAGCACTTAGGACTGCGTGATGTATCGGTGAATTATGGTTGCCAATCCCAGTAAAGCGGCCTTTTGCAATTGACAGATGGAGATTTTGTCAATTCCGATGGTTTCCAAATGTCCGCTGAGATCCTTTGGCACTGTGCCCAGCGTGCCAAGTACCACTGGGACCACTTTCACTGGCTTATGCCAGAGTCGTTGCAGCTCAATTTTTAGATCTTTGTATTTCACTAATTTCTCTAGCTGCTTCTCCTCAATTCTGTTGTCTCCTGGGATTGCGATGTCAATGATCCATACTTTCTTTTTCTCCACAATCAGGATGTCTGGTGTGTTATGCTTCAGAATTTGGTCAGTCTGAAGTCGGAAGTCCCACAGTAGTTTTGCTTGCTCATTTTCGACCACTTTTTCGGACTTATGATCCCACCAGTTCTTTGCCACTGGTAGATGGTAGTTCTGGCACAAGTTCCAGTGGATCATCTGTGCCACAGCATCATGTCTATGCTTGTAGTCAGTCTGTGCAATCTTTTTGCAGCAGCAAAATTATTATTATTATTATTACTATTATTATTATTGTTGTTGTTGTTGTTATTATTATTGTTGTTGTTGTTGTTGCTGTTGTTATTATTATTATTTCAAAGTGTTTAGAGGTGAAGTAGATTGGCTTCAAATGGTTTGGTGAGAAATAGAACGGATGCCTTTGGAGTTCTTGCTGAGTGTAATTGTAAGAACTTTTATAACACCGAATGGAGAAATGTCTGATCTCTTTTTTAATTGGCCACAGGTCTGCCTCGATGACTCCTTCTCTCCAGTTGTGCTGCGGACAAAGTTCTCAGTTCGGGGGCTACCAGATAACACGAATCTGCAACCTGTCCTTCACCCCGAGACAAAAACCCTCATTGACCTTGAGGTATTTTTCTGTTGTCTGTCCTAGCACTTTCTTTACCTAGAACAGGTTTCCCCAAACTTTGGGCCATGACCCACTACTGGGTTCGTGGTCTAATTGCCACAGAGCCACGTGACTGGACAGCCGGTGTGCACAGCTCTATGTGTGTTCACAGCCCCACTTGTGTGAGTGTTGTCACAGGGAACTTGAGGCCCCATTTGTGTGAGTTTCGGCACTGGCACTTGTGACCCTTTATGCACCACAAAAGTTGTGGGTGCTCCTATATGCGCCCATGCGCTTGCCCCTCCCACAACACCAACCCCTCTTTCTCTCCCCCACCTCCTGCTTCAAGCCACCAACCGGAAAGTTTGGCGAACTCTGATTTAGAACTAACATCTCCTCTGTCATGAGCAAGACCTCAGCATTTCTGGCTTTGTGTCAATCTGTTCCATCTGCCACCAAGAGCTGGGGAAGAGCAGTGGTTAGAATGCAGTATTGTAGGTTAATTCTGCCGACTGCCAGGAGTTCGATTCTCACCAGTTCAAGGCTGACTTTCCATCTTTTGAAGGTCGATAAAATGAGAACCCGGATTGTTGGGGGCAGTGTGCTGACTCTGTAGACAACTTAGAGAGGGGTATAAAGCCCTGGGGAGTGATATATAAGTGATATACAGTGGTACCTCTACTTATGAACTTAATTCATTCCGTGACCATTTATTTATTTATTTATTATTTATTATTTAGATTTGTATGCCGCCCCTCTCCGAAGACTCGGGGCGGCTCACAACAAGATAGAACAAATCATAAATAATCCAAATAACTTTAAAAAATTTAAAGATTTAAAAGAACCCCATATGCTAACAGACACACACACAAGCATACCATGTATAAATTGAACATGCCCGGGGGAGGTGTTTCAATTGCGCCATGCCTGACGGCAAAGGTGGGTTTTAAGGAGTTTATGGAAGGTAGGAAGAGTAGGGGCAGTTCTAATCTCTGGGGGGAGTTGGTTCCAGAGAGCCGGTGCCACCACAGAGAAGGCTCTTCCCCTGGGGCCCGCCAACTGACATTGTTTAGTTGACGGGACCCGGAGAAGGCCCACTCTGTGGGACCTAATCGGTCGCTGGGATTCGTGCGGCAGGAGACGGTCTCGGAGATATTCTGGTCCAGTGCCATGAAGGGCTTTAAAGGTCATAACCAACACTTTGAATTGTGACCGGAAATTGATCGGCAGCCAATGAAGACTGCGGAGTGATGGTGAAACATGGGCATACCTAGGTAAGCCCATGACTGCTCTCGCAGCTGCATTCTGCATGATGTGAAGTTTCCAAACCCTTTTCAAAGAGAGCATTACAGTAGTCGAACCTCGAGGTGATGAGGGCATGAGTGACTGTGAGCAATGAGTCCCGGTCCAGATAGGGCCGCAACTGGTGCACCAGGCGAACCTGGGCAAACGCCCCCCTCGCCACAGCTGAACCATGTTCTTAAGTAGAAAAGTTTGTAAGAAGAAGCAATTTTTCCCATAGGAATCAATGTAAAAGCAAATAATGTGTGCGATTGGGGAAACCAAAGGGCAGGTAGAGGCCCTTTTTCCTCCCAGGAGATTCCTAGAGAGGCCCCACAGAGGCTTCTCACCATCTTTTCCAGCCCTGTTTCCTCCCAGGAAATTCCTAGAAAGGCCCCACGGAGGCTTCTCCCTGTCTTTTCCGGTTACAGTTTCAGAGGCTCGGGTTTGTACGTGGAAAATGGTTCTTGACAAGAGGCAAAAAAAATCTTGAACACTCGGTTCTTATCTAGAAAAGTTCACAAGTAGAGGCATTCTTAGGTAGAGGTACCACTGTATGTGCTTATTTTTGCTTATTTCACACACTTTTCACTTCCTGAAACAAACTTGCAGTCACATTTGTAAGCAAACCTATTCACAAGAGGGTTCTTTGCATCTCCTACAAAAGCTAAGTTTGCTATAAACACAAAGCTTTGGTACAGATCGTCCTCAACTTACGACCACAGTTGACCCCCAAATTTCAGTTGCTGTTTCTCTCATATTTTGTCAGGTTCCCTTCCAGAAAAACTGTGGTCAGGATGGAATTTGTGTGCCTGATCTTTCAGTATCTTTTAACTTCTCGGGGTAAGTGACACGTGTGTCCATAGTCTTTAATACGGCAAACTCGGAGCATCCCAGGAAAATATGTGAAATGATGGAAGAGCCAGGAGAAACACCTCAACCATCCACTAGGAAGTGCTGCCTTTAGTAGGACGCTGGGCACAAGCTGAGGGTTAAACCCAAGATTTATGATCAAATCCTATATAAAATACAGAGCCTGTGAAAGTTGTTTCTTCCACAATCCGTTTTATATAGCCGGTCCAAGTTGCATCGCTTGGATTGTGTCCTGTATCCATTTCTATCAGTCCTTTAGTGCTGGAGATGGGCAGTTTAGTAATTTGCAATAAATTTGGACCACCAGCCCCCTTTTTAAATTTCTTTTGTGTGATGCTAACATTGACCATTAGATTAGAAGGTGTTGTATTAATTTCCTTGTAATTCCTGTATTAGATTTTGGTACCAATTTCTTTCTTTCTTTCTTTCTTTCTTTCTTTCTTTCTTTCTTTCTTCTTTCTTTCTTTCTTTCTATCTATCTATCTATCTATCTATCTATCTATCTATCTATCTATCTATCTATCTATTTATTAGATTTGTATGCCGCCCCTTTCCGTAGACTCGGGGCGGCTCATAACATAATAAAACAATTCATAACAAATCTAATAATTTACAATTTAAAATTTAAAGTAGTTAAGAAAACCCCATTTTTAAGCAGACATACCTACAAACATACCATACATAAATTATATAGATTGTATGCTAAAGCAATTTTTCTAATACAAAATACTTCTATGAGATACGGTATGTTGAATCATTAATCCTAGAAAGAATTAGTTTACTTTTGATATATGCTTTCTGAAATTATTCTATCTAGATGTAGGGGAGATAAAAGAGATAAAATGTCACCAAGAGTCCTTGGCATTGAGAAAATATTTTCCTTTGTTCTATTACAGATCTAAAGGACTGAAGCTGAGCCCAAATTTCATACTGAACTTAACAGTGAAACTAGAAAATCTCGGAGAATTGGCATATGAGCCGGCCATTTTTTTTAACTACTCTTCTGTTTTATCCTTCCAGGGAGCTTCAGTTCTTCAAGTGAGTTTGATGGGATTTTCGGGGTTATAGTGGGGAGGAAAAGAATATGGGGGTGGGAATTAAGATGGAGATGCTGGACTTTTGCAATTCAGAATTCAGGTGTCACCATCAGGGTATGACCTTGCTGAGTTGGCTGATCTAGAAAAAGATAAGCTACTATACACTCTATAGAGAAGACCAGCTAGCAGGAGAAATATTGCAACTGCTGTATATTAAGAAGGAGCAAATCCAATACTTACCAATACTGATGATGTTACCTAGTTGGGTAATGAAATGTCTGCAAACAAACAACCAAGCTCAGAGACCACCAATTAATAATAATAATAATAATAATAATAATAATAATAATAATTTATTAGATTTGTATGCCGCCCCTCTCCGAAGACCTGGCTCACAACAATAATAACAAGTGACAAATCCAATATTTAAAAAACATCTAAAAACCCGTCACTAAAACCATACAACACAGTCATGCCATACATAAACTATATAAACCTGAGGATAACGAAATTTCCCCATGCCTAGCAACATAGGTGGGTCTTCAGTAACTTATGAAAGGCAAGGAGGGTGGGGGGCGATTCTAATCTCCGAGGGGAGTTGATTCCAGAGAGCCGGGGCCGCCACAGAGAAGACTCTTGCCCTAGGGCCCGCCAGACGACATTGTTTAGTTGACGGGATGCGGAGAAGGCCCACTCTGTGGGACCTTATCAGTCGCTGGGATTCATGCGGCAGAAGATGGTTCCGAAGGTATTCTGGTCTGATGCCATGTAGGGCTTTATAGGTCATTATCAACACTTTGAATTGTGATGGGAAACTGATCGGCAGCCAATGCAAGCCTCAGAGTGTTGATGAAATGTGAGAAGCGCTGTTGCCCGTCTGTCACCTTCCGAAACAGCCAGGGGGCATCTCGACATTCTCCCGAACACCGAACCCGGAAGTTCGGCAGAGGTTTGGGTTCGGCGTTCGGGTTCAGGAGAATGCCAAGAAGCGCCGCCGCCCAGCTGTCATCTTCGCAGAAGAGCCGCAGAGCTGTCGGCCGGTCGGGAGGCTCAAACGGAGGTGAGGAATCCCAATAGGGAATTCCAGGGGCGGAGCTTTGACGTCACGAAGACGTCCTTCCTGGAGTCCACATTTTGGCCGGCCAGGAAGGACATCTCCATGACATCAAAGCTCCGCCCCTGGAATTCTCTATTGCTGAATGTCCGAGTTTGGCGTTCACAGCAGTGGGTTCGTAAGGCGAAAGAAGTTCATAAGAAAAGGCAAAAAAATTCCGAACCCTGCGTTCGTATCTCGAAAAGTTCGTATGATGAAGGGTTCGTATCACGAGGTACTACTGTATTAATTTTCCCCTTAAATATCGGGGAAAAAGAAAGATCAACCGAAAGAAAATTTCTTTGTCTACCAGCAGACAAATAATGAGAATTGGATTAGCTAGATTTAATGAGCTGGTAGAGTATTAACAGAATAACAGAGTTGGAAGGGACCTTGGAGGTCTTCTAGTTCAAACCCTTGCTCAGGCAGGAAGTTCTATACCATTTCAAACAAGTGGTCGCCCAGTGTCTTCTTAATAACATCCAATGTTGGAGCACCTATAACCTCTGGAGGGAAGCTGTTACACAAGTTAATTATTCTCACTGTCAAGGGATTTCTCCTTAGTTCTAGGTTGCTTCTCCCCTTGTTTAGTTTCCACCCATTGATTCTTGTCCTGCCCTCAAATGCTTTGGAGAATAGCTTGATTCCCTCTTCTTTGTGGCAGCCCATGAGATGTTGGAACCCCACCTTAGTCCTTTTTCTCATTAAACTAGACATACCCAATTCCTACAACTGTGCTTCGTATATTTTAGTTCCATAGTTTGGAACTATTCCTGAAAGCCTTTACTTGCATTCCCATTAAATGTACATTTAATGGCAAAAGTTTAACTGGGAATATGTATCTATTGAAGTTCTGTGTGCCTGGGTAGCTTGCAAAAGACAGATAGCCTGGTTCTCTTGTACAGTGTTCCCTCGCTTTTCGCGGGGGATGCGTTCCGAGACCGCCCGCGAAAGTTGAATTTCCGCGAAGTAGAGATGCGGAAGTAAATACACTATTTTTGGCTATGAACAGTATTACAAGCCTTCCCGTAACACTTTAAACCCCTAAATTGCAATTTTCCATTCCCTTAGCAACCATTCAGATTATTACTCAACATGTTTATTTATTAAAGTATATTTAAAAAAAATATTTATTAAAGGCAGACAAAAGTTTGGCAATGACATATGACGTCATCAGGTGGGAAAAACCACGGTATAGGGAAAAAACCCGCAAAGTATTTTTTAATTAATATTTTTGAAAAACCGTGGTATAGACTTTCCGCGAAGTTTGAAGCCGCGAAAATTGAGGGAATACTGTATATCGCTTTCCTTTATATTCCCCGGGCATGATCTGATATTTTTTTTAAAAAACATTCTCTCTCTGTTTCAAGTCGAACTGGCCCCTGTTCCCAGCTTGTCAGATGCACGCATATCCAGGAAATGCCTACGTACGCTACAGCTCCTGCCATTTCAGGCCTCCCGCTCTCAGGGCTGGCACTTGGGTAAGATATGGGAAGTCAAGTCAAACACAGAAGCAAAGGAGGGCTGTGAGAACGAAAGTGTGTGAAAACAAAATGGGAAAACTAAAAAGTTCCTGTGTGCACGATGCCAGTATAAGCCTTGTGTCCCAGTTCTGCACAATTACAATTGCAGGGAAAGAGAAAGAATTCAGCATTCTCTTGTTTTGCAAGGAAAACTTTTCTACTCCACACATTGATAAATGCAATTGTGATGGGAATGCAACTTTAAAAGCCAGCAGAAGAAAAGTGGAAAAGGCATTGAGAGACAGGGCACAGATTATAGTGTTCATTTATTTATTAAATGTATATACCACCCTGTCACAGTCTAAAGTGGCATACACATGAATTAATTAATGAATTTTTGGATGCTGGTTCCCATGGACTCCAAAACTTTCACCATGCTGAATCAGGCCAAAGCGCATCGAGTCCAGCATTAGTGGCCCACCAATTGTACATGGGGATCATTTCCATTTATTACTGGCAGGGAACAAGGAATGGAACTTTCTTTCTTTCTTTCTTTCTTTCTTTCTTTCTTTCTTTCTTTCTTTCTTTCTTTCTTTTTCCTTCCTTCCTTCCTTCCTTCCTTCCTTCCTTTCTTTCTTTCTTATTTAATTAATTACTAAATGGAAATTATCCCCATGTACAATTGGTGGGCTACTGTGTGACACAGAATGCTGGACTCGGTGCGCTTTGGCCTGATTCAGCATGGTTCTTCTTTTGTTCTTATGTTCTTATGAAACAGAATCAGTTCCATAACTAAAAGAGAAACAGGCAAATACATAACATTTCTACAAACTAGGGTCTCTGAGTTTCTACCACAACCAATAAGATAGGTTGGTGAAAGTTTTGGAGTCCATGGGAACCAGCATCCAAAATTCAGGTAGTGCTCAAATTACAGTTTATTTAGTGACTGTTCAAAGTTACAACGGCACCAAAAGAAAGTGACTTATGACCATAGAAACATAGAAACATAGAAGACTGACGGCAGAAAAAGACCTCATGGTCCATCTAGTCTGCCCTTATACTATTTCCTGTATTTTATCTTACAATGGATATATGTTTATCCCAGGCATGTTTAAATTCAGATACTGTGGATTTACCAACCACGTCTGCTGGAAGTTTGTTCCAAGGATCTACTACTCTTTCAGTAAAATAATATTTTCTCATGTTGCCTTTGATCTTTCTCCCCAACTAACTTCAGATTGTGTCCCCTTGTTCTTGTGTTCACTTTCCTATTAAAAACACTTCTCTCCTGGACCTTATTTAACCCTTTAACATATTTAAATGTTTCGATCATGTCCCCCCTTTTCCTTCTGTCCTCCAGACTATACAGATTGAGTTCATTAAGTATTTCCTGATACGTTTTATGCTTAAGACCTTCCACCATTCTTGTAACCATTTGTTACATGTATGACCATTGCAATATCTGCATGATCAAGTGTTCATAATTCAGATGCTTGGCAACCAGCTCCTATTTATGATGGTTGCAATATCCTGGATCAAGCGATCCCCTTCCTACAAGCAAAGTCAATGGACTTGTTTGATCAAAGAAAAGAAAAATACTTTTGTTTCTACTTAGAAACCGATTGTGGACTTTGTGCTTGAGGTGGGAAAAAATGAAACTTTGATTTTGGATTTTACTGATTAGATAGATTGGTTGTTATGGAAATGGCTAGTTTATACTACCATGGAAGAGTTAAAAGTTGTGGTTTGATGTTACTGTCTTATTCTATTGCACCAGTCCAGAAGTCAACACCTCTTTGTTTTTCTTTTTTCCCTTCTGTTCTACACTTCCCCCTTCCCCTATCCCCTACCATTTGCTTTTATATTTTTACATTTTATATTATAAACTAATGAAAAAATGTAAAATTGGACAAGGAAAGCTAATGGAGAAAACAGAGTCATTGAACAATCATATTACCTTACTAACTTAACAACTGGAGAGATTTATTTAACAACTGTGACAAGAAAGGTCATAAAATAGGGCAAAACCCACTTAATGAATGTCTCAGTTAGCAACAGGAATTTGGGGCTCAATTATGGTCATAAGTCAAGGTCTACCTGTATTTGGGATGCTGCAGCTGGTGAGGAGAAGGGAGCTGTTTTAGCTAAAGAAAATGGCTGACAATTTACCTGAAGAAAATGGCTGACAAAAAAGAAAATGGGGTTGAACAGTAAAGCCAGCGTGCTAATGGGCTGTGCCATCTCTTATGTTCTTTTTTGAAGGCCTTTCTTCGGGTTTCCTTCCGCTCCTCCAAAGGTGATACCTGGCCAGACAAGTTCGTTTACTTCACCATCCGTGCACACAGGTAAGGAACCCGAGATAGTGTTTGCCCCCCATCCCCTTGCAAGTTTCTGATTGGCTTCTCCTAACTGCGTTCTCCCTTTTTGGTCTCTTCCAGTTTGAATGAGAGCAATGTGCAGGAAAACAATGAGGCTACCGGACGGCTGCCTGTTTTGCAACCCGTCAACATCATAGTGAAAGAGTAATTCTGTCTGCTATTTTTGTGGTTTCCTTCCCCGAGAGCCAATTTACCAGGAATGACCCTGGTTTCTAGCTAAAATGTTGAAAAAGGAGCTGGGAAACAGGGATTCGAATCCATTCTCAGCCACATTCTCTTGTCTTTGGCCTAGTTCAGTGCTTCTCAAATAGTGGGGTGGGCCCCCTTGGGGGGGCATGGAGCGATGCCAGGAGGGCGAGTAACCCCAGGGAACGTGCTTTTTTTGGCTGCAGGGAGTAGGGTTTTTTTTTGCACCAAACAATAGCACACAGCAAAGAGCAGGAGATATGAAGTGCAGATAACAAACCCTTAAGGGACACCATGGAAAAATATTTAACAGAGATGAAAAGAAAGGAGGAGAGAGACAGAGATAATGAGACATATGTAAGTCACCGGAAAGCTAAGACGAAGAAATATGACGAAGCGCATGTAGCGCTTGCCTTCACTGTGACTACAGTGGGAGACGAGGAAAGACCGGTATGTTTACTGTGTCTAAAAATGTTGGCAGCGGACAGCATGAAGCCAAAAAAATTAAGGTGTCACTTAAACACATTATACCCCTATCACGATGATAGGTCACTTGAGTTTTTTCAGCGAAAATGTGCCAAATATTGCAAACAATGGTCCCAGCAGGGAGTTGTGTTTATATGTGAAATATTTACTTCTTCCTGGGGGTGCATAATAGAAAATAATTGAGAAGCACTGCCCTAGTTCCACTTTCCCAGCCCAAGAACCAGGGTAGTGTGAGAGTGAAGGTCAGTATGGTACGGTACAGGCACTCTGGTAGTGGCCTGTCAATGATGTAATTTTGGCACCACAGCTCCGGTGCTGTCTGTGCGTACCGCCATATTTTTTGGGGTAATTTTTAGTGATTTTTTTTGCTTTGTTAGCATGCACAGAAGTAAAATCATCCCTCTGAGCATGCGCAGAAGTAAAATCGTCTCTGAGCATGCGCAGAAGTGAAATCGCTGTTCCAATGATCAACCACTCTGACTCTCAGGAGCTGAGCTAGGGCAAGGGCTCGCGTGCCAGCAGATATGGCTCTGCATGCCACCTATGGCACTTGTGCCATAGGTTCACCATCACTGCTATAGATTAAAGATTTGGGATTGTAGTGATTGACTGCTAGCCGGTGTTCACGAATCCTGGTTTTAACTGACGTGGTTGTTTGTCCCACGGGGAATGAACCTTCACCCTCATCCTACACCTGAACTACAGATATTCACCACTATTGCAAATCAGTTTAGTCCTGGATTAACAGCAGGGACTTCCATATTATAACAACCTGCTGTGACTTGGGCCCAGTTGTGTTCTCACAGCTCAGCCTGCTTGTTGCTGAAGGAAGAAGTAAGACTCTGCCCCTTTCGTGATCCAAATGGAGGCTTCTCTTTTCCTTTCTAGGCTCCAGTCCACTTCATATCTCAACTTCTCCACTCAGGAACCAGGGAAGAAAACACTTACACATAGCTATGAGGTAATGGATTGGTCTTTCCCCCCCCTGTTGGTTTAACAATGTTGTGAGCCGCTCTGAGTCTCCGGAGAGGGGCAGCATACAAATCTTATTATTATTATTATTATTATTATTATTATTATTATTATTATTATTAATAATAATTTGTCCAAATTGATTCCATCCATCTGCTCTGGTCTTCTCAAGCAGGCCTGCTAAGAGTCTACCTTGCTCAGGGGCGAAAGGCTACCAGTTTGGCCTGGTCCAGGTATACTGGTAGTGACAGCCGCTGGTGAATTGGAGAATTGGTAGCGGTGGCAGCACAAGGCCCAGCCCACCTGCCCGGATGCTGCCATTTTCTTGTTTTTAACCCTCTGTGTATACACAAAGCCTTCTGCGCATGCACAGAGGGTGAAAAAGTGTACGCTTCCGAACCATTAGGGAAGGTAAGTAGATTTCACCACTGACCCTGCTAGTGAAGTTTGAAAGACTGTGATGAAATAGGGGGGGGGGCTTCTTTGTGGTGGCCCCATATTCCAAACATACTGTGTCCTCACATTCCTGAAGAGTGTTAAAAACTCCTGTTTTAGTGCATTTAGCTCCATTTGATTGTAGGCATTCATCTGTATAGGTTGAGGAAGCCTTTGATTTATGACCATTTGTTAGTGACCACTGAAGTTAGGAATTCCTGTAATAAAATGATCTGGGATATCTTATTGTGCTGAGTTATCTGACTGGGAAAAGTTGAGCTTGTACCAGAACAAACAGTCTTTCTGGGGCAGTGGAGAAATCTACTTACCTTCCTTACCAGTTTGGAAGTCCGTGCAGCATCGTTATATACACTTTTTTACCCTCTGGGCATTCACGGAAGTCTTAGCGCATGTGCAGTGGGTTAAAAACAAGGAAATGGCAACTTTCGGGCAGGTTGGCGAAGCCTCACTCTACTGTTGCTACCAGTAGGATTTCACCACTCTCTGGGGTCTTTTTGAGAGGTCTTTTTTTTTTGGGGGGGGGGGAGGTGTGATAATTTCTCTCTCTCTGAAAAAAAATGATTAAAAAAACTGCTGAATTTTTATGGTTATGACCTTGGCATAGGACCAGACTACCTCCGAGACTGCCTTCTGCCGCACGAATCTCTCAAGCATATTGAAATCTATCAGGACAAATGCACGGCATGTTCTGAGGACTTTTTGATCTCTTGACACGTTTATTCTGCCAACATCTTCTTCTCTACCTGATTCCATTTCTTCCAAATGTATTCAATTTCCCTTTTCTTGTTCCGGCAGGTGAAGAATTTGGACTCGAACGCCACTGCTCTCAATGTAACATTTGAGCTTCCTTTGAATACAAAACATGGATTCTTTTGGAATATAATGCCATCCTACAGTGATGTGGTAAGAAGACTATTGGTTGATTGTTTTTTTGTTTGTTTAATCAGTCAGTCAGTCAAGTATGTATTCTAGTTTCAGCTGTGGTTGAAAGTTGAGGCCTATCTGTATTTTATAAACCTGTAGCAAATTTATTCCACGCATGTCTGTTTTTTGTGTGATTAAAACTACACTTGAATAAGAGTCGTGTCATCCAGTTTGGGAAATAGGAAGCTCAGTTGGGACGGAACAACTGATATGGAGGTGCAGATTCAATAATTCCTCTGTAGAAGTAGATCAGCAGCTCCTTGGACAGTTTGAGCTTCCTGAGTTGACGCAGAAACAACAATCTTTGTTGTGCTTTTTCGATGATGTTTTTGATGTTAGGTGACCATTTTAGGTCTTGAGATATGATAGAACCTAGAAATTTGAAGGTCTCTACTGTTGATGCTGTGTTGTCTAGTATTGTAAGAGAAGGTAGAGAGAGAGAGGGGTTTTCCTAAAGTCTATCACCATTTCTACAGTTTTCAGTGTGTTCCACCTTTCATCGTTGTCTCAAATGGGACCTATCACTATTGTATCATCTGCAAACATCAGTAGTTTAACAGATGCATCGTTTGAGATGCAGTCATTGGTGTATAGAGAGAAGGGAAGTGTTGGGAGTACATAGCCTTGGGGGACCCCTGTGCCCCAAGGTATGTGATGTGATTTTGCCGAGCTTCACTTCTGCTTCCTGTCTGTTAGGAAGCTTGTGATGTACTTACAAGTGTGTTCAGGTACCGCTAGCTGATTTAGTTTAGTTAAAATAATGTCTGGTATGCATGCAAGAAAGAAAGAAAGACTAATCATAGAACTATTTATTGTTTTTCCACATAAGATTAACCATGAAATGGCCATTAACTTGTTCACATTAATTAATTTATTTATTAGATTTGTATGCCGCCCCTCTCCGTAGACTCTGGGCGGCTAACAACCGCAAAAAGACAATATGAACAAATCTAATACTAAAAGTAATGTAAATCCCCCCCCCCCCCCAGTTTAAGAAACCAATCATACATACAGACATACCATACATAAATTTTATAATTTTATATATAGGGGGAAGGGAATATCTCAATTCCCCCATGTCTGATGACAGAGGTGGGTTTTAAGGAGCTTACGAAAGGCAAGGAAGGTGGGGGCAACTCTGATCTCTGGGGGGAGTTGGTTCCAGAGGGTCGGGGCCGCCACAGAGAAGGCTCTTCCCCTGGGTCCCGCCAAACGACATTGTTTAGTCGTTTTGTGATACTCCTGTTTCTTTCATAACATCACTTGGTACATTTTCTTGTTAAGTTCCACTCATGCGAAATTGCTTTTCTTTTTCCCCCCCTAGGAAAATAACTTCTGCACATCATTGCTTACTCTCAGAACAGGAATCAACAAGAAGAATGCCACAAAACGCCTCACGGTAAGAATTTGGTATAGGTAGTCCTTGACTTACGCCCACAATTGAAAGCATAATTTCCATTACAAACCAAGATGGTTTTTAAGCAAGTCCAATTCTGTGACCATTTTTTGACATGGTTGTTAAGGGCATCACTGCAGTTGTTAAGTCCTTATGTGAATCCAGCTTCCCTCATTGAGTTTCTTTGTTGTGAACCAGCTGGATAGGTTACAAATGGAGACCAAGTGAACCTGAGACGTTGCCACCGTTATAAATACAGGCCGTTATAAATAAATTCAGGTTTGCCAGGCAGCCGAATTTTGATCCTATGTCTGTAGGGAAGTGTGACTGTCATCAATGTGTGGACTGGTTGTGAGTCATCTTTTCAGTGCAGTTTTAATTTTGAACAGTCACTTAATGAATGGTTGTAAATCAAGGACTACCAGTATGCACCTTCCTTAATATCTCTTTATGACAAAAGTACTTCAACTGAAGCCATGTGCATTTTTGTCTGAGATGGTGGTAGCAAGTGGCAATACCATTTATTTATTCATTCATTCATTCATTCATTCATTCATTCATTCATTCATTCATTCATTCATTCATTCATTCCAATACACAATGAGGGTTTTAGTGGGTATATATCTATATACACATAGTAAAATACATGATGAAGGTTATAGAGGAGATATACTCATAGTAAAATATATCTAAGAAAGAATAGAAAAGAAGATATAATAATAGAACATGTCAATGAAAAAATAGAAGAAGAGATATAGGAATAGAAGAAAGGAATAGGAGATATAGGAGAGCAATAGGACAGGGGACGGAAGGCACTCTAGTGCACTTGTACTTGCCCCTTACTGACCTCTTAGGAATCTGGATAGGTCAACCGTAGATAATCTAAGGGTAAAGTGTTAGGGGTTTGGGGATGACACTATGGAGTCCGGTAATGAGTTCCACGCTTCAACAACTCGGTTACTGAAGTCATATTTTTTACAGTCAAGTTTGGAGCAGTTAATATTAAGTTTAAATCTGTTGTGTGCTCTTTTGTTGTTGTGGTTGAAGCTGAAGTAGTTGTTGACAGGCAGGACGTTGCAGCATATAATCTTGTGGGCAATACTTAGATCTTGTTTAAGGCGGTCTTAGTTCTAAACTTTCTAGGCCCAGGATTGAAAGTCTAGTCTCATAGGGTATTCTGTTTCGAGTGGAGGAGTGAAGGCAAATATATGTGTACCAGGATAATGTTGCAGGACCACTTTTGAGGTCAATCACCGCAACCAGAACCTTAGTCTTCAAAGCTTTTGCAGTCATGCTAGAGCCCATCCTCAGGGAACTTCTCTCTTTCAGAATATGTGCTATGGGCTATTCTATACGCCATCACTCTGCTAAACAAATAATTTCCTCAACACTGTCAGACTTTTTACTAAATCTGCATTTCTATTTCTACTAGTTTTACTCATCATTCCTATCATCCTTTTCCTCCCACCTAGGACTGTATGACTGTACCTTGTTGCTTGTATCCTAAGATTTTATTAATATTGATTGTTTCTTTATTGCTTATTTGTCCCCTATGACAATCATTAAGTGTTGTACCACATGATTCTTGACCAATGTCTCTTTTTCTTTTATGTATGCTGAGAGCATATGCACCAAGACAAATTTCTTGTGTGTCCAATCACATTTGCCCAATAAAAAAAATTATATTCTACTCAATTCCATTCTTTGTCAAGTGGACCAGGTGCCTCCATTCGACCACCTTCAATTTAAGTGAAACTTTGCACATATATTCCTTATGGTATAAAACTGAGCTGTGTAAAATTTTAACCTAAAAATCCACACCCCTCAGTTTTATACCATAAGGAATATATGTGCAAAGTTTCATTGAAATTGAAGGTGGTCGAGTAGGGAAGATTTTGAAAATTGGTCCACTTGACAAAGAATGACCCATGTAGCATTTACGTGGGGCTTGGTTGCGGATATGCAATGAACAAAAACATACAATTTCTCAGCTACTAAGATATAAGATATAATTGCATCTATAGATTTCCCTTGATCTAGATGAGTTGTCCATATATTTTTGAAGTGGAGGAGCTGCAGGTTGTAGGATAGTTTTTTTCTGAAACCAAATTGTTTGTTAGAGAGCAAATTATTAGTTTCTAGATGGAGAGTAATTGATTGGTTTATAATTGATTCCATGACTTTGCATGTGACACATGTAGGCTGAAGTTTCCAAGGTTCGTGCTGTTGTAAAATGGAATGTTTGCAACTGTCATTTCTTCCTAGTATGTAGGAATATACTTCCTAGTATATACTAGGAAGAAATGACAGTTGCAAACATTCCATTTTACAACAGCACGAAGCTTGGAAACTTCAGCCTGATGATGGTGAATGTGATTTCACCGAAACGTCGCATAAACATGCAAAATATTACACAGGACAAAACCCGAACTCAGAACAATCTACATACATATACCCGTGAAAATTTACGAAAACAAATATATATATATATATATATATATACACACACACACCCACTAAAACCCTCATTGTGTATTGGACAAAATAAATAAATAAAATAAATTGTTGGCTGAGCAGGTACAAAAATAGCCAGGGAAATGTTTGAAGCCTTAGAATACGGCTCCCTTGTCAATCAATAGGAGTGATTTACCAATAGCGTATCACACACTTAGGAGCCAAAGCCACAAACAATATGCACATCAAAATAGTCCAAAGCACATATTTTGATAGGGAAAAATTCCCTGAGGGAGGCCTTCAGCATAAGTCGGAAAACTTGGAAGACTAAACTTTTACTTCTGGTGACAGATTGAACTGCAATGCCAATTCTCTTCTCTTCTCTTCTTTTGTTAGAGAGGTTGTCTAGGGGCTGTTGCTTGCCCCAAAATTTACTGCTTTATCAACAGTCTTGCTAAGGGAGAAAGGATTACGTTCAATTTTTCCGGAGATTTTTCCAAACAAGATAACTCTTCCAAAGTAAGTAAGCACCTCTATGTGATACTGGGGTTATTACATTGTTCTGCTTGGAAGGCATATTTCTACTTCCTTGGGTATAGAAAGAATTATAAAGAGTTTCTTATTCATGAATGATCCCTATAAGGGAAACACTTATAATAGCCATCACACCCACCTTTGGTGTTTGGTTTGGGATTCATATGTGGAAAATAAGAAAAAAGAATTCGCTTTTTTTTAATCAATTGATTGGTGAGCTAAGCAAAAAGGAAGGAGGAAAGAAATATAAAAATATAAAATCATAGGCTGGAAGGGATCACGGAGGTCTTCTACTCCAACCTGGTTATTAGATCAATTACAGTGTTCCCTCGATTTCCGCGGGGGGATGCGTTCCGAGACCGCCCGCGAAAGTGGAATTTCCGCGAAGTAGAGATGCGGAAATAAATACACTATTTTTGGCTATGAACAGTATCACAAGCCTTCCCCTAACACTTTAAACCCCTAAACTGCAATTTCTCATTCCATTAGCAATCATTTAGATTATTACTCACCATGTTTATTTATTAAAGTTTGTTAAAAAAAAATTTATTAAAGGTGGATGAAAGTTTGGCGATGACGTATGATGTCATCAGGCGGGAAAAACCATGGTATAGGGAAAAAGAAACCGCAAAGTATTTTTTAATTAATATTTTTGAAAAACCGTGTTATAGCCGTTTCGCGAAGTTCGAACCCGCGAAAATTGAGGGACCAATTGAGGAAATAAGGGAGGGATGGGGAGATTTCCATGGAAGGATTGCTTAAGCCTAAATCAGTCGCTCTGCATATGCTCAGGATTGCCCTTGCCCCACTTCCAAGACCAATATTATATTGACCTCTTTCATTGACAAAACTATATCGATCTTTTTTCATTTGCTTATCACGTCTAAAGCTGAAGTCTGAAACATTCCATGTTGGCAGCGAGGCATCCATAAGGGTGGATGAGACCAGATTTTTCCTGAACGAAGCAGAGGATTTCAGCCAGGTAACTGAGCCAGGATTGATTGATTTAAAGAATGGTTGAGCTGTGAAAATGCAAGGAAGGAGTCATAGAATAATAGGGAAGGGACCATGGAGTTCTATCCAGTCTTTTCTTGAAGATGTCCAGTAATGGTGCACCCATAACTCCACGAAGCAAGCTATTCCATTGATTGTTCTTACTTTCAGGAAGTTTCTCCTTAGTTATCTTTAATATGCTTCTACTCATTGCCTTATTTTGCCCTCAAGTTCTTTGGAAAGCTCTCTTAGTCCATGCTGCAACTGAACCATGTAAGCTGGTAGCATCTTCAAGATTAACCAACTTCCTTCGGGCAAAACTTTTCCATTAGGTGCCCAAAGTATATATACTTTGGTATAAATGTATATGGGATCATGACTGCTTTATATTAATTGGGTTTCTTTTAATATGGGGTTTTACATAGTTTATATTCGACTTGTTTTTATTGCTCTGTATCTATTTGTATCTTTATTTATATTATTATTGTAAGCCGCCCTGAGTCCTTCGGGATTGGGCAGCATAGAAGTCGAATGAATGAATGAATGAATGAATGAATGAATGAATGAATGAATGAATGAATTAATAAACAAATAAATAGGATTTGTTGTTATTAGACTTGAAACACTGGGAATGGAAGAGAGGAGGGAGCAACAGAGAAGAACCAGACATCATCATCATCATAATAATAATAATAATAATAATAATAATAATAATAATAATAATAATTTGTAAATCAGGGTTGAACTGTGAGGTCCTTGGAGCTCTCTGAACTTGGCTGTTTTCTTTGTGGATGTTTCATTACTGAGCTAGGTAATTTTATCATTCTTAGAACAATCCCACTGCCTAGGTAAATGACATTACCTAGATACAGTACAAGAGATACAAAGACACTTTGAAAGCCTCATTCAAGCCCCTCAATATTGACACCACCTCCTGGGAATCCCTGGCACAAGATTGATCAACATGGTGCAGGCTGATCCACTAAGGCTGCCAGACCTCTGAGCCCAGAAGAACATTCAAACCAGAACTGCAAATGCTGTGACAAATTGCCCAACATGCCCAACATTTTGTGCCCCTTATAGGAATTGCCCAACATTTTGTGCCCCTTATAGAAACATAGAAGACTGACGGCAGAAAAAGACCTCATGGTCCATCTAGTCTGCCCTTATACTATTTCCTGTATTTTATCTTACAATGGATATAGGTTTATCCCAGGCATGTTTAAATTCAGTTACTGTGGATTTACCAACCACGTCTGCTGGAAGTTTGTTCCAAGGATCTACTACTCTTTCAGTGAAATAATATTTTCTCACGTTGCTTTTGATCTTTCCCCCAACTAACTTCAGATTGTGTCCCCTTGTTCTTGTGTTCACTTTCCTATTAAAAACACTTCCCTCTTGAACCTTATTTAACCCTTTAACATATTTAAATGTTTTGATCATGTCCCCCCTTTTCCTTCTGTCATGCAGACTATACAGATTGAGTTCATTAAGTCTTTCCTGATATGTTTTATGCTTAAGACCTTCCACCATTCTTTTAGCCCGTCTTTGGACCCGTTCAATTTTGTCAATATCTTTTTGTAGGTGAGGTCTCCAGAACTGAACACAGTATTCCAAATGTGGTCTCACCAGCGCTCTATATAAGGGGATCACAATCTCCCTGTTCCTGCTTGTTATACCTCTAGCTATGCAGCCAAGCATCCTACTTGCTTTCCCTACTGCCCGACCACACTGTTCACCCATTTTGAGACTGTCAGAAATCACTACCCCTAAATCCTTCTCTTCTGAAATTTTTGCTACCGGTAACACAGAACTGCCAATGCAATACTCAGATTGTTCATCCATCATCAGATAGTAATGAAATGTCTACAATAAAACAATCAAGTTCAGAGAACATCCAACAATTCTTTCACCTACTGTTCTTCTCCCTTTTTTTTTAGCATATTACACCAAATGGAATA
The DNA here is from genome assembly GCF_031021105.1 of Erythrolamprus reginae. Taxonomy (NCBI): domain Eukaryota; kingdom Metazoa; phylum Chordata; class Lepidosauria; order Squamata; family Dipsadidae; genus Erythrolamprus; species Erythrolamprus reginae. The sequence continues at coordinate 136,256,355 of NC_091963.1, read as the reverse complement.
ACAACATGAGTGTGCAGCAAAGGCTAATTTCTCCTAGTGTGTTACACTGTCTCAATGGCAGTTTTGCAAACTGAACCTAGCAAGCAAGTTTCTGGGTAAAGCGATTCCTAAAATTGAAACAGGTTGTGGGGACAGGCTTTCAGCTTCCTATCGCTTTCTTTTTCAGATCACTACAGAAATTGAGCTAATTTCACCGTTCGATCCTGTCCCCATCATCATTGGCAGCACCATTGGAGGCATCGTGCTTTTAGCCATTATAGTGGCCATCTTGTATAAGGTTTGTGCTGGTGGTTTGTGCTGTCACTCAGTTTGATGTCTGACTTGCTAGAATCTGAGCATATGGGACATTATTCCCATTTCATTCATTCTGCCGCACGAATCCCAGCGGCCGGTTAGGTCCCACAGAGTTGGCTTTCTCCGGGTCCCGTTGACGAAACAATGTCTTCTGCTGGGACCCAGGGGAAGAGCCTTCTTTGTGGCGGCCCCGACCCTCTGGAATCAACTCCCCCCCCGGAGATCAGGACTGCCCCCACCCTCCTTGCCTTTCGCAAACTCCTCAAAACTCACCTCTGTCACCAGGCATGGGGAAATTGATTCCCCTGGGCCATTTCCGCTTTATGTATGGTCTGTATGAGATGTACGATTGCTTTTATATTACGGGTTTTAAATTGTTTTAAATGTTGGATTTGTATTGTTCCTGTTGTGAGCTACTCCGAGTCCTCGGAAAGAGGTGGCATACAAATCTAATTAATTAGTTAAGTGGTTAAGTGGTTAATTGGTTAATTAATTAATTAGTTGGTTAATTGGTTAATTGGTTAATTGGTTAATTGGTTAGTCAATTGGTTAGTCAATTGGTTAGTCAATTAATTAGTCAATTAATTAGTCAATTAATTAGTCAATTAATTAGTCAATTAATTAGTCAATTAATTAGTTAGTCAGTTTCTCTGTTAAATCAACTCCAGAACCTAGATCAGTTTTAGTGGAGGCATTTCCTCTATCTGATTGCAAAGTAAAGCAGATTATTTTATTTTTTTTAGCAGGAAGTTCAAATAGAAATAAAGCATGTACCCAGGCTGTATTCTCCATATGCTGTAAGATACAGCAGTATTATTATTATTCCCTGAAATGTTCTTTGACAGTTCACATTCTATGCCAGAAAATCTCAGCCTCTTGAAGCTCAGAGTATGGTCTGGCAGAGAGAAACAAAAAAAAAGAACTTATGACCCAGGACCCATTTGAAATTATAACAGATTCCAAATGCTAATTATGACCTGAATTTTGAGCTTCTGATGTCATCCCTTTTACAGTTTTATATGACTGAATTTTGAATGCTTGGCAGCTGGCCCACATTTATAGCCATTTGCAGAGCCCTGTGGTAACATGACCACGATTTACATTACATTATTTACATTTAAATCAGCCCACAGTGAACAATGGGTTCGCTTAACAAGCACCAAAAAAAAAAAAGGTTGTAACATTGGATCTGTAGTGATCTACTTTACAACTGTAACAACTTGCACCTTAATTGTTTGGCTCACTTATGGTTATAAATCAAGGATTACGTGACGTTCACATATATTAGAAGAATGTTTCTCAATCTTGCCAACTTTAAGATATGTAGACTGTTCTGCCAAGCTCTCTGGTAGGAGCCTCCCGAAAATTCAAAGGTACAAATTTCAGACACACACACACGTTTGAAAATTCAAAACAATGTTCTTTATCACAAAATTTAAAATAAACTAAGCACTCTTTTTGTATTGCAAAGAGCACTCGTCCCAAAACAACCGGGTAGTCTGTACAATTAACCTTAAGCAGTCATTAAGTACTTAGCTAGCAGCTGTGAAGAAACTTCACACCCCTTCTTCTTCCAACGAAGTAAGACACACACACACACACACACACGTTGCTCTGCTTTGTTTTCAAAGGCGTGAAAAATCAACAAACAAAGTCCAGAAACCAGCAACACAGGATTCCTGAAGAACTCCGATCAGATATTCTTCCACAACGGCCAAATCCACATGCTGCTATTTATAGCAGCAGCCCTAATTACTGGAGCCCCACCCAAACACCGGTGGCCGCTCTTATCTCCTGTAATATGTCCTTACTTGGTCTCTTCTACGCATAATTCTGCGCTTGCGTTGGTCCAAAACGTCTTCATCTGAATCAAGGGAAGATAAGGGAGATTGACTGCCTGGGCTGTGTGCCAAGCCCCTCTCTGCCGAGTCACTCCCACCTTCTTCTTCGTCCGAGGAAACTAAACTCTGAACTGACTCTGTCGGCAATAACACAGGCCTATGACATGTTGCATTTTCCCCTGCATCCACCTCCACATTCCCTGGGGCAGGAGCTGGGCCAAAGCCAACCACAACAGTAGACTTTAATTCCCAGAATTCCCCACCCAAATTAACTTCATCTGTCCCGCACACTTTGATTCTTGAGTTGTGTCTCATCTGCTAGATATACATGGCAAGAACCGGGGAGGAACAGTGGTTAGAGTGCAGCAGTGCAGACTACTTCAGTTAACTGTTAGCTGTAGTTGAGTAGTTCAAATCTCACCACCAGTTCAAGGTTGACTCAGCCTTCCATTCTTCCGAGGTGGGTAAAATGAGGACCTAGATTGTTGGGGGCAATAGGCTGATTCTTTAAACCAGTGTTTCCCAACCTTGGCAACTTGAAGATATTTGGACTTCAACTCCCAGAATTCCCCAGCCAGCATTTGCTGGCTGGGAAATTCTGGGAGTTGAAGTCCAAATATCTTCAAGTTGCCAAGGTTGGGAAACACTGCTTTAAACCACTTAGAGAGGGCTGAAAAAGCAGCATGGTGCGGTATATAAGTCTAAATGCTATGGCTATTGTTAATTCTGGGAGTTGAAGTCCACACATCTTAAAGTCCCCAAAATTGAAAAACACTGCATTAGCACATTAAATTCTACACTCTGGATTTTTTCAGGACCTACAAGTAAACAGATGCAAGGAATACATTTCCTGTTAGGTACTCTTTGCAGCTACTTTCACATTTTAGAAAAAAGATTAGAAGATCCTCATAGTGCTGGTCTATTATTTTGGTTCTGTTGAGAGATGCGTTGCGATTCACCTTAAACCTGCTTCTCTCTCTTCCCGACCCCTGCCCCTATCATCTCTCCAGTTTGGATTCTTCAAACGCAAGCGTTCACCCCAAATGGATGCTAACGCAGCAGGAGCAGCTACTCCCTGTGAGCAAGCTCCTTCAACTTCAGCTGTTTCCTAAGGGAGAAGAGGATTCTGGGTCTGGGTGCCACTTGGAAACCGGGATGCCTGCCTTGTCTGGAACAGGAAGAATACAGTTCGTCGGACAGGGCCGAAAAACAGAGAGGCAGGACCTCTAGATCTCTAGGAGAGGAATGGGATGGATAGGGAGGGAGGAAGGGAGGGATTGAGAGATGAGAGGGCTAGACGTTAAGTAGACTTAACTAATTTAAAATTCAAATAAATGTATATTAAAAACAAAAGTATGGTGGCAGGTTTTTTTGCCTACGAAAATGGCTTGAACAAATTGAGTCAACGAGTCCATCAGGAGAAGGGCGGCCTGTTGTGGTTGGATCACAGCTAGCTCCTCTAATAATGGACTTTGAGCCAGAGGAGGGGGATCCGTCCGAGCATCGGAGACCTGTGTGTTTATTGGAGGATTCAGACAATGAGGGGGAAGGAGAGATGGAAGATGAAGGCTCTGGAGAGATAGAGGTGGAGGCCCTTGTAATCCCTATGGAGGCCTTATCTGGGTCGGATGAGGAGGGGGTGATTAATGATCCAATCCTGAATGTGCGTGTGCGAAGGATTAGGGGGAGACAGGAACAGTTGCACAGATGCAGGAGGAGATCTGGATCACAGCTGAGAATAATAGGGAATTCTGCAGCGTGCATAAAAGGGGAGGTTTGTGGGAGTGTTGTTTACAGGAGTTATCGTTCGTGGTTTAACAGAGAAAGAGAAACAGATCTAAACCAATACCCCTGCTTCCTTGGAGAAACCCAGCCTTTGGACAATTGTTTTATGAAAGAGTGTAGCTATTGCATAAAAGAGTGAGTACTTTGCTTCAGCCCAGTTTGGAGACATTATTTACAAACCTTGTGGGGTTTGGGACATTTGTTATCGGCCTCGAAGATAACTCAGACTCTTTGGCAGTAACAGATATTCTTTTGCCGTAATTGCAGCTCTCAGCCAACTTGTTATGAAAATATATTTTGGTGTTTCTGAAACTCCAGTCTGTGTGTTTGATTTTGACCTTAATCACTGCTCAACTGACAGGCCAGGCAGAACACGGCCTATACATTGAAATAATAAATAAATAATACTAAATAAATAAATTGATATCACCAGGAAATAAAATGACACACAGGAGAGTCATCTAGGAATGTTCCCACTTTGGAATAGGAGTTGGGGAATACTTCTACAGGAATTCAAAACATGCATGTTTATGGCAAAGTTGAAATGTAGGAGAGAATGCCTTGCTGCATTCAATTTCTTTCTTGGGTGGCTGCAAATTTCTGACTCCAAGAGAAGATTTTACATTTCAGATTATTAAACTCATGCGCGCTGCCCATCCTTGTGGTCGGCTTGATGGCAAAGAGAAGAATTTTGCCACAGTCATTGCAGAGTGATTGTATGTCTTTTTTCTTTCTTATGAAATTGCTCTGTGTTCCCCATTTGCAGTCCAAAAGTGGCTGTGCTTGCCTAATGCAATATGTTTACACACATGGTAGTAGGTTTGCACAACACATTCACTTAAACTGTGGTTTGCTAAGTTTTATTTCCAGGATTTATACAACTTTCTGAATCATAAACTACTCACAAAGATGGGGCTTTCGAAACCATTCGATAGTAGTGATAATTTGTGGTTCAGGGTCCTATTGCTCTCTTATATCTCCTATACCTTTCTTCTATTCCTATATCTCTTCTTCTATTCTTTCATTGATATGTTCTATTACTTTATCTTCTTTTCTATTCTTTCAGAGATATATTTTACTATGAGTATCTCCTCTTTAACCTTCATCATGTATTTTACTATGTGTATATAGATATATATATACCCACTATAACCCTCATTGTGTATTGGACAAAATAAATAAATAAATAAATAAGGGTGTCCTGCATCATATATAGTCAGGGTACAGATAGTCCTTGTTTAATGAGTGATTGTTTTAGAACTGTTTTGCAGTTATGACTGCCACAGAACAGGTGCTTTATAGCCTTAAAGCACTCCTGGCTATTTAAATTGTAGCACACGATGGCATATTGGACAGTCATCTATAACCAGTCATGGCATTCCATGGTCACATGACTGATTCATGATGTTCCCAGCAAACCGCCCACTTAAGCGAATGGTTTCATTTAACAACTGTGATGTTCAATTAATGATCCTAATAAAAGCCAGAAGGTTACTGGCTTCGTATGTGAGTGCTTCTACATATGAATGCAATGACTTAAGATGGGTAATTCCGTCTTCAACTGTGGTCGTAAATTGAGGACTACCTGTAATCCACATACAGATTGGGTGGGTTTTCATCTTCCAAGGCAAGTGGGTGCTTTAGAGCAGTGGTTTTCAACCAGTGTGCCGTGGCACACTAGTGTGCCGCGAGACATGGTCAGGTGTGCCGCGAAGCTCAGAGAGAAAGAAAGCAAGAGAGAGAAAAGGCAAGAGAGAAAGAAAGAGAAAGAGCGAGCGAGAGAGAGAGAGAGAAAGAGAACAAGAGAGAAAGAAAGAGAGAGAAAGAAAGAAAGCAAGAGAGAGAGAGAAAGAGAGGGAGGGAAGGAGAGAGAGAAAGACATAGAGGGAGGGAGGGAGGGAGGGAGAGAGAGAGCAAAAAAGAGGAAGGAAGGAAGGAAGAGAAAGAAAGAGGAATGGAGAGAGAAAAAAAGAAAGAGAAAGGAAGGGAGAGAAAGAGGCAGGGAGAAAGAAATAGAGTGAAGGGGAGGAAGAGAGAAAGAGAGAATTTTTTGTCCAAACTTTTTTTACCCCCCCCCCCCCGCTCAACGTGCCCCAGGGTTTCGTAAATGTAAAAAATGTGCCGCGGCTCAAAAAAGGTTGAAAATCACTGCTTTAGAGCACCTGGGTTGACAAGGTGCTCTAAAGGTAGGTCTTTGTACCAGCTCAATCCCCACCAGGGCCTTGTGTTTGCAAATACAGTGAACCCTCGATCATCGCGAGGGTTCCGTTCCAGGACCCCACGCGATGATCGATTTTTAGCGAAGTAGCGGTGCGGAAGTAAAAACACCATCTGCGCGTGCGCAGATGGTGTTTTTGCTTCCACTGCCGCCCGCCCTTCGCCCGCCCACCCCGTTGCTCGCGCCTGGGGTGCGCGCGCGTTTGGGGACTCCCTAGATCCGCTCCCCAGCTGGGGAGCGGATCTAGGGAGTCCCCAAACGCGCGCGCTTTCCCCAGCAACACGCGCACTTTCCCCAGCAACGCGCGCGCGGTGGAGACTCCCTAGATCCGCTCCCCAGCTGGGGAGCGGATCTAGGGAGTCCCCACCGCGCGCGCGTTGCTGGGGAAAGCGCGCGCGTTTGGGGACTCCCTAGATCCGCTCCCCAGCTGGGGAGCGGATCTAGGGAGTCCCCACCGCGCGCGCGTTGCTGGGGAAAGCGCGCGCGTTTGGGGACTCCCTATATCCGCTCCCCAGCTGGGGAGCGGATCTAGGGAGTCCCAAACGCGCGCGCGTTGCTGGGGAAAGCGCGCGCGTTGCTGGGGAAAGCGCGCGCGTTTGGGGACTCCCTATATCCGCTCCCCAGCTGGGGAGCGGATCTAGGGAGTCCCAAACGCGCGCGCGTTGCTGGGGAAAGCGCGCGCGTTTGGGGACTCCCTATATCCGCTCCCCAGCTGGGGAGCGGATCTAGGGAGTCCCAAACGCGCGCGCGTTGCTGGGGAAAGCGCGCGCGTTTGGGGACTCCCTATATCCGCTCCCCAGCTGGGGAGCGGATCTAGGGAGTCCCAAACGCGCGCGCGTTGCTGGGGAAAGCGCGCGCGTTTAGGGACTCCCTATATCCGCTCCCCAGCTGAAAATTCAAAACAATGTTCTTTATACTGAAAATTCACTTAAACCAAGCCCTCTTTTGGTATTGCAAAGAGCACTGGTCTCCAAACAAACTGGTAATTTGTACAAGTCCCTTATCAGTTCTGTGATACTTAGCTTGCAGCTGTGAGGCAATTCACAGTCCTTCTTTCACAAAGTGAAACACACTTTGCTCTGCTTTAGTTTCAAAGCGGGGGAAAATCAGCACACAAAAGGTCAAAGTCAGTAAAGCAGTCACGAATCACAACGATCAGATAATCCTCCATAATGGCCAAACCCACAGGCTGCTATTTATAGCTGCCTCACTAATTACCACAGCCCCACCCAACCACAGGTGGCCTCATTTTCTTTGATAATAATCTCTCAGTTGTTGTTGCCTATGCATCGCTCTCCGCATGTGTGGCTGTATCATTAACTCTTGTTCTGAATCCAAGGAGGAGCTAGATAATTGATCTCCTTCTGAGCTGTCTGCCATACTCTCCTCCTCCCTGTCACTCATGTCTTCTTGGTCAGAGGAGCCTTCATCAGCAGACTCCACCGGGGGCAAAACAGACCTGCAGCATGTGGATGTCTCCCCCACATCCACAGTCCTTGGGGCAGGAGCTGGGCCAGAGCTAACCACAACACTGTTCCATGCCTTCATTTATTCTTTGCACAAGGACATTTTCTTCTAAATCAAAGTCCCCAACTCCTGATCTGTGGACATGCACTGGGCCGCACAAACAAGCAAAGCCCCATCCATGGGATGTGCTGTGAGGGATCCATGTCTGGCTCAGCTGGTCATGGATTTTGAGGACCAGGAGACGGAGAAGTACTGGCATCGCAGGTGAGTGTTCTTGCCCTCGGAGACTGAGAGTGGAGACTGAGGAACTACCAGGGACTGTAGCATTCCCAATTATGGAAGTTAGTGAGTCAAATGGGGAATCAGAGGAGGAGGGCCCCCCACCGTTAGATGCAAGAGTCAGGAGAATGTGGTCTAGACAGGAATATCTAAAGAGGAATGGTTCTTGGTGTTAAGAGATCTATGGGACACTTGGCCACACCTTGCCAGTATATAAGGGAAAGTCATCATCATGGATAATGGAGACTCAAAGTTGAGAGGACTTTCTGGGTTCAAATCCTTTTCCTTCATGCGGATGATATGCTTTGCACAGTTTCAATGAATCGTGAGTCTGTTCAAGCTGCCAGAGTCACTTTATAGCACTCTGGCTTCAGGGAGTTTTATCTTCAGCTCATTAGAGAGATAGCTGCCAGAATTCAATTCAATTTAATTCAATTTATTAGATTTATATGCCGCCCCTCTCTGAAGACTCGGGGCGGCTCACAACAATGATAAAAACAATATTATAATGGCACAAATCTAATATTAAAAATAACTAAAACCCTATCACAATTAAAACCAGACAACCCATACATACCAAACATAATTTATAATAAGCCTTGGGGAAAGATGTCTCAAATCCCCCATGCCTGGCAGTATAGGTGGGTCTTCAGTAGTTTACGGAAGACGAGGGTGGGAGCAGTTCTAATCTCCGGGGGGAGTTGATTCCAGAGGGCCGGGGCCACCACAGAGGAGGCTCTTCCCCTGGGGCCTGCCAGATGACATTGTTTAGTCAATGGGACCCGGAGAAGGCCAACTCTGTGGGATCTTATCAGTCGATGGGATTCGTGCGGTAGCAGGCGGTTCCTTAGATATTACCCAGTGAAGTGCATGATTCGTTTTATCAGTAAATTTTGCTTATGATCAGCTTTGCATCAGCGTGTGTGGTTCTTTATTTTTGATTGTTGCTAGGCCTGGACAGAACAGGATGTAGGCAGCATGCAAAAAACAAGCTCTCTCCAGTCTGCAGAAAAATCTTTCTCCACGGAACCCCTCCCTGGAGTCCAAAACATTCTCTCTCCATCCCGATTGAAAGCAAAATGGCTTTCACATTTAACGGCTTCTTTCTTGATGGATGAAAGCAACCTGCCTCCTTTTTTTTCTTCCCCTAAGAGACAGGGTCGAGGTGTTGGGAAAGAGATAATGGGCGAGTGGCAAGAGTATTTAGAAACCTCTTGAACTTCTGTACCAATATATTTCAGAGCTGCTGTTTTGAAAAGGAGGAAGTTAAAAGCAAATTTAACAGGACCCTTCCCATAAGCTCACAGGGGTATGATTCAATTTTCTGTTGACTTCCTGGACTTTGCACGATTTACATCAAGCCGCTGCATTTCAGGCTTTCTTGAATTGTGTGGAAACCCATATTTTACTTTGTTTGCACCAAATTAGGAAATATTTCTTCAAGTACATATTTTGAACAATTCCTGCCCTTAATGAAACCCATTCTCTTGGTCCCAAGTCATTAGTTTGGATATGCAAAGTCCCACTTTATTTATTTATTTATTAAATTTATATGCCGCCCCTCTCCGTAGACTCGGGGCGGCTCACAGCAGTGATAGAAACAATGTACAATATAAATCTAATAATACGAAGTTAAAAACCCATAATTTAAAAAACATGCACACAACACACCATACATAAATTATACAGGCCTGGGGAAAATGTCTCAATTCCTCCCATGCCTGACGGCAGAGTTGGGTTTTGAGAAGTTTACGAAAGGCAAGGAGGGTGGGGGCAATTCTGATCTCTGGGGGGAGTTGGTTCCAGAGGTCCTGCAAATGACATTGTTTAGTCGACGGGACCCGGAGAAGGCCAACTCTGTGGGACCTAACCGGTCGCTGGGATTCGTGCGGCAGAAGGCGGTCCCGGAGATATTCTGGTCCGATGCCATGAAGGGCTTTATAGGTCATAACCAACACTTTGAATTGTGACCGGAAACTGATCGGCAACCAATGCAGGCTGTGGAGTGTTGGTGTAACATGGGCATATTTAGGGAAGCCCATGATTGCTCTCGCAGCTGCATTCTGCATGATCTAAAGTTTCCAAACACTTTTCAGAGGTAGCCCCATGTAGTCTCGCAAAGGTGTTCCTCATTAGATAGATGAGCAACAACCGTGTGAATTGTGTTTTTATGAAATACGTGATAGTACATCTTGATTGTTCAGTTCCTTCTTCAAGGAGGGCAAAATATGCAGAACAGATTCACTAGGAATGGTTTAGAATGTACTTCAATGTCACTGCCTTTTGATTTGTGTCTATACCGATTAGATAGGCAGAATGAATCAGGTAGAATTACTTGGACAACAACTAGATTAAAGGTTTAGAGAAGTTACTCTTAGGTTGTCTATTGCAGAGATGTCGGATCACAAGAGCATGGAATATATGCCTCATTTGGGGCCTAGGGGATCTAAGAGAGTATTTCTCAACATTTATTTATTTAAGATATATGGACTGAAACTCCCAGAATTCTCCAGCCAGCCATGTTGGCTGGGGAATTCTGGGAATTGAAGTCCACATATCTTAAAATGGCCAAGCTTCAGTCACACAGAAATTTATTCCTTTTTAGGACCAAGAACTATGATTATTTAGGACCAAGAACTATTTTAGGACCAAGAACTACTACTATTATTATTATTATTATTATTATTATTATTATTATTATTATTATTATTATTATTATTATTATTATTACTATTTATTAGATTTGTATGCCGCCCCTCTCTGCAGACTCGGAACAGACTAGGAACATAATTGTGACCCATAACTCTGATTTTGCCACCTTCCATCGTTTAGTTTTGTCTTAGAAAAACGAGACTGTACAGTAAAAACAAGTCAGGATGATTTTCTTCTGGGTTTTATTATTAAAATGTGATGCACATTTGATTTCTTCCTGGCTAATCTGCTCTTCCCTCCCCCCCCCCCCACGTCTCCAAGAAGATTTTAAATCATGTAAAATTAACTTCCTCCAAAATTCTTGGGCTCTTCTCATAGAATTGGTTCTGGAACCAAAGATTTTTTAATTATGAGATATCCCAAATGGCATTTATTTCGTAAATTCAAATATACACAGACCGTAATTGCCAATATGCAATGCAATGAGGACAACATCCGTGGGGATGTGATACTTTCACGAGATATTCATCACCCCATGGTTTTCTCACATTTTTCTTATTTATTGGAGAAAATATGATAATTTATTCATAGACTAGACTTACTTTTCTAAGATGTGTTCCTTTCCAGTCTGCCACTTCATTACAACATCCTGAAGACTGAAGCCAATTCCGAATTAACACTGTCAGATTTAAGAACTAACTAGCTGCTATGGTTATGTAATACAGTGGTACCTCTGCTTATGAAATGAATTTGTTCTGTGACCAGGTTCTTAAGTAGAAAAGTTTGTAAGAAACAATTTTCCCCATAGGAATCAATGTAAAAGCAAAGAATGCGTGCGATTGAGTAAACCACAGGGAGGGTGGAGGCCCTGTTTCCTCCCAGGAGATTCCTAGAGAGGCCCCATGGAGGTTTCTCCCCACCTTTTCTGGCCCTGTTTCCTCCCAGGACATTCCTAGAGAGGCACCACAGAGGCTTCTCCCTGCCTTTTCTGGTTACAGTTTCGCAAGCTCGGATTTATAAGTGAAAAATGGTTCTTGAGAAGAGGCAAAAGAAAATCTTGAACACTCAGTTCTTATCTAGAAAAGTTCGTAAGTAGAGGCGTTTGTAGGAGTTTGTACTGGGAATGAATAAGCAAGGTGTTTGGGCTGATATCACTTTAAATGCCTGTAATAAGAAGATGCCCTGTTGGGGCATATCCAGTATAGGGTTGCTACCCAGTACAGGCCACACTGTATAATGGTAGCGAAAATGGACCAGTGTGTGCAGCTCCATATCTCCGGCATGCTTGCGTGCACGTCCCAGTAAAGATTTTGCTTCTGCGCGTGCACTGTAAGCAAAATCTAACAAGGAGATGAGGGTGCGTGTGAAATTTCGGCAATTTTTTGATTCTGCGCATGCGCAGAAGCAAAAACAGCACCAAAATCTCATGCATGCACATGTCCTCATGCAAGATTTTGTTTCCTGTGCATGCACAGAAACAAAATCTTGCTGGGATGCGTGGCTGGTGACACAAAGCTGCACACACATCACACCAGTAGCGGCGGTAAGTAGGATCCCCCGCCTGGGCATTTCTTTCCGTGTGTGCTTCTGTGCTGTAATTGCTGATTATTGTTTGAGGTCTGACTAAAGTACATGTATGTCTCGGGGTGGTTCTGGTTTGGTTTATGGCTGGTTTGCTCTGGGATGCGCTGCGCAGGGAAGTCCCTTTTGGGCACCCATGCTTTGCATGGGCACGCACGCACGCACAGTAATAAAACAAAGCTGCTCATGCGCAGAAGCCAAAAACAAGGTGGTGGGACCTACAGCGCTGCCGAGGCAATGCGCTTGGAGGCATGGCAAGCCTGGGTCACTGCTAGTTCCAACAACCCAGGCTGCCAAGTTACTACCAGTTCTAGAGACCTGGTCCAAACTGGGGGTAACCCATCTCTGGTATGTATATATACAGTGATACCTTGTCTTACGAACTTAATTGGTTCCAGGACAAAAAAATCTTAAACACCAGGTTTGTATCTCGAAAAGTTCGTTAGAAGAGGCGTTCGGAAGATGAGGTACCACTGTACTTTTATACAGTGATGGGCTACCAGAATTTTTACTTCCACCCTGTGGGTGTGACTTATGCCTTTCGTTTCAACATCTTTCAGTGCAAATTAGGTGCTCTGGGGTGGAGCTCCAAATTTTGCTACCGGAACTGCGTTCCTGACCGTTCCCGTAGGAGCCCATCACTGCTTTTATATATAAAACACTATTTAAATAAAAACCTCTGTTTATTGTATTTGCTCCTGGGTTTTCTCACCTGATCACACTGTGCGTACTCCAACCAAAATAATCTTCTGCTTTCCATTAGGGAAAGCGTAAAGGGTCTCATGTAATTCATGATAAATCTGAGCTTTTGGGTATGGGACAGAATCAGAAAGTTCAGCACCACGGAGCATGCACAGAGTGCATTTCCTTTACCTCTGAGAAACGATATTATCACACATTCACGGTTAGGATCCAAAACTTAGGAATCCAAAACTAGGATCCAAGTTAGTTTTAAGATTAAGCACTTCTTTTTTCAGAAACTGAGCATGGGCACGAAGCCTCCATCGGATACTGAGAGCACCAAAAGAATAAAGGGGAAAGCACTCCCCTGCTTTTTGCTAGGGGATACTGTATTTCCCCCGCTGCTTTGTCTCCTCTTTATAATGTAAAGTGCATAGTCGTGTAGCTAACCTAGCAATCAGCATATCATCCAGAGCAGAATCAAGATCCAAGCTAAGAAGGGGTTGTTGATTTGTCCGCTAGACCTACAGAGGCAAGAACCATCCTCCCCTCTCCGCCCTGTTCTCGGTGTTCTGGTGGAGCTGGTGGGAAGATCTGTGCAAAACATCAGGTCACGGGGAATGGAGCGCGGATGGGCTGAATCAGCTGCCACACTGCCACCTGCAAAGCGCCAGTAGTGAGTATCCTTGAAGAAGTACATGTGACCTGCAAGAGAATGAATGAATGAATATTTATGAATGAATGAATGTTCCTTTTGTCCCTGAATTTGGAGGAGCACATCTGGAATGGACCACTCAACTTCCTGATATCATGGGATATTTTTTAAAAAAATTCTCTGCCTTAAAAATAAAACATACATTGATGATGATGATGATGATGATGATGATGATGATTATTATTATTAATTAAATTTGTATGCCGCCCCTCTCTGTAGACTCGGGGCAGCTCACAACAATAGTGGCAAAACAATGTAATAAAAATCTAATAATTTAAACTAAAAACCCATAACTTAAAAACATGCACATAACATATATATAAACAATATAGACCTGGGGAAGTTATTTCAGTTCCCCCATGCCTGACGGCAGAGGTGGGTTTTAAGGAGTTTACGAAAGGCAAGGAGGGTGGGGGTAGTTCTAATCTCAGGGGGGAGCTGGTTCCAGAGGCTCGGGGCCGCCACAGAGAAGGCTCTTCCCCTGGGGCCCGCCAGACGACATTGTTTAGTCGACGGGCCCCGGAGAAGGCCAACTCTGTGGGACCTAATCGGTCGCTGGGATTTGTGTGGCAGAAGGTGGTCCCGGAGATATTCTGGTCCAATGCCATGAAGGGCTTTATAGGTCAAAACCAACATTTTGAATTGTGAGCGGAAATTGATCGGCAATCAATGCAGACTGCAGAGTGTTGGTGTGACATGGACATACTTTGGAAAGCCCATGATTGCTCTCGCAGCTACATTCTGCATGATCTGAAGTTTCCGAACCATGATACCATGCACATAATCATTACCTAACTATATGTCAAAGAAATCAATACAAATAGTATTTGACTTATGACCACAATCAGCCTGAAATTGCTGTTCCTAAGCAAGAAATTTATTAAGTGAATTTTGCCCCATTTTACCATCTTTCTTGCCATTAAGTGAATAAGTGCAGTTAATAGTAACAGGGTGTTTAAGTGAATCTGGCTTCCCCATTGACCTTGGTTGTCAGAACGTCACAACAGGTAATCACATGACCCCCAAATACTGCAACCGTCATACATATATGTATGCCAAACGCCTGAATTTTGATCACGTGACCATGAGGATGTGGCAATGGTTGTAAATGTGAAAGACAGTCACATGCAGTGATGGGCTCCTACGGGAACGGTTAGGAACGCAGTTCCGGTAGCAAAATTTGGAGCTGCACTCCAGAGCACCCAATTTGCACTGAAAGACGTTGAAACAAAAGGCATAAGCCACGGCCACAGCGTGGTAGTAAAAAATTTGGTAGCCCATCACTGGTCACAAGTCACTTTTTTTCAGTACTGTTGCAACATCAAATGATTATTAAACAAAAGGTTGTAAGCTGGAGACTTCCTCTACATGGTAACAATTTCTGTATAGTTCAGAGCTCTGATACGTGGGAACTGCACAGCACATTTCTGCAATTATTATTATTATGGGGGAACTAAAACACCTCCCCCTTGCCCATGTTGTTTGTTGATTGATTGACTGTGTGCCTGTTTTTTATATATACTGTTTTTATGAGATTACTAATTTTAAATTGTAATTAGATTGGTGGGCATTGGATTTGGTATTATGTACTGTGCTGTTTTTTATTATTGTTGTGAGCCGCCCCGAGTTTGCGGAGAGGGGGCGGCATATAAATCCAATAAATCTAATCTAATCTAATCTAATCTATTATTTATTAGATTTGTATGCCGCCCCTCTCCGTAGACTCGGGGCGGCTCACAACAATAACAAAGACAATGTAAGAACAAATCTAATAATTTAAAAAACACTAAAACCCCCATTATTAAAAGCAAGCATACACACAAACATACCATGTGTGTAATTGCAACTAATAATTAATGGGGCAAAAAACCTAAAGTCTGGAATAGGCTTGTTGGAGACTTCCTACAGCTATGATGGTGATCCCTTTTTGGGCTTGTGTGCCCACACACTCCAATGCTCATGCACACAATCCCTGTGCATGCACATGACCCCACACATGCACACAACACCCCTGACAACCCCACACATGCACACAACACCCCTGCTGCCCACCGCTCATGCGCACTGGCCTCACTGAAGCCTGAGGACGGCAAAAAACAGCCAAAGGGACCAACCGGAAGTTTGGAAAAACAGACTTCCAGTTTGCCCATTGGATTATTTTTCACACTCTGGAGGCTTCAGGGAAGCTTCCTGAAGCCCCTGGAGGGCGAAAACAGCCTTCCCCAAGGCTGAAAATCAGCTGGCCAGCACGCACATGCACACTGGAGCTGACATAGGGCAACACCTCGTGTGTCCTCTGATACAGCTCCATGTGCCTCTTGTGACACACATTCCATAGGTTCGGCATCACAGCCCGAGAGGATAGTAGCCTTAGCATGGTGGTTTTCATCCTCAGTAACTTTAAGTTACTAGCTGGGGAATTCTGGGACTTGAAGCCCACGCATCTTGCAAGTTGCTGCAATTGAGAAGGTAGAACATACCATCATTCCAATGGGTGACGTCATCCAGGTCAGAAGGCACTCCTTTCCAGAGAGTGACAGATTTGGGATACCCTGCCTCCACGTGTCCCAGTTGATCATCGTAGCGCCAATACTGATCCTTCTCAAAGATATACGTCTTACCATTGTGGGGCCAAACAAACACAGCCCCAACTACGGTGCCAGGAGGGAGCCCCAGTTCGGATGTGGGGCGGGGATAACCGTGATTGACTCGCGTGTCAGAAAAAACCCAGTAGTAGGCCCCTGCAAATAGAAGGGAAACAAGAAATTAATTCTGTTCATTCAATTCCATAAATAACCTCTACTGGAGCCACATGCATTTTATTCAGCTTTTCCCTTCAAACAGATATTTTTAACATCTAATACCCAGCTTCCAAATATCTATCTATCCATCATATCTATCTGTCTGTCCGTCCGTCCGTCCGTACCTATCTATCTATCTATCTATCTATCTATCTATCTATCTATCTATCTATCTATCTATCTCTATCATCTATCTACCTCCTCTCCTCCCTCCCTCCCTCCACCCACCCACCCTTAGTTCTGGATTAATTATGGTTAGATTGTATGTGTGAGTGAATGATTGCATCGTTAGTCTAAAGGTTCTTATAGTTGTTAGAATTGGTTGACTAGTTTAAGTGGGGTTTTTTGCTTAATGTTTGACTTTTTTATTGTGCTCCTTTATTGTTGTAAGGTGCCCTGAGTCCCAATGGGATTTGCCAGCTTATAAGTAAGATAGATAGATAGATAGATAGATAGATAGATAGATAGATGGATGGATGGATGGATGGATGGATGGATGATAGATGATAGATGATAGATAGATAGATAGATAGATAGATAGATAGATAGATAGATAGATAGATAGATAAAAAGGACACCACAATAAAGAAATTACTCAGAACTAACTCCACATGTCAATCTTGGTTTGTTGACAGTGAATGACATATATTTCTGGATTCTGACTTGCAGATTAATCGGAAGACCTCAGTGTTTAAGATTTTCCTTTAAAAACTATCTTAAACTGGTTTATTTTAGCCTCTTTTTGCATTAATATACACTCTCCTTCCAAATAAATCTGCCACCTTCCATTGCCACCTTGACACACTTACCAATAAAGAACACAATCTTGCTGTCGTTGGCACGTTCATACGCAGCATCAATTGTCTTAAAATCTGGGGGAAGTCCGTTCCAGAAACGGAGGGTCTGGGCTGGCTCCAAAGAAACCAGATTCTGGGATGGCTGTATCCTCCAAAAATATCTCGCTGCAAAAAATTATATGGTCACATTCATGAAAATCAAAGTTGATGGAGGGGGGGGGGAAGCGGCTGACCGCTCCCTTTTAAAACTTCTAAAATCTCAAAAATAATAATTAAAAAATACCATATTTTAAAAGCAAACAAACATACAAACAAACATACCATGCATAAATTGTATATGCCTGGGGGAGATGTCTCAGTTCCCCCATGCCTGATGACAAAGGTGGGTTTTAAGGAGCTTACAAAAGGCAAGGAGAGTAGGGGCAGTTCTAATCTCTGGGGGGAGCTGGTTCCAGAGAGTCGGGGCCGCCACAGAGAAGGCTCTTCCCCTGGGCCCCGCCAACCGACATTGTTTAGTTGACAGGACCCGGAGAAGGCCCACTCTGTGGGACCTAATTGGTCGCTGGGATTCGTGCGGCAGAAGGCGGTCCCAGAGATTTGTACTGCCCCCCCTCCTCACCTTCCATAAGAGTCTGAAGACTCACCTATACTGCCAGGCTTGGGGCCACTAAATATTATCCCCCTGGCCAACGAGTGTCATATATGTATGTATGTATGTATGTATGTATGTATGTATGTATGTATGTATGTATGTATGTATGTATGTTGTTGAATGGGAATGAGTGGTTTTTAATATTACTAGGGTTTTTAAAGTAATTATTTAAATTAATTGGATTTCAGATACAGTAATACCTCATGATACGAACTTAATTGGTGCAAGGAGGAGGTTCGTAAGACGAAAGGTTCGTAAGACGAAACATTGTTTCCCATAGGAAACAATGTAAAGTCAATTAATCCGTGCAACCAAAACCCCCCCCGCAAAAAAACGGCTTTCGGCGACTGCTGGGAAGCCGTGCGGCTGTTTTAAAAGGTAACAGCCGGCCTGGGGGGCTTCCCAGCACCCCCCCGAACTCGGGTTCGGGGTTCGGGGGGGTGCTGGCAAGCCCCCCAGGCCGGCTGCGACCTTTTAAAACACCCGTGCCGCTTCGCAGCTGTCTCCGAACGCTAAAGCCAAACTTCCGCGTTCGGCTTCGGGAGAGAGCTGCGAAACGGCGCGGGTGTTTTAAAAGGTCGCAGCCGGCCTGGGGGGCTTCCCAGCAACCTCCCGAATCAAACCCGGGGTTCAGCAAAATTTTGCCTCTTCTTACGAACTTTGTTCGAGTTACGAACCGGCGTTTGGGAGGCTTCTGGGAAGCCCCGCCGCCCGGCTGTCACCTTTTAAAACAGCCACATGGCTTCCCAGCAGTCTCCGAACGCCGGTTCGTAACTCGAAAAAAGTTCTTAAGAAGAGGCAAAATTTTTCTGAACCCCGGGTTCGTATCACGAGTTGTTCGTAAGACGAGGGGTTCGTATCTTGAGGTACCACTGTATTTATATTGTACAGTGATCCCTCGATTTTCACGGTCTCGATTTTCGCGAAACGCTATACCACGGTTTTTCAAAAAATATTAATTAAAAAATACTCCACTTTTTTTTGCTATACCACGGTTTTTCCCACCCGATGACGTCATACGTCATCACCAAGAGTCACTTCTCTGTCTCTTTCTCTTTCTTTCTTGTCATTCTCTTCCTCCCTCTCTCATCTCTTTCTTTCTTTCCTTCTCTCTATTTCTCTATCTCTCCCCCTCTTGCTCTTGAGCGGCGAGCGAGCGGCCGGGCGAAGGGCAGGCGAAGGGCGGGTGAGCAGCGAGCGAGCGGTGGGTGGCCGGGCGAAGGGCGGGCGAGTGGCGAGCGAGCTGACATTCTTCATCAGTGGGGGCAGAATTGCACAAGCGTTTTGTTGAGGGAAATTGCCTCAGTTTTAAACGCGAGGCTGCAAAAGAGGGAAGCCTCCACCGCGCCGTTCCTAAACCGCGCACGTACGGAGGCGTAGTTCTTTTTTGACAGCCGAAGCCGCCAGGGAAGGGTCTGCAGAAAACGTGCGGCCCGGCGTCGCCCTTGCATTCCTGGCTCCATCAATAAACACGCCGCCTCCGCAATTTCGAAAGGAGGGAGCCTCCCGCCCCGCCACCCCCCGCCGTTGGCTTCAGCTCCGTGAAAAGTTCAGGCTTCGGACACTCGCCGCCGGCTTTGACCGAACGGGGAGGAAGAGAAGGGAAGGAAGAAGGAGGGACGGTTTCCAGTTCGCCTCAGCTCTGGCTCGGGAAAATCAGCCGGGGGCGTTGGGTGAAATAAAAGTGAGCGAGCGGCCAGGTGAACGGCGGGTGGGCGGGTGCCTACGGGGAACGTGGTGGATCGGGCGGGCGGGCGGTAGCGGCCAGGGCGCCGGAGGCGCTGGGGGGGCCGGCGGCAGCCAAAAATGGTGTTTTTACTTCTGCGCCGCTACATCGCGGAAAATCGATTTTCGTGGGAGGTCTTGGAACGTAACCCCCGCGAAAATCGAGGGATCACTGTATTTTGTTTTTTAATATGCTGGAAGTCACGCCCAGTCCTCGGAGAGGGGCGACATATAAATCCAATAAATAAATAATAAATAAATACAATGGCAAACGGCAGGCTCCATTATAGACATGTATTGAGAACTACATGTAGAGGGGAAAGGAACTCCTTCAGTTTTGGAAGTCTGTAGAGCTTCTCAGTCATCCAAGTCATGGTTGTCCCAAAGGTGCCTTTGAGGAGGCAACTGGACTTTCTTGTTTTTTCTTTTGAAGACATTTTGCTTTTCATCCAAGAAGCGTCTTCAGCTCTGACTGGATAGTGGTAGGGAATGGAAGGATTCGGGACCATCTCTTGCCTCACCTATCCCAGCGACCAGTCAGGGCCCACAGAGTTGGCCTTCTCCAGGTCCCATCAGCCAAACAATGCTGGGGAAGGGCCTTCTCTATGGTTGCCCTCGCCCTCTGGAATCAACTCCCCCCTGGAGATCCGCATGGTTCCTACTCTCCTGGCCTTTCGAAAGAACTTGAAAACACATTTGTGCCAACAGGCCTTGGGCTGTTGAACTGGTCATTTTATTCCAGCCCCTACCATTGACTGAATAATTGGTATGATAGATTGATGTATGAGATGTGGTGGTTGAGTAAACCGTTTTTAATTTTTTCATTAGATTGGGTTGTTTTAGATTAATTCTGATTTCTGTGTTAAATATGTATTTTATGCTGTAAATTGCCCTGAGTCTCAGAAGAAGGACGGCCTAGCAAATGAATGAATGAATGAATGAATGAATGAATGAATGAATGAATGAATGAATGAATGAATGAATGTTCCATGCAGACAGCTGGTCATTTGCATCCTTTTAGAGGGTCTTCAAAGCACTTGGAGGTTTATATAATAAATATAAACTAAGATAAACCTTCAAGTGGTTCAATGCCCTCTAAAAGGAAACCAATGACCAGTTTGTCTGCAAGGAATATAAAACCTTCCCTCCCCCCATCCCTATCCAGTCAGAGTTGAAGAAACTTCTTGGGTGGGAAGTGAAACGTCTTCAAAGAAAAAAACACGAAAGTCCAGTTTTTTCTGAGAAAGCACATCTGGTTCACCCACTCGTCATTTCCATGTTGATTCCAAAGGAAGGGATAAAGATATGTGTTTCCATATTACAGTTTTATTCATCTGTCTCCCTGCTTCCCCAGCCCATCGAACCAAAGCATTAGTTTTTCCATACATTTGGCCTGGGCAGGCATCAGCCAGAGCAAAGCCTCAACTAGAGGAAGAAATTAAATCTGCCTCTTCTTTTTTCAGAAGCAAAGATAAAATGTTTGTGTGTATGTTTGGTTTTAAATAAGGGTTTTAAAATTATTTTAAATATTAGATTTGTCATATGCTGTTTTATTATTGTTGTTAGCCGCCCCGAGTCTATGGAGTGGGGTGGCATACAAATCTAATAATTAAATAAGTAAGTAAGTAAGTAAGTAAGTAAGTAAGTAAGTAAGTAAGTAAGTAAGTAAGTAAGTAAGTAAGTAAGTAAGTAAGTAAGTAAGTAAATATAATAATAATAATAATAATAATAATAATAATAATAATAATAATCCCAAAAATACGGTACGTCAAGGACTATGGTATTTATACATGTCCGTGTTTGACTTACCTTTAAAGAAGAAAACTTCGCCACGAATATTAGCAATAGCATCAAACCCAGCTTTACAACGTTCAAATGCTGGCAAGGAAGGCCTAGAAAGGATAGAGAATTAGTAAGACGATCCATTAATTCCCTGGGGTGAAGTTGAGACCAGCAGGAGAAATATATGGACAGCGATTTGAAAACCAAACTTGGCTTTCCTCATTAGCGTTGGATGGTTCTAAACTGATCCCAATAAAGAAGACAACAAAGCTATTCTGTTCCCCTTGTTAATGGGTTTCTTTATGGTAGGAGTGGGGGGGGAATAGGAGAAACAGGGGGAAGATGTGGGGCAGATACCAATGGAAACCAACAATGCTGCTTTCCATGCTCAATTCCATGCAGGAGGCGTTGGGGGTGCACAATAAAAGCCTTGTCTGGAATTCCACCCTGCCTCGCTTCCTCCTCTGCATCCCATAATAGATATGCATATCAATCTTCATCTCCTTGGATTTTTGCATGAGGTCACTACAGTTACCCCTTCCTGTTCTTGATTTTTAGTTTTAGCATTTTTTCGTTTTGTCTGTACCTCCAGACAAATCTCAATTGCAGCAGTGGGGGAAAAAAATCAACAGTCTTGTTCACAGCCGCAACCCCACCCCAACACACACACACCCACAAGCAGCCAAGGGGCACTTGTGGCCTTTTGCCCTGCTGACCTAAGATAGGAGCAGGGATGGGTTCCTACCGATGCGGTCCATTGCGGATGCTCCAGTAGTGGCCCGCTGATGACATCATTGTGGCGTGACACTCCAGCGCTGTGCTGGTTTGTGCGCACCGCCATATTTGTTTTGGTATTTTTCGGCGATGCACGGAAGTTAAGGTGACCAATCCTCCTCCTTTAGGGAGGACAGTCCTTCTTTTGTAGGTTCTGTCCTTCCTCGAAAAGTGTCCTCTTACCTGTCCTCCTTTTCGATATTTTAAAACTAATCTGTTAATCTCTGTACTCAGAAATGCCATGCTGAACTATTATGCATCATGTGACGGTACAGTTCAGAAAGATGCAATTATGAAACGCATGTTCAGGGCACCGGAGAACTTTACGTGTCTTGTACTTTCGCCACCATTGCCTCTATATTATACTTTGTGTTTACTTCTAACGGAAATACAAACTTATTTCTTTCTCAGTGAATATTATACTCAGGTAAGTACAATTCACATTTTATTAATTCATTAACTCAATTTTATACAACCCTGTTTTCAACACAAGTGTAAAATAATTTAAATATAGATTTGGTAAAGTTTTGTTATTAAAGTTTCAGTTTTAATTATTAATTTTATTTATTCACAAGGACATAAATGTTTCATTTATTTACATTGTACTTCTTTCTTAAATATTTTCATCCTCCTTTTCATTGTAAAAAAAATTGGTCACCTTAACGGAAGTAAAATGATTCATGGGGCCGAGCGCGAAATGTCATTTTGCGCACCGGTAGCGAAAGTTAAAAGGAACCCACCCCTGGATAAAAGGTCATTCTTAGGGTTTGTGAAAGTAGCAAATAGAATCTCCAAGGACAGAGGAATGGAAAATTAATTTAAAAACAAAACACCAGCACATAAGTTTTATCTTTGGGCAGCTGTTTAAAATTTCTAGAAAACCAGCTGCTAAATGCTTTTAGATTTGTGACAACTTGCCATGGCCAACCCACCACTGCCAATTCACCAGGGCCACATGGATAGCCCCAACTTGCCACGGGACAATTCACTTTGTGAAAACTTGGTGCAGGCTAATGCAATCTTTTTAAATGTTCTTATTTTAAAAAATTAAAAAAATATTTTAATTTTTGCCATTCGCCTTTCAATGTGTCCCCGCTTTCTTTAACGAATCAATTTCACCATTTCTTAGATATTAAATGACTTTTGTTTCGTGGTGAGTTGACCATGGTGAGTTGTCTTTGACTCAAATGCCTTAACTACTCATACTGTCTAGTCGGGTTGCTCCTCTCCTATTGGCTGTGGCTCAAGATATCAAAGATTAGATCCTTCAATTTCTACCTATCAAAAGGACACACTGCTGTCGATTAAGGGGTTTTCTTTCCTTTTCTTTTCCTGGGTACCTGGCCATTCCACGTTTTTAGGTTGCCATTTTAATTGGCATTAGCATGGTCCTAGGTGGCAACCAATCCATCGCTAACTTACTGTATTTCTGCATCCTTGATCAATAAGGGCAGTCCTCAACTTACGACCACAATTGGGACTAGAATTTCTGTTAATTAAGGAAGGCAATTCTTAAGGGAGTGGCACCTGATTTTACACGCTTCTTTGTCACAGTTGTTAAGAGAAAAATCATTCCAGCTTTTTAGTGAATCATGCATTCATTTAGCAAATCTTGCTTCCCCCATTAACTTTGCTGGGAAGATTGCAAATGGCAATCACAAGACCCCAGGATACTGCAACAGTTGTAAACTGGTTGACCAGCATCCAAATAATCGTGAGGATGCTGCAATGGTTTATAAGTAGAAGTAGAAGGACCAATTGTAAGTCCAATGCTGTTGCAACTTTGAACGGTCGCTAAATGGTTGTAAGTCGAGGATCACCTGCATTTAACTGTGCTCTGATTTGGCTCAGTGGCTGTCCTTCTCGTTGCCTGACATTTATAAGAGCCAATGAGGAAAGGAAGAATTAGTAGGACCAACCAATCAGAAAAGAGGCTCACTTTTCTCTCGGCTTGTCTGGTGGCAGTTCTGGGATCGGAGGCGCTGTGGGAACTGGGGGCGCTGGGATGTCTTGATCTGGATTTGAACTATGATGCCGCCTACCTACAAACAGGAGAGAAATAATGAGGTGGCTACAGATCAAATGGACATACAGGCACTGCAGTATGAGATACTTCCTGACCTGAGAAAAAGAGAAGGGATGTGTATATCAATAGATGTGCACATCTACCTCCAACTCAATAAAGAATTGTCTTTTTTGTAAGCTTGTTGTGTGCAACATCCATGACCCTTAATTGTCATAGCCACTGCAGAGCATGAGAGGAAAGCAGTAGAGAAACGGTGACTGGTGCAAGTCAAATGCTCCAGAAGGAAGAGAAACATCAGTCAAGGCAGACAGAAAGAGGGTGACATTAAAGAATTGTGTTTTTCATAAGACCAAGGCCTCTCACCGTAGATGCGTTGAATTCCCATGTAGTCATCGACAGAAAGTTGGAAGAGGTGGGGCAAACCCACAGGACCTTGGTAATATGGCATCATGATGGATTCCTTAACAGAAGAGTGAGCCAGTCCCACGGCATGGCCAAACTCATGCACTGCTACAGCAAACAGATCTGTGCCATGGCCTGAAATCAAGAGAAAAGGGAGATTTCAGTCAGGATTTTGAGGTTCTTTGGATAATATTTTTAGAAAATACTACAGTCCAGTCCAGAGGCGGGTTCCTATTTGTTGTGGTTATCTCTGGCCCAGCTCCTGCCCCAAGAAATGTGGAGGTGAATGTGGGGGGAGACATCCACATGCCACAGGCCTGTTTTGCTCCCAGTAGAATCTGCCGACGAAGTCTCCTCTGACCAAGGAGGCGTGAGTGACAGGGAAGAGGGGAGTATGGCAGACAGCCCAGGAGGAGATCAATCATCTGTATCATCCCTGGATTCTGAACAAGAATTAATGACACATCCACGCATGCGTAGAGTTATGCATAGGAGACAACAACTGAAGGATTATTACAAGAGAAAATGAGGCCACCTGTGGTTGGGTGGGGCTGCTGTAATTAGTGCTACAGATAAAAGTGCAGCCTGGTGTTTTAGCCTCATGGCAGTTTATCTGATTCATTGTTTCATCAGGATCGTGGTTTTTGCTCTTCAGGATTGTGTGTGTGGACTCTCTGGACTTTAGAATTGGACTCAATTTCCCAGTTATTGGGTGAGCAATTGGACTGCATTTAACCTGTGCCTTGTGTGTACCAGAAAATCCCTTTGACATTTAAAAAGGGAGCTGTTTCTGTTTTTCTGTTTATAAAAACTTTTGGGTTTTCCTTTTATCGTGTGGTGTGTGTCTTCCTGGACTAATTGCCCTGTAATTACAGGCGGTTGAGACATGCTGGCAGAACACTATTGATGCGGTCTGGTGTGCAACTCAGGTAGCAGCCTGCCAATTGCGCAATTTGCTTGCGACAGCTCCGGTGTTGTTTTTGCTGGTCTGTGCGTGGTGCTGTCTTTCCCCCCCCTAATTCTAAGTGTCCCT
Organism: Erythrolamprus reginae; assembly: GCF_031021105.1. Taxonomy (NCBI): domain Eukaryota; kingdom Metazoa; phylum Chordata; class Lepidosauria; order Squamata; family Dipsadidae; genus Erythrolamprus; species Erythrolamprus reginae. Next base: position 136,230,850 of record NC_091963.1, on the reverse strand, counting down.
CTGCGCATGCACGGAAGCAAAATTGTGTGAGGGGACGCGTGTGCGAAACGCCATGATGCGCATGCAGCACACCGATAGGAAGGTAAGAGGAATTCGGAAGATACCTTGTCGAAGATTCTGCGGGTCGTAAATCCAGGTCTCTTCGTTATCAAAATGGGTATCACCCGAAATGGGATGTTCTCCGGGGAAGAAGGCATGGGCCAGGGTGCCTCCGGGCCCATCAAAGGGGTAGGTGTCGTCGTGATAAGAGGCTGCAAAATCCACCACAATGTCTGCTTGCGGTGAAGACACTTCTTTGAAAGTCAAGGCTGAAGAATTACTCCAAGCTCGAAAAGCATAGAAAATGAGATTCCGGATATGATCGCGGGTGAGTTGTGAGGAAGTAGGGAAGGAACGGATGCTGGAATGGGAAACAAAGAAGAGAAGGAAAGAATAAGGTAACGCCAGATGAGTTTTGCTGGATGAGGTTATACCAGAGTCCTGTGTGGTTCAGGATCGGAGTTTTGCAAGATGGTCAACAAAAGACTTACTGGAAGCCCACAAACAGGATGTGAAGGCAACATCCTCTTATAGGACATTTTGTTACCCAGCTTGCGGTATTATTCAGTGTCGTGATGATAAACAAAGAATAATGAGAAGCAATTGCTGATGGAGTTGTGGCAAAAGTTGTGGAGCCCTACATGGCTTAGGACCAGATTATTTGTGGGACCATCTTCCACCAAATGACCAATTAGATCCCACAGAGTTGGCCTCCTCCGGGTCCCCTCAGGCAAACAATGCTGGCTGGCGGGACCATGGGGGAGGGCCTTCTCTGTGGTGGCTCTGGCATTCTGGAACCAGCTTCCTCTGGAGATTCGCACTGTCCCCACTCTCCTGGCCTTCCAAAAGCCCCCCAAAACACTGCTTTGCTGGCAGACTTGGGAGAGCTATTGAGCACCAACATCTTGCTCCAGCCTAACTGTTGAATGATTGATGGATGAATGTTTTATCATGGGGTTTTAACTTTTGTAGCTTTTTTATTGTATCCTATTGTATTTTTAATTGCTATTCGCTGCCCTGAATCCACGAGCAGATTGGCAGCATATACATGTAATTAATTAATCAATTAGTTAGTTAATTAAAATGAATAAAGGTTCTGGAACAAAAAAGACACAAGAAATGGATGAAATAGAAGCGATAATTTATAGTAGTTCTTCTCCAAATGGATATAACAGCTGTGACAGAATAAAGGTAGTTCTCAACATATAGCCATTCATTTAGTGCAGTGACTTTCAACCTTTTTTGAGCCGCAGCACATTTTTTACATTTACGAAACCCTGGGGCACATTGAGTGGGGCGGGGTGGGGGGGGGCGCTAAAAAAAGTTTGGACAAAAAAATTCTCTCTCTCTTCCTCCCTTTTGCATTATTTCTCTCTCCCTCCCTCTTTCTCTCCCTCTTTCTTTCTCTTCCTTCCTTCCTCTCTTTTTTGCTCTCTCTCTCCCTCCCTACCTCCCTCTCTGTCTTTCTCTCTCTCTCCTTCCCTCCCTCTGTTTCTCTCTCTCTCTTGCTTGCTTTCTCTCTTGCTCTCTCTCTTGCTTTCTTTTTCTTGTTCTCTTTCTCTCTCTCTCTTTCTTTCTTTCTCTCTCTCTTGTTCTCTTTCTCTCTTTCTTTCTTTCTCTCTCTCTCTTGCTTTCTTTCTCTCTCTCTTCCTTTCTTTCTCTCTCTGAGCTTCGCGGCACACCTGACCATGTCTCGCGGCACACTAGTGTGCCACGGCACACTGGTTGAAAAACACTGATTTAGTGGTTGTTTGAAGTTAAAATAGCACAGAAAAAAAATGACCTATGACCTTTTCACATTTACGACCCTTTCAGCATTCCTGTGGTCACGTGATCAGAATTCAGACTCTTGGCATTTGGTGTATACTTTTGATGATTGCAATGTGGTCAATTTTTGGGACCTTCTAACAAGCAAAGTCAATGGAGTAGCCAGATTCACTTAACAGCTGCGTTACTACAGTGGCGCAGTTGTTAGAGTGCAGTATTGCAGGCTATTTCTCTAACTGCCAGCTGCCAGCAGTTTGGCAGATCGAATCTCACCACGCTCAAGGTTGACTCAGCCTTCCATTCTTCCGACGTGGATAAAATGAGGACCCAGATTGTCGGGGGCAATATGCTGACACTGTAAACCTCTTACAGAGGGCTGTAAAACCGTATATAAGCCTAAGTGCTATTGCTATTGCTATTAATTTAATATTGGCTGTGATTCACTTAACAACGATGGCAATAAGGTTCGTAAAATGGAGCAAAATTCACTTGCCTTGATAGCCATGGAAATTTTGGGCTCAACTGTGGTCATAAGTCGAGGCCTACTGCAGATGTGGGCTGCTGGCAGGATGGTGTGGAACACCGTTCCACCAGCGAAAATGGAGTTGCGCATGCATCTCCATTGCCACCCACCATGCATGCGCTGTGCCAAGTCAAATCTCGCCGCCCCAGCCAGCAGCGACAGCACCTGCCGCTAGGTGGGGCCAGAGAGCGCAACACTTGTTTGGCGGGTGTGAGCACCTCTGCTGCTGCTGTCATTAAGGCCGTTTGGAGAGGAGACTCAAGCCGCCCGGCATGTTTCCTGGCTCAGCAGTGGCTCAGGTAGGGGATGCGCCTGCTGCCCCACCGCAGCAAGAGTGGGACCTGGCTGGCTCGAGCAGGTAGAGCACCGGGTGCATCTCATAGCTGAGCCAGCGCAAGAAGCAGCTAGGAGAAGTGGCCCCCAGCAGAAAAAATGCTCCACAGCGGGTTTGGATAGGGGGTGTGGCGGGTGGCGGCCACCTCTCTGAGTTGTTTCTTGAGTTGGCTCAGCTAGGAGACGCGCCCGGTGCTCTGCCTGCTCGAGTCCCATGGCTGCCGGCAAAGGAGCTCCATTTAGTCCCAGGGAACAGCTGACAGAAGGAAGAAATCTGGGACTTAACAGGGTGCCTTTGCCTTTGCTGGAAGCCATGAGGCTGTGGTCCTGTGCGGTGGCAGCAGTGGTGGTGGTCCAGCCCACCCAGGAGCTGCCAGCGGAAAGAAATCCTTTCCTTCCTGGAGGATTTATTCTCGTTGGTAGCTCCTGGGCAGAATGGCTTTGGCCAGGAAATTGCGTGTGTGCGCCCCCTTCTGGTCCCTCCCCCCTGAGCATTCCGGTAGGGCCGTGAATGGCTGTCCTTCACTGCCTACCTGACACTCCATCAGTTGCCCAGTGGGTAAGTTATACAATTAGAAGTAGATAACAAAAGTGAGCAGGGAACAAATTAACTAGACAGCATATAGATAGTCTTTGATTTATGTCTAGCCGCTAGGTGACTATTCGCAGTTATGGTGGACTCCTCAAAAGATATTTACCACTGTTTCAGAGTTCCAAGGGCTTCCATTTCCCACAGTCACATGACTGCATTTTGAGTGCTTGGCAGCCATTTGCAGCATCCTGTAGTCATGTGAGCACTATTTACAACATTTTTGCAAAAAAAAATGGCTACATGGCATTGGACCAGAGTACCTCCGGAACTGCCTGCTACTGCACGAATCCCAGCGACCAATAAGGTCCCACAGAGTTGGCCTTCGATTAAACAATGTCATCTGGCGGGCCTCAGGGGAAGAGCCTTTTCTGTGGCGGCCCCGGCCCTCTGGAATCAATTCCCCCCAGAGATTAGAACTGCTCCTACCCTCCTTGTCTTCCCTAAACTACTTAAGACCCACCTATATCACCAGGCATGGGGGATTTGAGACATCTTTCCCCCAGGCTCATTATAATTTATGTTTGGTATGTATGTGCTGTTTGGTTTTTTAATTATGATAGGGTTTTTAGTTATTTTTAATATTAGATTTGTGCCATTATAATATTGTTTTTATCGTTGTTGTGAGCCGCCCCAAGTCTTCGGAGAGGGGCAGCATACAAATCTAATAAATTGAAATTGAATTGAATTTCAGTTCTGGTTTTCGGCTATAGCAAATATTGAATTTATTTTAAAAAAAACACGTTGATTTAATGACCATGAATTAATAACCTCCACGAAACAGGTCATAAAATCATAAAATCATGATTGACCTGCTTTAAGTCTGTCAACTACTTATGACTATAATTTAGGGCAGGCTCTATTTCGGTCGTACCTGCGTACTGAAAGTAACACTTCTTCAATTTAGAGGAGATGTTGAATTATGACTCCTGTGACAAATGGAGGTCGGAGATTTTTGAAACAAATTGCAGGAAGACAAAAACCACAGCAAAGAAGATGTGGTTAGCTTTACTCGGCGTTTTCAGGCCTACTCCGTCAAAAGAGATGGGACCGTTAGACTTACTGCCATGTCAAGTCGGTCTTTTGCCATGAACTGTCGCTGAGAGCATAGCGTCTCTTTCTACGTCGCCGTCGCATCAACTCCGAGGTGCCAATGAAATCGGGGAGAGAGCAACGGGGCCTATTCATCATTTTCAAAGTCTCATGATCTGCAAAAAGAGAGAGAGGAACGATGGAACCAAAGCTGTATTTTCCATGTTTTTTAATTCAAGGTCCCTTTCTCTGCTCTGACCTGCAAACAGGAATTACAATTGGTCCTTAACTTAACAACCAAAATGGATCCACAAATTTTTGTTGCTAAGCAAAATAGTTGTTGAGTGAACTTTGCCCCATTTTACAACTTTAAGGTTTTTTTTGTTAACAACACAGTTGTTAAATGAATCTGGTTTCTCCATTGACTTTGCTTGCCAAGAGGTTGCAAAAGGGAATCATATTATTATTATTATTATTATTATTATTATTATTATTATTATTATTATTATCATTTATTATTATTACTATTTTATTATTATTATTAATCATTATGATTATGATTATTTATTATTATTATTGTTGTTATTGTTGTTGTTGTTATTATTATTTATTTATTATTTATTCTAATTCTGATTCTGATTCTTTTTATTATTATTATTATTATTATTATTATTATTATTATTATTATTATTATTATTATTATTATTATTTAGATTTGTATCCCGCCCCTCTCCGAAAACTCAGGGCGGCTGACTAGTCATAAATACAAGCCAGCACCCAGATTTTGATCACATGACCATAGGGATTCTGCTAAAGTCATAAGCAGTATTGGGTTCCTACCTGAATGGGGGGGGGAGGTGTTCCAAAAGCGAAAATAGATACGTTTGCCACCAGAGGTGAGTTCTTATCGGTTCGGACTGGTTCTATGGAACTGGTAGTAACTTGGTGGCCTGGATCACTGGAACCATCAGCAACCCAGGCCTGCCACACCGCTGAGCCAGTTCTCTCAGCACCGCTATAGGCGGCACCATCTTGTTTTTTGCTTCTGCGCATGTGTGCAGCGCATCCTTGAGCAAACCGGCAGTGAAGAAATCCCTATTTGACAATGAAAGCAGAATCTAAAAGAGTTTAAGTTTTGTCTCTGTAAACTAAATTGGGATGGAATTCAATCCGATAGGAAATGCTGAGATTTTGTTTTTGTTAGAATGTGAGAACGTATTGCAACCTTGAGAGGCTGTGACCATTAGAAATGTAGCTAAACAATGCTTGGATGCTTGTCTCCTTTTGAAGATAATTCTTATTTCTTTAAACTCAGCAAAATTCATAGCATTAGTTTAAAATGTATCACTATAAAGGAATGTTTATGTAATTTGTTACCCACCTCGTCAGAATAGTTGATGAATAGTGTTGGGCGAACTGAACCTGCAAAGTTCGGGTTCGTATCGAACATTGCGCGGTTCGGTATACCGAACCCAAACCTGAATTTTTGCAAAAGTTCGGCAAAAGTTCAGGTTCTGGTTCGGGAGAGTGCCAGGAAGCGCCGCCGCCCAGCTGTCACCTTCCAAAACAGCCAGGGAGCTGTCGGCCAGTCGGGAGGTGAAAAAGTAGGTGGGGAATCCCACGAGGAGATTCCAGGGGCAGAGCTTGGACATCACTGAGATGTTCCTCCTGGCCAGCTGAAACGGGGACTCCAGGAGGGACGTCTCAGTGACGTCAAAGCTCCGCCCCTGGAATCCCCTCGTGGAATTCCCCACCTCCTTTTGAGCCTCCCAACTGGCTGACAGCTCCCTGGCTGTTCTGGGAAGCGCCACCGCCCAGCTGTCACTTTCAGAAACAGCCGTGGAATTTCTCAGTGGTCTCCCAAATACTAAACCTGGAATTTCGGCAAAAGTTTGGGTTCGGGTTTGGGAGAGTGCCGGGAAGCGCCCCGACTGTTCCGGAAGGTGACAGCTGGGCGGCGGCGCTTCCTGGCATTCTCCTGAACGCCGAACCCGGAAGTCCAGCAAAAGTTTGGGTTGGGGTGCTGAACCTGAACTTTTTAAACATTCGGGCGCTGAACCCGAACCTCATTGGGTTCGCCCAACACTAATGATGAAGGAATGGGAGGGGTGTTTTTTTGTAATTAGGACATATTAACTGTTCTGTCTGGGTGCCCCCAGACTTCAACACCAACTGGAAAAAACAGCCAGACACGCTGGTAAAAACAAAGGCACTTTATAGTTTGAAAAATAAACACAGAGAAAAACCTGTTCTTCCCAACAGGCAGGCTATGAGACTTCACAGCAGAGTCCTGACGGCCAGACAATACAGCAGACTTCTTGCTGGCACACCCACCACTGTAGAGAATAAAACCCACACCTTTTCCCCCCAAGGTTTCAGTATTCAAAGTCACAAACCAGAATTCCAAGACGCCAAAGATCACAGCCAGGTCCCAGGACTCCCAAAGATAATACTCCACAAGCCAGGAAGGGTGGGTCTGCCTTTTCAGCCTTTCCAGAGAGCACCACACCCAAACCCAGCTGTTGCCTCTTTAGTGCTGAAAGTACCTGGCTAATTGTCCCCTTCGTTGTGTTGCTCTTCTCTGCCGGAGATCGATGATTGCTTGTGCATTTTCATCTAAGGAATCCAGGCTGCTTGCTGGGGAGAGCTCCCCCTCGGGGGACTCTGGCTGTCCTCCCTCTCCCTCAGCCTGAGATTCCTCCTCCCCGTCTGCCTGAACCTCCTGTTCCTCATCCTCCCCCTCTGAGCAGGAAGCCGGCAGAGGATCAGCCGTTCCCTGAGGGGCCTCAGACGGAATCACAACATTAACCAGCATCTCCGCTTTTGCAGGGTGTCGCCTCGCGAGGGGCTCACCACGCTTTTGGCTAAAAACGTTTGAATACACAAAGAGAATAAAACTTTTCTATTGTCTTTGCCTGAACATCTCATCTGGATTCTTTTGTAAAAATTGAGCACACAACACCTTGAGTTATTTGTAAAAACAATATAAGGCAAGATACAAATCAATAAATAGTAAAAACCTGAGGACAACATGAAGACGTATCTTCCTTTGCTGGCCATTTAATAACCCTACATTCACGCTAGCATCCTTCGGTGGATGGAGACACCTACCTAGCTTCCCGGTTACCGGCACACCTGCAAATCTTTGCATCGTTCCCACTGCAGCGGATAACTCCTGCTCGCTTTGAAGATTTGCTGCTCTGGGATCTGGTTGGGGGAGGTAGCCATAGCGGATCAACCATTCCTGCGAGGGCACAATTCACAAGATGTGTCAGACAGCACAAAGGCACAAGCAGACAATATATATAGGATGTTAATGCTGGCAGATGGGTGTGTGATTCACAGTTTAACTAGATGGTGGCAAAGTGAATTGCAAATAGATGCACAAGAGATGAAGAATATAGTGGAGAATATAAGGAAAATTAAGAATGCAAGGGTTGGAGAAACAAGGAGAAATTTTTTTACATAAGTGGTATCATACACCTGCACAACTTGCGTATAGTTATCGTAATGTTAAGGCTGCCTGTTAGCATGGATTTATTTATTTTATTTATTAATTAGATTTGTATGCTGCCCCTCTCCGCAGACTCGGGGCGGCTAACAGCAGTAAAAAAGACAATATAACAAATCTAATATTAAAAGTAATTTTAAAACCCCCAATTTAAGAAACCAATCATACAAACAGACATACCATGCATAAATTTTATAAGCCTAGGGGGAAGGGAATATCTCAATTCCCCCATGCCTGACGACACAGGTGGGTTTTAAGGAGCTTACGAAAGGTAAGGAGGGTGGGGGCAACTCTGATATCTGGGGAAAGTTGGTTCCAGAGGGTCGGGGCCACCACAGAGAAGGCTCTTCCCCTGGGCCACGGATGCTAGGAGAGAGGGGTGTTCATGTTTTCGAAGTGTCTGGTAGTGCAGAAACTCTGGAAAGAGGCGCAAGAGGAAATTAATAGGATATAAAATGGGTGATAACAAAGGAGATGGTAGTATTAGTAATAAGGAGTGATATGGGTGGAATCAGAGAAATGAAAGAAGCAGCAATTGAAAATGCCCAAGCAGTAATTGTTTTAGGTTGGAAGGATGCAAGAAAATGGACAATACAAAACTGTTACCGGTACATGGCGGAACACATTCAGTTTGAAATTATGGATTCAAAGATGAATATGATTAATGAAAATAAAGTGAAAGAACTGATGGGAAGATGGGACAGGGAGGGTTAGAGGTTTCAAGGTTAGTAGAATTCGCGGCCAAGTAATAAAGAATAAACTGGAATCATTCTATAATTTCTATTGATTGATTGATCGATCGATTGATTTGTTTTGATTTGTATGCCACCCCTCTCCAGAGACTTGGAGCAGCTCACAACAACAAAACACAGTACAAATCCAATACTTTAAAAAACAGTTTAAAACCCTTAATATAAAAACAGTCATACATACCCAAATATGGTAATGTTCTTGGTTTAAAATAATACAAAAAAGGACACCCCTCATCTTGGTGGAGGGGTCTGGCCAACGCCTCCTCCGACGCCATGCGGGTGTCTATCATGAGGGGAAGTGGAAGGGCGTGGGAGGAGGTGGGCACGGCCGATGGCAGAGCGGAGGAAGCCAGGGCTTTCTCCCCCGCCGACAGCTTGGGAGGGGCGGATCAGCTGTCGGTCAGGGAGAAACTGCGCCGGCTCCGCACCAGCTTGGAAAACTCTGGGATTTGCCTGCGCTACAGCGCGCTGTGCACCTTACAGGGAACTATGGTGGTGGGAGTACGTATCATCTTTTATGTACTGTGTATCTGTTATTATTAAAATTAATAAAAATTATTTTTTTAAAAAAAGATGTACCACACAGCAGACAGGCAGAAGTGGTTAGCCACGTAACAGGCAGGAATTCAGAAATAGTTTTCCTTCCCTTGATACAGAGACCCAGCTATGGGGTAGGATTGAACTCACAATGGGGCCGCTCTACAAAGAACAAGGTGATGGGATGAGTTGACACATTTCAGGTATTACTTGGCTTACAACCATTTGTTTAATGACCGCTCAAAGTTACAATGGCACTAGACAAGGTCACATGATCGGTGAAGGCCTGCAAATTTTTTTACTACTACACTGTGGGCTTGGCTTACTTTGTGGGTGTGGCTTGCCGGCCATGTGACCAGGTGGGAGTGACTTGTCAGTTATGTGGTGAGGGGTGGCTTGAAGATCATGTGACTGGCTTAAAGGTGGCCAGTCACTCACGTCAAAGGTTTGGGTTAGGATTAGGATGCCTGTTCTCTCCTCGCCTCCAAGAAATACAATTTCCTTATCTATTTACTATTACTGAACATCCAAAATGTACTATTTAATTCTATGTACATATGCCATACATATAATTTTACAAGAGCTGTGCATGCGTGCGTGTATGTGTACATATCCATACAGTTTATATAATAGATAATGTATATTTTTGTGTGCCTGTATGTAATACATTACAGACAGGCACACCAAAATATATACTGCTCAAAATAAATAAACACTTAAACAACACAATATAACTTCAAATAATTCACTTAAACAATATACACAATATAACTTCAAGTAAAACACTTAAACAATATACACAATATAACTTCAAGTAAAACACTTAAACAACACAATATAACTTCAAGTAATTCAAACTTCTGTGAAATCAAACTGTCCACTTAGGAAGCAACACTGACTGACAATTAATTTCACATGCTGTTGTGCACATTCAACTTTGTACAGAACAAAGTATTCAATGAGAATATTTCATTCATTCAGATCTAGGATGGCTTATTTAAGGGCTCCCTTTATTTTTTTGAGCAGGGTACATTGTCTACTATATAAACTGTATGTGTTTGTACACAAACACGCACACATGCACAGCTCTTCTAAAATTATACACATTCCTACTGCGATAGGAAAAACATACCCGGAGCCCAGAAGGGAAAAAAAGAAAAAAAGTCAAAAAATTTCTACCGGTTCTGCATACCTGACCGTACCCGTAGGAGCCAATCACTGCTTATGATCATTTTTCACACTTACGACCATGGGAACCTTCTCATGGTCACCAGTATCAGGTTGCTACCTGGTACGAGCCACACTGCGCACTGGTAGCCAAAATGGAGCCGTGTGCATGACTCCGTGACTCTGGAGTGAGCATCCCAGCGAGATTTTGCTTCTACTCATGCAGAGGAAGAAAAATATTGCGAGGAGATATGAGATTTTGGCAATTTTTTGCTTCTTTGCCTGTGCAGTTGCCTTGAGAAGGGCGGCATAGAAATCTAAATAAACAAACAAATAAATAAAATCTCTTGCGCGTGTCCCTTTGCAAGATTTTGCTTCCTGTGCATGTGCTGCAGCAAAAACACACTGGGACACACACACTAACCGAAGCTGCATGCACAGCACAGCGATCGCTACCAGTGCGCTGTCCTTTACCATACTGGTAGCAACCCCCTACTGTATGCAGTAATCCCTTGCTACTTTGCAGTTCACCTTTTGCGGATTCGCTACTTCACGGGTTTTCAAAGGGGGCTTAAATCCATTAAAAAATTTTAATCCATTAAAAATTATTGTGGTTGGCTCTGGTCCAGCTCCTGCCCCAGGAAACGGGGAGGTGGATGCAGGGGAAACTTCAGCATGTCACAGGCCTGTGTTATTGCCGACAGAATCAGTTCAGAGTTTAGTTTCCTTGGACGAAGAAGAAGGTGGGAGTGACTCGGCAGAGGAGGGCTTGGCACACAGCCAAGGCAGTCAATCTTCCTTATCTTCTATTGCTTCAGATGATGACATTTTGGACCCACGCAAGCGCAGAATTATGCGTAGAAGAGACCAAGTAAGAACATGTTACAGGAAATAAGGGAGGCCACCTGTGTTTGGGTGGGGCTCCAGTAATTAGGGCTGCTGCTATAAATAGCAGCATGTGGGTTTGGCCATTGTGGAAGAACATCTGTTCGCAGTTGTCAGGAATCTTGTGTGCTGGACTTTGTTGCTTTTTCATGCTTTTGAAACCAAAGCAGAGCAACGTGTGTGTGTGTCACTTCGTTGGAAGAAGAAGGAGTGTGAAGTTTCTCCACAGCTGCTGGCTAAGTACTTAATGACTGCTTAAGGGAAATTGTACAGACTACCTGGTTGTTTTGGGAAGAGTGTTCTTTGCAATACAAAAAGAGTGCTTAGTTTATTTTGACTTTTGTGATAAAGAACATTGTTTTGAATTTTCAAACGTGTGTGTGTCTGAAATTTGTACCCTTGAATTTTTGGGAGGCTCCTATCAGAGAGCCTGGCAAAACAAAAAATTCATAAAATTCTTCTACAGTACTACTCTACTCCTTTAAAGAAACTGGTACGATATCACATGTAGTTCCAACTGAGAAACATTATAGAATGACTGTTTAATGCACAGGATGGGTTTTAAAAGTCCAAATACTCCTTAAATACATAAAAAAAATCTTTCCTCTACTTCAGGGAAATTTGTTGTTTACGGATGGTCTTGGAACGCATCCCCTGCAAAAAATGAGGGATCACTGTATTACATATTACTAGATTATTATTGAAACAATAGTAGTATCGTTAGTACTGCATTAGTAGTAATAATTACTAGTTTCATTACTTTGTTTGGCTAACAAAGAATAGGTTTCTCCAATGGAGGATTCTTCCCATTGCATGCATCTACATTTCCCAGAGTTCCTGGCTAGCAATGCATTGTGGGAGTTGCAGTTCCAACCTCTCTGGAGCATGCTCAGTTGAGGCAAGCAGCTCTCAGGGGAATTCAAGCCAAGAAATCCCCGAAGGAGAGCCTCTTGTTGCCCGTGCTGCATCTTTCCGTGCAAACTCTGGGGATTCCCTTTGAAGGCGGTGCCAGGAGAGCTATTTTTCTCCTCGGTTGCCCGGAGGGCCTGTCCCTGAGAGGATTCATTGCTGCTTTTCGTTCCATTTTTCTAGACTGGAGCGGTGGTTCCTTCTTCTTCTTTACAAAGAAATGAGAACTGGAATGCAGAACCGTGGAGGGGAAATCGCTTTAGGACAGAGATGCCTTCAGCTTTCAGAAGAATCCAGAACAGGCTGTTCCCCAAAGTCTCTTTCCAGCGTTAGGGAACAGAAAGTAGGAATGTAGAGGCCTCAAGTAAGAATTCAGTAAGACATCAGATTCTCAGCCTCAGCAATGTTAAGATCAGCGATGGGCGGCTGCCCCCTGGGTGGGGGAACGCAGTGGAGGTAGTACTTTAAGGCACTACTTATTGAATACTTAATAGGTTTTTTTTATTGTCCTTCCTTCTCTAGTAACTTAGTATGATCCTTAATCACTTTTAAAATAGGAAATACAGTGATACCTCATCTTACAAACCCCTCGTCATACAAACTTTTTGAGATACAAACCCGGAGTTTAAGATTTTTTCACCTCTTCTTACAAACTATTTTCACCTTACAAACCCACTGCCACCGCTGGGATGCCCCGCCTCCGGACTTCCATTGCCAGCCAAAGTGCCCGTTTTTGCGCTGCTGGGATTCCCCAGAGGCTCCCCTCCATGAGAAACCCCACCTCCTGTGTTTCTTCGATGCTGCAGGGGAATCCCAGCAGGGGAATCCCAGCATCGCAAAAACGAGTGCTTCACTGGCAACGGAAGTCCGGAGGTGGGGTTTCCCAGCGAGGGGAGCCTCAGCGAAATCGCAGCATCGCAAAAACACAGAGGTCCGGAGGTGAGGTTTTGAGGACTTTGGTGTTTTTGCGCTCCTGGGATTCCCCTGCTGGCATTTCCCTGCAGCATCGAAAAAACACAAAAGTCTGGAGGTGGGGTTTCCCATGGAGGGGAGCCTCTGGAGAATCCCAGCAGCGCAAAAACAGGCGCTTCGGCTGGCAAAAGGGGTGAATTTTGGGCTTGCACGCATTATTCGCTTTTCCATTGATTCTTATGGGAAACATTGTTTTGTCTTACAAACTTTTCACCTTAAGAACCTCGTCCTGGAACCAATTAAGTTTGTAAGACAAGGTATCACTGTAATTAAATAGTATGTTTTTACCTATAAATGCTTTAATCATTATCTAAAAGTGAACTTTTACCTCAATTAAAGAAAATTGAGCTACTTGCCTAATCTGTTATCATATTGAACCTGGTGGGTTCAGTACAAAACCTTAAAACGTTACAGTGCTTCTCAACAAATAACACTGTCTATCATTTGTGGCTATTCAAATAATTTAAAAACTTATCTTGTTCGGTAAGCCACTCCCATCCAGTCACATGACCTTTAAGCAACCCCCATCACATGATTGTCAAGCCACTACCATCTGGTCACATGGTCAGCAAACAACTCCTAACCAGTCACATGACCATCAAGCCACACCCACACAATAAGCCAT